>NC_081294.1:130551218-130854248 GCF_030435805.1 Mustela lutreola | reverse complement strand
ATCCTCTTAAGCTAGTTTATATTGTGCGTAAATACCTCCTTGCCTAACCTGGCACGGGCTCTGAAACAGGAAGCATTAAAATAAGGCAACATCAGGTATGAATAAATAGTAAGAGTTGGAACCTGTAGCTGACTCCAGAGTGACTTCTCCCACTGGTCTATAGGTTTCTTCCTGTAGGCTCCAGGATGAATAATCCTGGCCAAAACATTCCTAGGAAACTTTTTTTTTTTTTTACCCCCAGAAACATTTTTCAGGCTCTTGCCGTGTGAAGAAACTGAGTCGAGGTGATTTAAGGGCAAGGCAAATATCCCTTAAAGACCTTTTTCATAATATACCTCTTTTATCATATTTGAACATATGCTTGGTTGCCTGCAGTGTCTCATGTTCCAGTCAGGGCAGAACAGCCTAATTTTTCAGGGACGTGATTCAGTGGCACAAACAGGGAAATAAATAAGACTAACAAGTACGCGTGCAGGACAGACCCAGAAGAAGGTAAGGGGCATAAGACAGCCACACCCTGTGACAGCCATGCCAAGTAGGCACAAGACTGGACTAACAGAGAGCCTTGTCTCTTCTTGTCTGGAGGAAGCTGAATCCAGTTCAGTCAGTTGTGAGGCACTGTGGGCGAGACAAGTGTGTCATAGGTCTCGGCTTCGTACTGCGCTTACAGAGGGACTGGGCCGATGGTGGCGAAATCATTCGAGAACAAGAAAGACTTTGCACTGTAGCCCTATGCTGAGGAGAATGCAAAGCCACAAATGCGTTCTTTAGGGGATATACATATAAATAGTAGGGAAGATAGAACATATCATCCTTCATGGCCTCCAGATTGAGGTTACTAATAAATGTGCCTTAGTTTTGCCTCATTACAGGTGATAGAGCCCTACAATACAGATTACGACTAGGGATCAATTTCTAGATGGAGACTCGATTGCAGTGGTCTCCTTGGATGGGGACATCTTGAGAGATGCTGCCCAACGGTGACATTGGGGAGAATTAAAAGGAGTGAGAGAGAAAAGCTGTAACTGAAGCTTGAGTGAGAACATTGTCAATACCAAGTACCAACTGCGTTGTGCTGTGGATTCCTTCCTTCCGGCTGCGGGAGGAAACTTGCGCAGCTCACCACAGAACAGGGCCGGTGACCCGTGGGCTTTCTCTTGCTGGCCCCTCTCACAGACTCCAGTTGGTGTTGCCGGCTTTACAGCCACCATGGGCCTATTTACCTTGGTAATTTGCACCTGATGCATTTATATTGGTAATTTTTTTTCTTCCTGGAACCCTGGGATCTCATTTAGTCACTAGTGCAATAAAGTGACGGAGTGAAAATCCTTCCCTAAAGCAAGGAGGGGAAGAATTGTTTAGGGAAAATAGCAACCATGCTAACTATGACTCTAATTAAAACCCTAAAAGAAGCCTTGTTCTTACTTAGAGGTGGTTAATACCTGCATCTCTGTGTACCTATAGGCCCACCATAGCCCATCTGTGGGCATCACCACTAACTTTGGGTGGTGGTTGTTTTTGCTTCTTTTTAAAGTTTAATCCACTGTCCATATGTTTTTGTTTCAAAACGGAAGAGTAACGGCGCTAGGATTGTAACACAAGAGTTCTTTGGCCACAGCTTGCAAAAACCATGCTTGGTTGTGTGTATAGGGGAAATTACTTTGAATAACAAAAGCGCAAACAAGAATTGATAGAATAATAAGCAATTAAGGTGGATTAACAACAGTTGCTGAATTCCAGCTGTTGGCTGCTGATGTAGCCCGGCTCCCTAATTCAGACTCTTTAAAACCCATTGCTGTTGCGAGGCCGGAAGGGAGGGGAAGCGTGTTCATGGCCGTGCCTGTGTCAGGGGTGGCTTTCTTGTTGTCTTTCTTGGGGGACAGAAGTATCTGGGTTGTGTTTTACTTTCCTCTCATTTGTGAAGATACTCCTCTCCCTTTGCCTTCTGTTACTTCAGTATCTTCCTATATACTCTTTTCGGGTCCTTACTGATGTCAGATGATAATCAAAACCGATGTGCTTGGTCATTGGTGATGGCATATTAAGACAAAGAGAAGAAGGCAAAGTATGTGCTTTCTCTGTTTCCGGTGGGAAAGAAGAGCTCTCAGTAAGAGAAATCACAGATTCCTTTGGCTGCTATAAATAATTATCTGGATTGTTTCCTGGGCCAGCGGCTAGGCCACATTCTGAGCCTCCTTCAGGAAGACAGCCTTGTATAATTATAGGCCCAAGCACGCAGGCAACCCTGGGAAACTGTTATGAACAGGTAATTTATGGGGTAATTGCCATGGACAGTCAGTCCCCTGCAGCCCTACCACAGTCTCTTTTGTTGCCACAAAATCCAGGTCTTTGGAAGGCTCGTTATCAGTGATCACAGTAACGGCCAGGGGGTCTGAGGTGCACGGGCTGGCATCATGGAAACCAGTCCTTCACACAGGGCCCAGGGTTCGGAAGGCCTCCCAGCTTGGCTTAACTAAGGCTTTTCTGTTGCCATCTCAGAATTCTTTGTTTTATCTTTGAGCGTTTTTCAAGGGGAGCATGGGTATGCGTGAAGGGGTATATGAAAAAAATTCGCCTCCTGGGGCACCGTTTGCTTATAGCGTTCGCACTGCCCCATAAACACAGACTGTGATGTATGTGAGTTCTGGGAGTCTCCAAAGCAAGCCTGTCATCGAAGCGGCCCATTTCCATAGCGTGTCGGTGGAATATGTATGCATCGAGAAATGAAATCGTAAAAACCGAGTTAGCTTCCTGAGATGCTGGCACTGCTGTAGGGAGGACACAATAGGTGTGCTTCCGTGAACTACATCTGATGATTCCACGGACAAATTAAATGCTTGTAGGTTTCGCGTTTCAAACTGTCATTACACCATGTAAAGATGAATGGTAGAAATTCATGCTAGTAATTCAGTATTTTAATTTTTCTATATTTAGAACAACATTTAATTGCAAATCAACAGCATCATGAGAAACAGACGGTGGAAAAAAGAAATACGCTTTATATTTTAGTGCCCTTAATGGCAGTCTTTCCTGCTTTTTGAACACGGGGCCTTTTTGATTTGTCCCCTGCCCTGCAGATTCTGTGGTGGGGCCCAGTCGGGTGGCCTATAGTCTCACATTTAACTGGGTCCAATTGAAGAGGATGCTAAGATCTCCTAATGCTCCCCAGGTAGCCAGGGAGACACAGACACACCAAACAGACCTACATCTGTGCCTTCTTTAGAGTCTCAGCTGATGCAAAGGATTGACCGGACAGATTCCCGTTTAATTAGAGCCTGCCGTATTTCAGAGTTTCTACCTGTTCAAAGATGCTTGGGCAGACTTTATGTTCGGGCAGTGTGTCTTTTCATGACTCTTGTTTTCACCAGTGATGTGCGAGGGTCCTTTCACCTTCTAGATGTGGTTACCAAAAGGAGGAATTTTCTTTCTGCCAGCCCAGTAGCATTCTAAAATACCTCTCCCTGCCAGGGCCTCTGCCTCTGACCATCTCCTGACTTCTCCATTTCAGCAGAATGTGTACTTGTTCCTGCAAATGAGTTAGGAGATGTGGGCGTGTTGATTTATTTGCCGGCATGAATGTCAACAGTTTTCGGATAAACGCGTGCCTGCTACCACAGACTGAAACACTGCCAGACTGATGCTTTCCCCATGATAGATGTCACGTAAGCCTATATACCCTCTCACCCAAGGCAACTTACTAACCAGCTTACTAAGGGTTAGTAAATAAAAGCGCTCCTAGGGAGCTGACAGAAAACGGCAGGTGCCCACTTTGGGTTTGTGGGAGAGCTGGTTAGGAGGGCATACAGTGAACCATGCCACAGGAGTTCTGGAGACGCTGTCTCCCAAAGCTTAGCGTAAAGCCAGGGCTCTGAAGGTGAAATGACTCTCTTGGAAGCCGACCACGTGGACTGTCTACTTGATTGTTTCCTAAAACCATTTTATCTTAGCCGGAGAGATTATGGCCTGGGATGTGAAGGAGAAGCCAAAGTCCTACCCCTCAACCCCCCCAATCTGGTTTTTGTCGTAGCTTGCTGACCCAGATTTCTTTTCCAGCACGTTCCTCCCTAGGAATTGGTAGGAAGTTGTCGTTTTTCTTGAAGTACATTTTATTCCTTGGCAAGCCCCAACCCGTTGTCGGGAGCAGGAGTCGGCACTATTTCTCCAAGAAAGGCGTGTTTGTCTCTTCTGCTACATATCTGTTTTTGTGAAAGCAGGAAGAAAGACCAGAGTTGGGCCTAACTGTTGTGTAGGGAGGGTTGTGATCCGGACTTCACAGCCTCTTAAAGAGGATGGTTATATGACCATCCTCTGTTGAAATACAAACAGCCTAAAATGGAAAAACTCACCAAGGCCTTACCTCTCAGAAACCTGATAGGAACCAGACCCTCTCGTATTACCTGTAGCAAAGAACTGTGGGGTTAGTTGGGTTTGTTTTGTTTTTAAAATTAATTTTGAGGGGAATATGTTGAGGTTGTAGGAAGGAAAGAAAAGGTGTGGGCAACCAGTGGGGAGATGGACTTCCTGGTCTCACCTCAGGGCAGCACTCTTCTTCTGCCTTCGACATGCAGAGCCTACCTGCCAGGGTGTTCTAGAATTCACTCCTGCCTAAATTCACCCAGCAATCAGTTAACACCAGGCTGGGAGCCATTTTCTACCAAAGGCTGTGTGTATTAGAAGAACCTGGCTTCCAAGAATGACTAGAACTGTGTTTTTAATATTTCTTTCTTTTTTTTTTTAAGATTTTATTTATTTGTTTGACAGAGATCACAAGTAGGCAGAGAGGCAGGCAGAGAAAGAGGGGGAAACAGGCTCCCTGCTGAGCAGAGAGCCTGATGTGGGGCTCTATCCCAGGACCCTGAGATCATGACCTGAGCCTAAGGCAGAGGCTTTAGCCCACTGAGCCACCCAGGCGCCCCTTTTAATGCCCTTTTTAGAGGAGAGGAGGCACCAAAGCATTTAAACGCTTGATGACACGTTGTTTGTCATGCCTGCTCAATATTCTTCTCAAATATCTGACACCAGACTTTGTGTGTTCTAGAGATTGAATAAATCCTTACTAAAATGAATAATATTAATATGCAAGGAATCCATGGATGTTTCTTGCCTGAGTCCAACGCCAAAAAAAAAAAAAAAAAAGATTTTTTTTTTTTTTTTTTAATTAACAAACAATATATAATTTTACAATATATATTCTGGTCATTTTAAGAGAATTAAACTCTGCAAAATAGTGTTTACAGTGCAGACTCTAGAGCCCAACTGCCAGGATCTCGGTCTCAGCACCAACTAGCCACATGACCTGACTTAAGTATCTGTGCCTCAGTTTCTTCATCTATGACCTGAAGATCATAATCATCCAAAGTCCATGGATTGTTGTGAAAATCAAACGAGTTGATACATGCAAAGCGCTTCGAACTCAGCCTTGGTTCCCTGCACGTGCACTATTGCTATTATTCTGAAGGCAAATAATAGCAGTTATGGTGAAGGGAGTCGGAATCAAGGGCCGATAACTCATCGCAGAGTTTGTGCAGGTTATGATGAACGCTGATGTCTTTGCCCACAAAGGTCCCTGAAAAGTACAAGTTAATAGGATCCTGCCACGTAGGAGTTTGCAAATCCAAATGAGTACGGTGTTAAGTATGACTTGGGGTTTCCCAGAGTCTTGGTATTTACCTGGTTTTTCTTCTTGGAAAAGGAATGCAGGCCTTGGAGCCATCCTCCTTGGGTGACTTCTTTGATTGCCGGCACAACCGGCTGGTCAGAATGTGAAGCTGGTCAGAATGTGAGGCGTGTTGGTGGGGCTCGGTGGAACTGAAGCAGGGTGCGGGAAGCGCTCTGCCATTACCTCTCCCAGGCAGCTTCCGAGTCCTTTAATTTTTCTAATCAGTAATTCACTTCAGATAACAACTCTGGAGATAAAATAGGCCTTAGGGGTTGGCTGGAAAGGAGGGATCACAAAGGTTTTATTGGTCTTTTGTCTCCTGTTTACTAAAAAGTGTTTAGTTGTAAAAGATAAAGACAAAACTATGGCATCTGCTCCAAAAAATGAGCAAATAAAAGTAATGATTGGGGGGGTGGGCATTAGTAAAAATAGGATATATTTACTTCTCCCTCGTTGGTGGCTTCAAATCTTGACTTCATTATTTCTCAGCATTTTTTGGCTCTCCAGCTGAAAATCAAACACAAGAATGGGCCTCAGGCTAATTTTCTTTCAGGTTGAAACTGAGGGACCTGACTTACCAGCCTAATTTTGCCTAGGAAGACCACAAACAGGTGGCTTTTTCCTCTAATGGGATCCTAGTGGATGAGAATGAATGATGTGGTAAAGCACATTCATGAAGGTTCTTGGGTCATACTGAAGAGAATAGGATGATCACAATAGATAAAGGAAATAATAAGTATTTGCTTGAAATGCTGAATATTCTTCAAGAATACCTTCGAGGGAAAAATAACAAGCTTTGCTTTTAAAACACATTATCTCTTTTTTTAAACGTCTAACTTTTATACTACTGAAGTAGGTAATGATCTTTCTAGCTGAATAGTAATCATAATAAAAGGATGACATATGACTCTTTCTTAATAGTGTCTACCCAAGTGCAGCATTTTAGATAAAAAGTCTTTGAAGCATTTTTACAAAATCAGTTGTGAATATTGTATTAGTTTGTTTTTAAAAAAAAAAATTTTTTTTAAAGTTTGTACAACTTTATAAGACAGGGTGTTTTCCTTTAAACATAGTTTAGGAAAGTTTTGTAGGGTTTTTGTTGTTGTTCTTGGTTTCTATTATTCCTTTAAAATTAAATTGTTTTTGTTTTTCGAGTGCATAGTACATGACCTGATATAAAATTAAAAAGCTATGAAAGGGTACACAGTGAAAAATAAGTCTCTTTCCCAACCCTGTTCTCCAGCTGTCTAGTTCTTCTCTCAAGTGGGAACTTTTGTTCATGGGTTTTGTGGTTATATATATAAAGACATAAAAAATTGCAGACTTCCCTTATTCTGGTCCCCTAGAGAAAGGAGAGACTAATGGAAGTCTTCTGCATTCCCATTGAGAAAATGCTCAAATTAAACAGTCCCGTTGCTTGGAGCACATGCCACCTCATGGTTTTTAATATGCCCAGTGGAAGAGCCTTGTCCTCTAACCACTATCCTGGAGGCAGTTTGGCTAGACCATACAGGCCCCTGCATGTGTCCTATACCCAATGGGGACGAAGCCAAGAGGCCCTAAATATATGATAACTGAATTCTGTTAACACTTGTGCTCCCTAATTCATAAATCATGTCAAGATATGGTATGAATGAGAATAAATGTAAAACGTGTTTTTTAAGCCTTAAGCCGGCACATAGTCTTTTTTGCTCCCTTGGAGCTGGGTTTTGAGATCAGCGAGTAAAAGGGTCACTGAAATCTCATTCTGTTTTGAAAGGTGTAATGAATAGCATCTCTGAAAGGTCACATGACACTGCCAGAGAATGGTTAAGATAATGTCACCTTAGAGTTTGGGTAACTGGAATTCACACTAGGTTTCATGTCTTCAGTGAATGGTGGCCCAGCAAGTAAAGATGAATCTGAGCATCTCTGAAATGTACTGGCCATGTGTGTGCCCGTGTAGACTTTTTTACCTGGATCAGCTTCCTTCACCTGTATCTTGACAGATGTGAGTCAGCAGTTTGTGGTTTCCCCCATCCCCCAGCCCCTGGAAACCCCCACGTCTGCTGGACTCCAGAGTATAGATTGTGGCCAGCCCCAGGTGAGGTAAACCTAACACCCCCTCACTGGTATCTAAGTGCCACAGAGTAATGGTGCAGGAAATGCTTGGATTCCTTTGAAATGCTCGATGTAGTGATTCCATCTTAGAAAGTGTAAGGCAATTCTTACAGAAAGAATAATTGTTTAATTGAAAGTGTGAGTGGATGGGTAAAAACATCTACACTGGGAAGGTGTGATCTCCACCACGGGTTACAATTATTTGTAACAAATATTTTTCAAATATTTGTTACAAATAATTGTAACAAATTATTTGAAAAACTGATTCTATTTGTTTGGAGGAATGAAAATATTGAAATCGGATCTTGTGAGTGGAAGGTAAGAGTCAAATCAACCAAGAAATGCTCAGAAACTTCAGGATCCAATGAAAGAAGCTCTAGTTTGCATTGGAGTAATACTGCCTCAGCTGTTTTCTTCAGATCAACCTAGGGGACATTCAAATCTGTAAACTCTTTAGTTTCATATAGTTCAATATACAGGCTTACTGTAGAAGAACTGACATATTGAATGTGTGAGTAACAATAGTAATGTTTAAGTTATTAATAATATGTTATGTATACCTCAAATCTTATTCCCCGTACATAATCTTCTTTGGAAGATTGAAGCCTGAGTCCCTCAGATTCAATTATTGGCCAGTCTCTTAAGATAAATAGTCTGTTTTTCGCTCTCAATATGTTTTTTAAGGACAGAATGCCACTAGATCGGTGTGCATGCATGTATATGCTTGTGAGTGAAACCAGATATGGCTTCTGAATGGTTTCCATTTTTGACTTGAGGTTCATAAAATAATGAGATGCCTGTAGGACTAGCTGTTGACCGCCATAGCTTTCAAAAAAGTGTTTCTGCAAGCAGCTCTGGCAAGTTTTGTCTGATAGTGAATAGCCAGGGATAGTTGGGAAACCAAACACAAAAGAAGAAATAGGCACATCATTCTTTTACCTCACACCTCATCCTTGCCTTTGGGGAGTAAGTAAAAAAGGTCAGTGTGAAACAGACGGAAAATCCAAATAGACTTTTGAATAAGCCTTGGAAGCAACACTGCCTTGCACAATGTAAGTAACTTGTAAATATTAAGTGAATGAACAAATGAATGAATCAATTGACGAATAAAACTTGAACCATATCCCAAGAAGGGTGGTGAAATTTGCATACAGCAATTAGTATTTCTAGCTGCTTGTAGCTATAGCACTTTTTTTGTTTGTTTGTCCCACTGCCACTTTAGAAGCTGCAGCTTCAGCAACTGAACTCAGCTTTTCTGTGGGGAAAAACAAATCTTCCTCCCAACATTTGTGTTTCAAATATACACCATGATTTCTTTTTTTACAGGAATCCAGGCTCAAAACATCCATTTATATATTAGAGATCCTGAAACTGGACAGTTGGACTTTCAACTCTTGGATTTCTGTTTCCACATTTCCGTGGGCACTGCCCCCTTTAAATCCATTTCCTGTCTGTTCTTGTATATAATACAATAGCCTGCTGGCTGGTTTCTCCAACCTCCCAGCATAGGGAGTAATTTTTCTAGTATTAAATTCAACAAATATTTGTTGGCACCTGTTATACAAACACTATGCTTGTTGCTATAGGGGATACAAATATGATTAAAGCACAGCCCCTGTTTTCAGGGAGCTTTTATAGTCAAAGGGGGAATAAGAGTGGTACAAACATAGCTGTCACTCAAGGCACAAGGTACTACGAGGCTGGACAGAATTTTCATCATTTCTCTGTTGGAGAAGTTATAATGACTCCCTATCACGTTTTGAATCAAATAAAAAAATTCCCAGTCTTCCTAATTGGACACCATCTAGCTAGCTACTTAAATTTATGTTTTACTATTATCTAGCAGACCCCTCTGTGCCTGCCCTCTGCCTGATACTGTCCTGAGCACATCCATTCCCATATCCCTTCCTTCCATTACTCACTCATTATTTCTGCAAATACCAACTGCTTGTAAGTTACCAAGCTTTGTGCTCTGGGGAAAACAAAAATGAAATCAGTCCCCGCCTAGGGCAACACACCGTCTAGTGGGAGGAGACGGAGACAAGAAGAGTTTTTAAGGAACGGGTGTGTCGCGTTGTAACAGAATGCAGCCCGTGCTGAGAGGACACAGAAGGGGTGAAGCCCTGGCGGAGGAAGGGAACCTTGCCAGGAGTTGATTAGGCACTCACCAAGGAGGAGAGGGAGGGAGGGGAGAGCGTTACAGACAGAAACAGTGGGAAGTTGCACATGGAGACGATGCCCAGTGTGGCTCCATCAGGATGCTGGTGGGAGGAATAGAGCAGGGCCGCTAGTGGCCAAAAAAACCGCATTGGCAAAAATCTGGGGAGCCAGATTATTGTGGGTCTTGCCTCCTGTGCCAGGGAGTCTGTTCTTTATTTTTTGAGTTCGGGAATTCGCCCTGGGACTTCAAACACAATACGAATGGATGTGGGTCTTAGGACGCCCTGGCCAACGGATGTGGGTCTTAGGACGCCCTGGCTGCAGTGTGGAGGGTTTGAGTGAGAGAGAGGGGCAGGAAAGAGTGCCAACAGGGAAAAGGCAATAAGGAGATCCTAAAGTCCTTTTCGGCAGCACTTCCCCTGGATCCTCCCTGCCTCGGCACCCCTACATCCTTCAGCTCAGGACAGCCTACGCCGTGGTAACAGAACGGTCCGGGATCTCAGAGGAGGTGCCAAGTTTTTTTCTGACTGCAGGTAACTGTTCTCCGTGCAGGGAGTCCGTGATCGCAAGCCTCAGGGAGGCTGCTTCAGGGCTGCGGCTTGTCATCCCAACACATGCTTGCAGACAGGAGAACACGGAGGTGTTCTCCGTGTTCTTGCCTCCCTCTGGCTCACAGCTCTGCCCAGCTCGAGAAGGTGCTAGGATGCTCCAAAGGAGAAGGACATAGATATGGGTGAACTCTGCAAAGCCCTACTGCTCCATCATTTATTATCTTTTGCCTTTTTTAAAAAAAGATTTTATTTATTTATTTGACAGAGGGAGATCACAAGTAGGTAGAGAGAGAGGAAGGGAAGCAGGCTCCCTGCTGAGCAGAGGGCCCTATGTGGGGCTTGATCCCAGGACCCTGACACCATGACCCAGCGGAAGGCAGAGGCTTTAACCCAGTGAGCCACCCAGGCGCCCTATCTTTTGCCTTTTTTAATATCCTCGGGATTTCTGCCTATTACCTGATAGACTCTCTACCATATAATAGTGCATCTCCTTAGAATTATCATCTAGTTATTTCCTACAGGTGTGTCTGCATTCTCTCACTGCCTGAACCTTGTCAGTTCTCAAGGAGACAGTTAGGTCTTCTATATCTTTCACTTTTCCTGTTTCCCCAGGGGTCCTGACACTGCAGGACCAGCCAGGAAGCCAAGTGGATGCTCATGAAAATAACGTTGGGTTGAATTTGGCAGGTGTGACTCTTTCTGTTCGGGCCTAGGTGCTCTTTTTTACAGACCCTTGGGAATCATCCAATTTGCTTTTCCTTATGTTAGGGATTTCACGTCCATCAGATGATTGGAATTTGATTTGAACTAAATGAATCAATAGCAGTTGGAGTCTGTTTTACTCTAAAGCCCTTCATGTCATTTTACCCGTGGGACCCTCATTTCTCATTCCCCGCCTAGCCAAAGGTGCACAACGTTTACCCCAAATGTGACATTGCCTTGGCACATTTTTAAAGGTGAATCTGGAATTTTAAGGGCATCTAAACATGCCATCTTCTGTTCAGCATCCAGTCGGCGCAGTTCAATAGAAAGCAAATCAATTGCCATCCCCTGTTGAAAATAAGCTCACAGCGATCTTGCTTCGAAAAAGGAATATTGCAAAATGAATTCATGTGAGGAAGAAGGTGGGGTCGAGACCCACAGAGCACTTTATTTGAAACAGTGTTTGCTTACCCAGACTGCACATTTCATCCTTTCTTGGTCAGTCTTTTTGACTCTTTCTTCCCTACTAAGCCTGACTTTTAAAACAAGTGAGAGTCGGCGAAGCACACCTCACTTCTGATTAGTTCTCCATAGAATAAAGACAGACGACGTGAGGGTCTATAGCTTTTGAGCATAATCCACGGGAAGGGGTAGGGCAATAATTATTTCTGGCCCAACACAAAAAGCTGACAGATCATTCTCAAGGACCAGTTCCACCACAGACATTGTCTGCCCGGGGAAAAAAGAGATTCATTCAGTAGTAACAGGACTGGCTGTTGATGTGTCATCCTGCAAATGTGAAACACTTACATTGGACCCCCACACCTCGGGGGGTGGGGTTACTTGCTGTCTCCACGTCTGCTTGAGAATTTGCTCCTCTGAAGCGTGTGTGTCTCCTGCTTTCTTTTCTACACTGAATTCGCCTTTGGCTGTTTTTCATTCTTCAGGGCTGAGAGGGAAACTTCTTTTCTCTAGTCCTTTCTGCCTCGGGAGAGGGGAAGGTCGACAAGGTGAAGCTGGGCCAAAGCAGCCACAAAGTGCAGACCAAGTGGGAATGCAGAAGTGGGATTTGAATAGAAGGTCAAGGGGAAAAAACAGGGTTAGGAGTTCACACCCTCCTCATATTTCCCACCCCTCCTTCCTTTTTTTTTTTCCTCCTACCTGGTCATTCCGTTCCTCCTGAAGTTTTGGTTCCTTTCTTTCCAACATCTTCCGTTTTGCTGCTTTTTCGTTCTCCACGGCACCTTTATTTTTCAGAGATCTGTCCTTTCCTGTCTGTACCTCCGCTGGGCCATTACTACAGTTACTGCCACACACCAATGTCTCCAATGCAAAATAGTCCTGACTGTCGTGACAGTAACAGCCCATCACCTTCCTTGTGTCCTGCCTGGCTTCCCTGGGCTTTTTAGAATTTTTTAAATTTCTTTTTAAAGATTTTATGTATTTATTTATTTGAGCGAGCGAGCGAGAGAGAAAGAGAAGCAACATGAGTGGGGGCTCGAGCAGTAGAGGGAGAGGGAGAAGCAGGCTCCCTTCTGAGCAGCAGGGATCCCCACACGGGGCTTGGGGCTCGATCCCAGGACCCCAGGATCCTATCCTGAGCTGAAGGTAGACACTTAACTGGCTGAGCCACCCAGGCGCCCTGCCTTGCGCTTAAGACGCACCATCTTTAATCTTTACCACTGTCTTATTTGGTTACAGTTGATCCTTGAACAGCTTGTGGTTAGGGGTGCCGACCTCCCTCCCCCTGCACAGCTAGAACTCCACCTAGAACTGGTGACTCCCCAGAATCTTTACTAATAGCTACTATTTCCTGGAAGCCTTGCCAATAACAAAAATAATAGATGAACACATATTTTGTATGTTATGTGTCATATATACGGTGTTCTTATGATAAGGTAAGCTGGAGAAAAGAAAAGGATACTAAGAAAACCAAAAAGGAGAGAAGATACATTGATAGGACTGTACCGTATCAGAGAAAAAAAAATAAAATCCATGTGCTAGTGGACCTATACTGTACAGACCTGCCTTGTTCGAGATTCAACTACATATTGCCTGGGATCATACAGTAGGAAAGGGATGGAGATGGGTTTCCTAGTGGTCTTACTTCCAGTGTCAACGCTCTTAGAGTAGAATCGTGGCACAGTGACATAGTGTGCGTCATTGGCTCCCGTATCTTAAACTCAGAAGGATTTTCCAGAGAACATCTGGTGCTACTTGAGCTTTTTGACAAGTCCCTCCTCCACATACCAGTGAGTCTACACACACGGTGTCTGTTGCATTGGGTTGATTCATTTCAATCTTCCATATCAGTTCTGAGTCAGATTTTCAACATGATTGGGAGGCCTCATAGTGAGAAAGAAATTTCTCCTGTGTTACTGTTGCTAAAACCTGGCAACTTCTTCTGCTGACTCGGTGATTAGTAGAAGCAATAGTTTGGAAAACCAGGTATCCCCTCTCACTATGGGCACCTACTCCATAATTCTCCGAAGACTCAAAACCATTAACCTTGGTGGGGGAGCACAGAGAGCTCCTGAGCTCAGCTTGATAGAGATGCTAAAGGTGTTCAGCGGTTGCAAAGTCACAGCTGTGTTTCCTGTTTTGCACTAATTAGGAGTTACCATGAATCTGCTTGACAATTAAGGACAGAGTGAACTTTAAGGTAGATCGGTACCATGGGACGGTAAAGAGTTCTCAGGCAAGCAAAATAAAAATTTGCACTGAGTACTGTGTTTTATCGAAACTATAACATTTTTGAATAATGTAGCTTCAAATGTCTAAGTAAAATCTGGAGTGGTTTTCTGCCACTTGTAAGTGGTCTTTCTCAGAGAATAACACTGCTTCGGATGATGGGCTGGGCACACAGTTGGGCAGCACCTACCAGAAGAATGATCATTTCAACACTAGCCTTCACCGAGGATTTGAATTTCACTTGCCTGGTTTCTGACTAATATATCATAGCCACGGCAGCTTAGGGTTTAAACAGCTTTCTAGACGGGGACAGCCCAGAAAGGTTTAGTTTCTCTTAAAAGTCATCCTCGATGAGCCATATTTTAAGAGGAAACTTTCCCAGGTTAAGGTTTCTGTACTTCCTTGATTTTTCCCCCCAACTAATTTGTGCACACATGTATCCATTTCCATTCACTGGCTTTAGGTCAGGAGGGCCCTTAAATCATGTTCTTGCAGTGGGTCGTAAAAATACCTGAGGGGAGGTTTAGTGGGGCTCTGTTCATGAAGGGACCCGATGCTTCGTTTCAGGCAAGGCACAAATTGCCTTGTCATCATCATCCAGGACCTGAGAAAGAGACAGCAGCCTGGATATGACTTACAGCCAGGATTCAGGAAGATGTTCAGGGTTCAGGAAAAACCTGCATGCCACGAGGTGTGGTGGAAAACTGTAAATATAATTAAGCCAGGTGGATTCCATGACAACAAAGAGGATTAAGGCTTGGGTAGATCTGGTAGACCATAGAGACCTATGTGCATAGATGTCCATTTATTTATGTCCCTTCTCCCCAGGAAACAACAACAACAACAACATCATTTGATGTCTAAATGAAGTAATCTCTAGAAAGAAAAGGGAGATTATATTTGTTAAACTGTATAAAAAAATCAGAAGATAATATGGCTTTGTTCACAGCATTACATAAAGAAGATTAAAGACGAGAAACAAGCTGCTTAAACACTGTAAACTAATTAGTTCTACGAATTGTTTTCCCGAGGTTCATGAGATATGAAACATTGGCACCAGTGCGTGAAATACACTCTGCCTCAGTGCTCTTTTCAATTTATTTTTCTGTTAGTGTCATATGTATATAAAAAAAGAGCAGCCAGAAAGAAAGAGGTTACAGAGGGAGACCAAAGCCTGTCAGATGATTGAGGCTGACATTTTGTCATCTTAAGCCCGGCGCGGGAGGGTCCTCCTCTGATACCCTGTATAAATACCAGCTTCATTTTCTGCCATCGCAGGCTACATGACGCGAATGATGTCATGACAAGGCCCAGAGGAATTCCCGCCGCGGCTCCCAGGGTTCTGCCGCTCCCACCGCGGTTAGGCCCACTTCTGTGGACGCAACCTTAATTTGTTTCCCAGGAGCTGGGTCTTCTCTGAAAGCAGGCCAGGAGGACCCAGAGTCGGGGCGGGGCACCTGCCCTGCTCAACTTCAAATGCCGTCGTCCAAACAAGAGATTTGCTGCTTTCTTGTCCTAAAAAATCGCATGTTTTCTGGGTGGAGGACCAGCCAGGAATAAGTTGTTATTGCCCAAAAAACAGAGAAGTATATTTACTTAATGTAGACTAAAATCGGAAGCTTTTTTTTTTCTAATGTGGCACATTTTACTTTTTTTTTTCAAAAATGTATCTTGACTTAGAAGTAGGTTATTAAGAAAGTAGGTGAACTTTGTCGGAACTCTCTCCGTCTTTTTTCTGCTCATGTATCCTGCGCCCAAACAGGGAGCATCCTTGCTTCCTCCCGTAAGTGTTCCCGGGTTTCTTTGAAGGAATCAGTACTTTCTCTCTATTCTCAGAGGAGCGGGTGTAAAATCCGAAAATTCAACTGATTAAATTTAAAGATCAAATGGGCTTTATTCAATGATTCATGAATCAGGCAGCATTGCCCTTTAGCCAATAGAAAGGAGGTCCACGGAACCGAACAAAATGGGAGACCTTTCTAGGCGGAAGAGGGCAGGAACAAGAAAGGAACCCATCGCCTCATCTTTTTTCAGGGGATGGAAGGAGTCTCATCAGATGGATTACTTCACTGGTGCTGACCCGGAAATTCCAGATGGACGGGTTTAAGATCACATTCCTGGGAGAGGTTGAAACTGTAATTAGGTTAGGTGAAAGCCTTGGCTTGGTGATGTGGGCTTAGCACAAGTGATTCCATGTGGGGCTTGTTGTATGCTCTCTCTCTTTTTTTTTTTTTTTTTTTAGCAAAAACCATGCATAAAGATACTCTCCTCTTTCTTTTTATTTTATCATCAAACTTCTGAAAGGCACACTTGCTGCTCCTGTGTCTTCCTCACTGGATTCTGGCCCAGCCCTGGGGAGAAGGCTGTCTCCGTAGTAACTGATAACATCTTTATTACCAGATCCATTGATCTCTGCTCTCCTTAAGCCAAGCTGTCACCTGCACCTCGCTCTGTCATTCAGTGTGTAACACACTTATCTTCTACCCCCTTTGAAACTCTTCTGAATCCAGGAAAGCCACAGGGTTTCCTTATTTACAGATGGACACTTCTCAGTCCTTATTCCTGGTTTTGCCTCTCAGCAGGAACTGCTGACTCCCTGTTGCCTGCGGTACCTCTCTTAGGTCTCTTTTGTTCACGGTTGTATCCCTAGACTCTAGAACAGCACTGCTATGTAGTAAGAGCTCAGTAAATACATACTGAATGAATTCGTGTCTGCCTCTCCAGGATGGCCCCCATCAGCTCCTCAGACTCAAGAAGTCTGTCACCACTCCTACTTCTCTTGTCTACCCAACTGACTTCTCATTTGGTTCTGTCCTTTGGGGCCAGCTTGCCTCCTTTGATTTCAGTCATTTCCAAGTTCTCTCTGCTCAATTCTCAGTAGTCACCCAGCCTGGGAGGTGGGTTACCTCATGGTCTCTCAACCCTCAGCAGGTCTTTGTGCCAACCAGCAATTGGTCTTCCCTGGACTGCTTACTCCAGGAATCTTTCCCTGACTCTGCTGTCAGAACTGCTTTCCCAGTCACAAACCTGAATATTTTGAAAAGCATAAGATCACCTCCTGTCACAACAGAGTCAGGATGGTTTTTGATTCATGGCGGCCAAAGCTCCTTTCAGTCTGGCCCTTGTTTCTCTGTCTCACTTCCTTTTCCACCCTCTGTCTCTTACCACTCAGACCCAGTCTTTCCAGAGTCCCAGCAGCTGGGTTCTCTTCTAACTGTGGCTTCTTCTGACAAGGTCCCTATGAAATTCTCCATTAAGGCTTTGTTGGGCTTTTCCCTTCTTTGTCAAAGGGAACCAGGTACTCATATAACAGGTTTATTAAACACCTGCTCTTTCCCGCTCAGAAGCTTTGGAGGGCAGAATCGGTGTCCCTTAGTCTCAGTATCTATCACACCGTACCTTGGATATTGCTTTATGTATAGCCTGGAGCATCACATTTGAAAAAAAAAAAATTAAAGGGACTCCTGGGTGGCTCAGTTGGTTAAGCAACTGCCTTCGGCTCGGGTCATGATCCTGGAGTCCCGGGATCGAGTCCCATATCGGGCTCCCTGCTCTGCAGGGAGTCTGCGTCCCCCTCTGGCCCTCCCACTTCTCATGCTCATTCTCTCTCTCACACTCTCTATCTCAAGTAGATAAATAAAATCTTAAAAAAAATTAAATTCTAGCTTTTATTATATTGTACCAATTATTGTAGTTGAAATGTTATACGTGGCATTAAACTCCTTAGCATCTCTGAGACATCTTTGTACCATTCAGAAGGCAAGAAGTAGGTTCACACAAATGGGGTTGAATTTAATTTTAAACACAAAGAGTGAATGTTGAGCGGATAAAAATGCAGACAGTTCTAGAAATATGTTGATTTATGGAAAAATAATTCGAGCATCAGTGTACATTTCATTAAATAATCAAACCAAAATAGGAATCGTGTTGGCTTTTCCAATTTCACTAGAGCCTTGTATCTATGAAAGCATATCCGTATGGCACTTTGGACGTCGAAGTCTATGTATTACTCCATATTTTCTAGTAACTTTTTAACTGACTGTTATAAGGAAGCACTTGTAGGTTTTAGTCATCATACTGTAGAATTAAATCAGGTTCAGTTCCATGGAAACCATATTTCCTTTATCTTGTGTTTCAAAATAATTGGCATGCATTTTTTTTTTCCATTACTTAAGATAGTATGCAACCTAAGAAGGAGGACTCTGGAATCAGATGATCTGAGACTTCCTTTCCTTATCTGGAAGATGGGGACAGTAATGATCTTCCGACTTCAGGATGCTATGAAGATTTGAGATAGTACCTTTAAAGCTCTTGGCATAGTGTCCAGCACACACTCACCCAGGACAGGTTAGGCAATATTATTTTTCTGCTCTAATTGGGATCTCCATAGGGAGTCATGTATTCGGTGGGGGAAACCTCTGTAGAGAAGTCTCATGGACATTCTGGGGCTTTCTAGTTCATCAACGACAGTGGCAGTGAGTGACCTCCTAGAAAACTTATGTCTCCTGAAGCCTTTAAACCCTGTGGTGGACAGTGAATCACTTTTTCTCCTGAATATGGATAGCTATAATTTAGGATTTTTTGAATATGTTTTCATTTATTGAGGTCAGTGCATTTGTGTCGAACAGTTGAAATCTGACAAAAATCAAGGGTAGCCTGGGCACTGCTCAATTATTACTCTGATCGGATTTTAATTAGCACCAGATGTAGAAGGAAGTGCTATTTTTATTATCCATTACCATGCATTTGCTTACATATTTACCCTGGGGTTAGAGGCTTTTTATTAATTAATTTTGTTGGCAACCAAGACAATAGTTTTGACTTCTGAATTGAAAGTCGTCAACCTGTTTTAAATACTAATAACCGTCATAAAAAATGAGCAGTCCTATTTGCGAAGGATAGACAAATCCCTACAAAGTAGACTAATTCATTGTTAAGATGAGGTCATTAGCCTTAACTTTTATTTACAATGTTATTTCAGACCCCATCACTTACAAATTATTTTAATTGAAATTAAAGTTACTTCCTTTAAGGCATTTTTCAGCTTTTTGAAGCATAATTGGCAAAATTGTAAGATATTTAAAGTATACAGTATGATGATTTGAGTCCTTCTCATCTATGTAAATTGTCAACATGTATTTGCATCTCTTTTGGTAAGTATACCTTTGTGAAAGGTGAGCATTGCTTAATTATATTTTTGGAGCAGGCTTAGAGAAGTATAAAATTTCATACATAAAATGAAAAAGTTTCATTTTAGAAAGCAGACTAATGAAGTATGAACCCATCTAATGGCAACGGTAAATGGGAGCAGAGGAAAGTTCAGTCCTTTTACAAAAATAATTAAATACTAAGGGACTTCTATTGGTTCCAGGAGTAAACTCAGGTGACCCTGTCTTATTCATTAAGACTGATGAGCTCTGGTTGGTATGTTTATTCCTTTGCCCCTGCTACTTTTCAGCATTTTTTACTTGCTGTCTAGAAGTTTGCAACTTTCATGCTGTATATTTTTTCCTGTCTGACTTTTATGACTTGCCCCATAAAATGTATTGGTTGTCTGAGTCTCACAAATCCTAAACTACTTAATGGCTGTGGCTGCATCCATTATGCTGTTCTGTGTGTTTGTGTGTTTTTTCCCAGACATCTGTGTAGATATCTTCTGAAATTTACAAAACCTTTGTAACTAATCCCATAGGTTGACCTGAGCAGGGGCAGTGTTTGTTGCTGCTAATTACACAGTGCAAACCTTTGGGAAATGGGCCCTTTGTTAATGATGAATTTGAGCAAGCAACTAAACATTCCTGAATGATGCTGAGAGTATTACTGGCCTAGGTCTTTATGCCTGTGGATTTCCCTGCCCGCCTCTTCTTTCTCTGTGGGTGTCTGGCCACTGTGCTTGATGTGCATATTAATTGCTAGATGAGGAAGAGAAGCAAGGAGATTTCTTTGGCAACAGGGTGTAACAAACAGCTGTGTGATGAGGCACATGTGGATTATTAGGTCTGAGATAACGAATAGTATTTCTATCATGGCATTATATATCTGTCAGGGTTTTTTTCTTGTCAGGCTTTATCCTTCCTAGGGCTTGAAAACCTGCTCCTGTGTTGCAGTGGTTATCACTAAAAGTGGCCAGAAATCCCCCAGCTACCAATCAGTTATGCTACCTTTAAATATCAGCTGATGATTGATAGGTTGTTAAAGTGAATTTCAAAACCAAGGGGAACTCTCTTTCGAGTAGGTATGTGTTTGATTTAGGGTGTATTGATTTGCATAATTTAGCAAATAAAGTACTATATAATTAAAGATCTGGAGACATTTACCCTTACCTAAATTAAAAAAAAAAAAAAAAGATCCATTCATATATTGTGGCCTACATTTGTCACATAAGAACCATCCTGATAGAAGGAGACAGTTAAGGTAGAAAATAGTTAAGCCACACCAAGAGACACCTTTCATCTGAAGGCTTGGTTATTACTATTAGGTCCACCCAAAAGAAAGTAGGATTATATAGAGACATTTTTTTTAAAATTATGTATATCACCAAAGACACCTAAAAAACAAAGGGATGTATGAAATGCAATTGCCAGAGATTCTTTGACTATTACAAATAGAATATAGGCCATTTTCTAGAGCAATACTATCTCAAGAAAGAAAGGTATAAAATATTACTTCTAGTAATAAAGAAAGACCTTTTCTGCATGTGCCCTTTCTGCTGTTTTAGTCCCACATGCAATTTTAGGTATAGATTTGCACCTGTAGACAGCCCAGAAAGATAAAGTTTTCTCCAGATGTTACTCTGTGGATCGCTTAGCTCAAAATATTCCAAATTATCTCATCTGTTTTAGAGGAAGAGAAAGCCTTAAGATAGGTACAAAGATACCTACATTTTAATATTATTATTACATTTAGTGACATATATGTATTGACCGATTCATTAACTTGCTCTTCTTACCAACATTCTTACCAAGAAAAACTGTATTGAGAAGCTAGAAACCTCCCTTCTGAAACTGTGTGATACATCGTGTTTCCTCTTGTTTCACCCCCTTGGAAGCTCAGCTAGGTTTTGTGTGCAGTTGCCGCAGCTTCTCCTGTTCCATAGGCCAGCAGCACTAGCACATGGTAATACTTGCTCAAGAAATAGCCAGCAAACGTATGACTCAAAGTCCTTTTTATTATAAACAATTTGCCGTCCTCTTTGTACTTGGCTTTTTATCTTTGAGTTGTCTAAGGCTTAACAATTTCATTAGGTCTGATTCTAAGTTGTAAACTATATCAAATCATTTTGTGAAGGACTCAGGATATAATAATAAATAGGGAAAGAATATGCCTCTGTTACATGGTAACAACATGGCTTGGATGTTTCTTTGTCAGCGTGTGTGTGTGTGTGTGTGTGTGTGAGAGAGAGAGAGAGACAGACAGACAGACAGAGAAAATAAACATTTTTTAAAGCAGCTAAATGGATTAAGAATAAAGTATTTATTTAAGGAGTTAGAGTAGAAAAAAAAAAAATCCTGACACTGAAGATTCTAAAAATTGGACTAGATGAAAAGGTAATGAAGTATTTCCCCTCCAAAAAATTCTACTCAGATATTCTCCTTATTCTTCTTGAACTGGTCATTTTTATTTATTTTATAGTTAACTAAAGCAGAGGGAGAAACAGCAGGAATAGAGGGGCCTGTTTTAAAACTCTGAGCAAGCCAGTGATGGCTTTGTTTATCAGTAAAACAGCCCTGGATCCCTTCATGAGGGAGCTAGGAAAATAGAGACTTGTGAAGGTTTACATATTTTCGTTCTAAGTTATGTACTCTGTTTTGCTCTCAAGAGTGTAGTTCCTTAAAAACTCTCAAGCTACCCTGATATCTCCCATCTCATGTTTTATTGATTTTCAAACTATACCATTTCAGACAGGTGCCATGCTGTGAAAAACACGCACACAGTTTGAAATTCACTCTTGTAAAATATTTCGACATTAGACATTTTAAAGTATCTGCAAAGTGTTGATACTAATTAACAACATCCATTGCTTCAGAAACCATTCAGCCTGGGCATTTGGAGACTCAGAAGTACTATAATCTCAAGCAGAAGAATCCAGAGAGCTTTCTTACTTTGGGGTGGTTAAGTGGGATATTCTCGTGAGCAATGCGTAATAAGGTTGTGGATAACCTAAACAAATCTATCTTCAGATGAAAAAGTCTTTGGCAAGGTTGTAGTGTTGTTGCCATAAGCCTGGAGCAGCCCTCAAAATTATGCTGGCTTTTCAGGCTCTGTTCCCCTTTTAGCAACACAGCAGATTAAAAAACTTCTGAAACCCCTTGAAAATATTGTGCTGCCAAAAGAGATCTCTTGATAATTGGTCTTCCAGGATCCTCACCAAATTCTTTAACACAGCCAGGAGTGGCATTTTGTTTCTCTGGAGTTTCTTGGAAAGTTCACATAAGCCACCATCCTCCCCCAAAACCTGTCTCTTGTGCCAAATTTTCACAGGGCGTTACTGAGCCCTGCAAACCATCTGCCGTTTCACACTTAGCTGGCCAAGGTCAGCGATACCGAGCTGGGTGAGTGTGGAGTGTATGAGATGATTAGCCACCTCACAAGAGTGGGGTGAGGTTACCCCAGTACCTGTTGGAAAAGATCGTCTGTGTTAATTCACAGAGACAAATTAATTATTAACATTGAATACTGGATAGCTTACAGGAGGAGAAGAGGATTGTTGGTTCACCGTGCCACTGTGACACCTTTGTTCGACAGGGAATGTGTTACAAATGCTACAGGTTGTCACTTGAGGGTATGTCCTTCAACAGCTTATTAGCGGTCATTCCCGCTCAAGTAAACATCTTCACCCAGAAGTTCATTTAGTGAGGCATAGTCATAGCACAGAAGCAGGAAGTCGCTTCACTTTGCAATCACTGCCTTAACATTGGGGCAGAATTCTTGTAACAGACCTTGCTTTTTATGGAAATTTAATAGCCCTGGAACGCTTGTAGCCTGGACAGTTATGAGTTGCCATTATTTGTCCTTCCACTTACAGTGGCTTTAAATAGTCACACAACTACGTTGTCTTTGATCGGCATGGCTTCTCCTTGTCCCCTCACACTGCCGGGTCAGCTAGCACCGTTCGGGAATGGTCGGCCCTTGGTCTTAAGATGTGAGTGAGTGACTCTTGGCTGGAGCTGAGGGGCCTAATGTCTGTAATTTACTCACCAGAACAGATTTCATGAGATTAAAGCGCTGGTCCCTCTGTCAGGCAACATTGGATACCAACAGGACCTGGCACCTTATAGCAGTCGGTGGCCTAGAGCTACGCCTGCCGACACGTTAAAGCCATCCCGGGACAGTATCGTATCAGTGGGAGGATTGCAGCGGGGGACTCCTCGCTGCCCGTACCAAGATGGTTGGTTGCATGGTAACACCTTCCTGTATTGTATTAGTCATGCTTGTAGGAAAACTCAGCGAGGATTGCTGATCCTTTGGGGAATGTTTACATTCAAAATTGGAATTCAGACTGTCTGAGATCCTTGAAAACTCTATGCCGGCTGTTCTATGCTGGTGAATATTTCTTAAAGTAGAAGACAGTCTGTAAAATATTATTGATTACATGGCAGATTCTGAGAAGTGACAGAAAGGGTTTTTTTCTTGCAGGGGATGCAGCCTTCCTGCAGAAGGTTGGCTCCTGCAGTGAGGCACGGATCTACCAACAGCCCTTGTGTCTAAACTGGACCGTAAGGGCAGCGTAGACTAGGGACCCTCTTAAGAGGGGTGACTGCTCACCCATTCTTGCAGAATATTTCCATGGATGAAGAAGATGGAACCGATGCTGTGAGATCTAAGTTTTCACAAGAAGGCAGAAATACATACTTTTACCTGAAATTTTTGGATTTCTAAACATTGGTTCTGATGACTCGAAAGAAACCTGTGCTGGCCAGAACTTCCACACGCGGAGCGGAAATTGGTCCGTAGGCCAATGGTTTATAATGTTGTACGGAGATTCATGTGTAAGCCTTCATGGTGGTATGTTGACTCTGTAGATGTTAAAGTCCAATGAAGATATTGTTAATAAATTAGAACATGGAATCAAAACATGTTCTGGAGCTGGAAGAGTGTGTTGGGATATGATATCCATCCCACACCAAATTATAGAAGATTAAGCTAACTGTCTTTTCAGATTTATGGAGCTTGGAGAATTGGGTCTGTTTAACTACAGTTCTTGACTGTGGGCATAGTTCTTTCAGCCTCTCTCATATGCTGTGTGTCATTAACATTAACACAAGACTGCATCCTAGTATTACCAAGGGGAAAGAGCCTGTCATAGGTGAGGACTCCTAGCTCTTCTCAGGATATGTATGAAAAGCTGAATCAATGGAATCTGGTGAAATCTGTGAGAAGTTGGCAGCTACCACTTTGGTGAATGTTTAAGAATGGTAGCAACAGAGAGGATGATTAAAGGAAATACTTTAAAGACTCAAACTACTAACTTTAGTGGGGCCAGACTGCTTAAAACACAGGCCTGGAATGTAGCGTTCGGGATGGTGGGGCTTTCTGAAACCAGCATCTGAGATACATAGAGTGTCAGTTCTAGAAGCAAAGTTTCAAAGTGTCAGCCGTACAAAGGCTACAGCTTCAAACACAGCATGTCCCTGAGCTAGATCCGCCTCCATCAGCAACAGCATCTTGGAAGAGGGCAAAGTTGTTTGCAGAAAAAACAACGGTCAGGGCCCTTGGAATGAATGCGAGCAGCCCTGCGAGGTAATGCATAGGTGAATAAAGAGTTCAAGCAGGTGCTGGGGGTAGGGGTGGAGGGGGCTCCGTTTACAGTGTTGAGATTCCTGCAGGGGCTAAGAATATCAAAGGTTTATTCAAATGCCCTTCAGCCCTTTCATCAGCTCGACATTTGCATCCCTTGGTCCTATCAGCTTTATTTCAGCAGTGAGCACGCTCAGATGACCGAGCCGGCTCCTGTTACTGATGGCTATCTGCTTGTCATTCTAGCCCTCTTACCTCCCACATGAGTTGTACCTTTTTGGTGCAAATAAGCTGCCAGGGCTGGCCTGGCTTGATCTCTGTGCTGCAGATGTCTCTAATTAACTTGATTGAGACAGGTCCCTGGGATCCTGTTACACAGTCTGACAAATCCCCCTGTCCTGGGAGGCACTGTCCCTTCACCTGATGCTTGCTTCTTGCTCATATCCTTTGGGTAGAGTTTATGAGGGGCTAAGGTCTTTAAGTGCCCATGCTTTTAATGTGAGAACTGTGCAGTGTTGATGGTTGCTAATGGAGAACCAGGAACGTAAAAATTGTCTCATGCTCCCCTTTATGTTCTGAGGGGAAAAAAAAAAAAAAAAAACCGTAAAGGATCTTCAGCTTCTAGTGTTTTAATACTCAAAAGATTACAATTTTTAAAATTACTAATACTATTAATAGTATTATTTATAGTAGCTGAGAGAAACATGGTCTTAGCTCATTGCAAGCATAGACCATTCAGTGACTATTGTGAGATGTGACAAAACACATAATAAAATAAGTGTTTGGAAGTAACTGGGTTGACTAGTTCTGAGATCTGCAAGATGTCCAATTACTGTGGGTGAAAACTAGCCCCAAGCACTGTAAAGATGGGATTTGTGTTTATGTCTTTCAACATCTATATTTATTCTTGTTTTTCTGGAGTCATAAATTATTAAATATCATTTTATATTTTGTGTATATGGTTTTGTCGTGTGTGTGTGTGTTTTCTGTGAATAGCTATAACTTTTTGTACAGTTTCTAGAACTTTTGTTTATAAGCCTATAGTTAGGGCTATTTATTTTGACTTTCTGCAAGGATATCTTATAGCAGTTACTTCTAAAATACCCTGACAAAGAAGTCACTTATTAAATGTTGAAACAATAGAGCAATCTTCTATATATAAAAACGACTTTTCATGTAATATTAATGACTTCATTATTCCCCATAGATATAATGAGAAGCTGTGAAGGAAAATACTGAATTCTTTGGTTTTTTGAATTCTATTTTCACTGGTTACCATTTACATCGAAACTCACTAAGTACATCTTTTCAGCACCTTTTAATAGAAGGCGTGCTGTCCTGATTTATGACCGTTCATGGTCTGGCACCACTAAGAGACACGACCTCACCTTACCAATAATTTGCAAGTGGACTAATAGTAGAAGTGGTTCATTATCAGTTATCCAGGTGTTCAGTTTGGAGGACTGCAGTTTCTGTCCTCAGTGCCCAGCATGAACTTGTAGACTACATAGCCTAAAATGAAGTATAAAGAGAAGATGGAGACATGATTCTTACCGATGCCAAGAAATGTGAAGTGTGGTTGGGACCATGCCCCGGATTTAGAAATGATAATCTCTATAAATACATGTTTCCCGTGTAATAATGTTCTCAGTCCTGTTGGCTCTCAGAAAAGGAAGAGTTCTTTGTGGACTCGGAAGGTGGTGAAAGCTTTATAGAGGAGTGTAGCCACTGGAAAAAGCCCAGGGGAACAATGAGGGAATTGGAGGTAAAGATAGAATCAACAGAGGCCTGAAGGTAGGAGTCGGCAGGTCAGGCAAGAAGACCAGGATGACAAGGGGTCCTGGGAGTTGAGGTTGGAAAGGTGCTCACACATGGAGCCTATGAAGGACCAAGCAGGGATTAGAGTGGCTTTTCCAGAATGGGGAGTTGTTGGGGTTCTCCATCTGGGAAGTCCTGATGAACTGGGAGATGAGGACAGAACTCATCTCCACTGTCCACGCACGTGACAGCAAGGCCTACATGAACCTTCCCTGTTAGAATGGACTCTGATAGCTCTGAGCAAGACAGTGAGGGAGTAAATCTTCAGGATTTGTTGACAGATGATCTTGTGTTGAAGGGAAGAGACCAATAAATAAGTAAATAAGACCTCTTTCCCCCCATTTCATTTTGTCACTCTTCTTGTGGACAAGCCCATCAGAAAGTAGGGAATAGAAAAGTGAAATTTCAAAAAATACATTTTATCTATTACTAGGAATGTTAATCTTTGATGAAGGCGGAGAAGGATTTATGGATTGTGGAAGCAAGGACTCCTACAATCGAAGTTTGTTACGGAATTGAGAGGCACATTTTAAACTTCCGTCTATGCATCATTAGGAGAAAACATTAGCAATTGACTGATTCTATCAGCTTCTCTGTTTAGTTCTCCAATTTTAATCAAATAGGACTGAGACAGGCATTAATGGTTTATCTGCTTTTATATCACTCTCTCTGGTCAAGTCTCCATGCTGACATGCATATGGTAATTGGAGATTAGTCATTTCCTGGGATACACTTCATCGTCCTTAGAAGCCATACAACCAAGATTGGGTGACCTTTGCTTTGGGTCCAGCTGGGAGGTTTCAAAGGGCATCCCTGGCTATTCAGATAAGTCTTGTCCGGGACTGTGGGGCAGCCCCAGGAGCAGCAAGTTAGTGGTCCCAGGTCCCCTGCCACAGCCATTTTTTTCAAGAACAAAAGCAGACGGCCAGAGAGAGAGAGACAGAGAGAGAGAGACAGCGACAGCTTGCATTGGCACCGATGGGGTTATCCTTATCGGGAAGGAGAGGCTCCTCCAGCTGGAGGTGCGCTTCGGAGTTTCAGAACCCCTCCTAATGAATTTTAGACTGAGAATCTCATTCTCCTAGAACTATCACTTGAGAATCAGAGTAATTATTTCCTATTGCCCTTTGTGGAATACAGTTATAATTGCATTACTGTTAACGGTGTTCGCATTAACACTTAATTGTTAATGTCCTCCTAATTTGGAGGAAATCATCACCTCTTCATATTTCATTGCCAGAAAGAGTTGTTAAACTCCGAGAGGATAATTTGAAGCTTCTAAATGGAGAAACAAGAAAAGATGTTAGAATTCGGGGGCAGGATTTGTAGAATGACTTCTCTTTCTGGGGTCTGCGTGCGCCTGCGTTGGTTTGCTTTTAAGGTATTATGCATCTGCTGCTTTTGGAGGGTAAGCGGCCCTGCATAGTCGATCCCTGGAACGTACCGGGGATTCCTGTGTGGCATGGAAACGACTCTGGGGTCCGTGGGAGGAAAAGGGCAGCCGCTCTCTCTCATAGCTGACATCCTGTTTGAGTGTTGAAAGACACATTAACAAGAAAAGAAAGACGCCACTGTGACAAGGTCATGCAGACAGTGGTGGGCTGCAAGCCTTGACTTTCAGATGATTGTTAACATCTTCTTTTACAATACACTGAACTGCCTGTTGTTCACAGCCACGCGATTCCCTGGCTTCGCTCCGCAGCAGGAAACGGAAATATTTTGAGAAGTCTTTATTCAGGCTTGAAGGAGGGGGGGGCGACTGAGAGAAAGAGGAAATACCAGAATTATGTCAATCTTCGAATCTGTTAACTACCGTTTAGGGCGTTGGATGGTGTATTTTCATTTGAACGTAGGATGGGCACCTCTCTGACTCTGGTTTGGAAAGAACTTTTTTAGGGTCTGGAAGGAAGAATCCCAAGCCGCCTGGGTGTTGGACCTGCAGAGTCCCACGGGGCCTGGTGCTTGACGTCATGTTATACTGCTGCCCTCTTAAAATTCTTCATAATTTTGGGACAAGGGGTCCCGTGTTTCATTTTGCCCTGGGACCCACAAATCATGTAGTGTAGGTCCTGCTGAGCACAGGGAGTGTGGTTTGAGTTTCACCAAGCGGTCCTGGAAGCCTGATTCTCTTCAATGCCACCCCCCATAAGTAATTAAATTTTGTACTCTTACCAGCACAGGAACTGGTTTGACAACATTGCAGGCTTGTTCCTTTTTTTTTTTTTTTTTTTTTTTTTTAAGATTTTATTTATTTATTTGACAGAGATCACAAAGTAGGCAGAGAGACAGGCAGAGAGAGGAGGGGAAGCAAGCTCCCTGCTGAGCAGAGAGCCCCATGCAGGGCTGGATCCCAGAACCCGGAGATCATGACCTGAGCCGAAGGCAGAGGCTTAACCCACTGAGCCACCCAGGCACCCCAGGCTTGTTCCTTTAAAAAGAAATGTCGTTTAGTTAAGTAGCTACATTTCCTAATGCTTGTATGATGGCAAATAGCCTGTTTGACCTAATTTTTTTTTTTTTTTTTTACTTTTCAATTCGGTATTATTGTATCCAATGTAGGCTACGAATGTATGTCGAAATATGGTGGATTAATGAAGAGTTCAGTTTCAGAAGCTTTAATGTATATTTCAACCAAAAGAACCATTAAATCTGGTGGAATACCAGAACTGGTGAGGTTTGAGCACACACCTTGGGGCGCATTCCTTAATTTCTACAGGTGGGATTGTTTAGACCTGGAAGATTTCAAAAGCACATTCTAAGGGAGGTCACCTGGCAGGGGTACAGGACGGAATGGACCTTTACCCGTTCCTCTTGGCAGGGCTTGATTTCTTATCAAGTTATGCCCTGACAAGTGAGGAATGACTCCATGCATTTTGCTTTGCTCTGTGACTCATTAGCTTTATTTCTCACAAACACCCTTCCCTCCCAAGTACAATCTAAAAAGTTCTGTCATTAAAAGCAATTTTGTTTTTCCTGCCTAAGGGAGACTGTTTTCCACAAAATATGTGCATTTTGACAATGTGCGCCTAGCCCATTTAAAGCTGTAAGTATAATTTCTTTTTTATTGGGTGATAAACTTTCTTTCTGACAAAACAAAGGACAGTCGAGATTTCTTCCCTTTTAAAAAATTGTGATTTCGCATTTCTTTACACATGTTTTAAAACACATTTTATATAAGGCTGCTTTTAAAAAAGAAAGTTATACGGCTTTGCGTGTAATCAGTTCTTCAAAGATGTCAGTGGTGTTGAGCATTAAATGAAGCATAAATAGGTCACAAAAGGAACAAAATGCCGTGTTGCATCTCAAAATCTGGATTTAAATGTTTCATTCCTGTGACTATAACATGATTATGAATTTACTGCAAAAAACCGAAAGCCTGAAGTTGACGTCAGGATGTATGCATGCACACATAGGTTAGTTACTTTTCTGATGATTTCTGGTGTGCCGTGCAAAGAAAGGACTTTGGACAGTGAGTCACAGCTCTCTTCCCTGCCTCTGCCTGGCAAAGCCAATATGATGGCATCTCCAGACCCTGCCTCTGGGTCCCACTGCCATTAATGCTCAGTGCTGGCTTTTCCTACTGGTTCTCACTCTTGGGTTTTACTTCCGGGTCAATAAAGCCAAGAGATAAAGCCGCCTTAGGAACAGACTATGAGCAGAACATTTGCTATGCACGTGTATTGCCAGGATTTACTTAATATCTATTTTTAAATATACCCTGATCTTTTTTTACCTGATAGCTTTTTGTGGAAATTGTGTATTCCTAAACATCCCTTTGCCATGGATACTATTACTTGCCATAATAGACGAAACTCTACTCCTCAGGCCTGTTTTCTCTTTGTCAAAAGTAGAGATTAGCCAGCGTGAGAGAGTTGTTAAAGGTCTGTTAGCACCATAAGGAGATTTTTCTCGTTGACTACTTTGAAAGACGGTTCATACGGGAATCATTTTCTTATTCCATGATTCATTGTTTGTTAAGGCTATATCTATGTATCACCTGTAGTTCTCGTAATACTGTTAGAGGTCTAGATGATTCACTTTGAAACTACTGCCTCAAGTGATCAGATTTGATGGATGCTGAGAGGGCCCCTCACTTGTCCTGTTGTCTCAGATTCCACCGTTATCATCATTCCTTTAGATTTATATTTCGATTTTGTTCCGTAATTACCTATTTAAATGTAAATTGCTCTGTAACCTCTTAGTAGTCTTCTAAAGATTGGTTTTCCTTATTAAGACTAAGGCTCCACCAAAGAAGGACGCAGGCCAGAGATCCGGGCCGTACAAGAATAAAAGAAAGACTGGAGACAGACATACACCCTTCACAATGAACGTAGGGCTATAATTTCTTCTTAGGTATCTTTCTTGGCCTGGGAAAGTCTTGTCTGTTTCCCCCAGTTCCGACTGCCACAGTTTTACAAGACGAGCCTCAAGGGCCAACACTTCTGCCCCTTCCCTAATACTCGGCCCCCAGATATCGATGGCCCTGCCCCTCTTGCTTGCAGAACCACATGGATCTCGCGCTGTAGTTGGTTGTGAGCTTGCCTTGTCTCCTCTAGGAGACATCCCAGGAGTGGTATATATGAGCCGGAGACCTAACTTCGCTGACGGTGACAGAAACTAGGAAAGGCGAGTGTCACAAAGCAAATTTTTCTTCATTGATTTTGCAAGAATATTCCTGATGCAACACAGCTGGGAAGGGTAGCATTCCATTCACCCAAATTAGGCCCAGTGACATCAGCTGTGTTCCTGTGTATGATTCATGAAAATAGGCAGACACGGAGGCTTGCTGTGGGAGGCGGGAAAGGATTTTGGGACGGAGAAACGGTTTCTATCTCTTTGGCTTTGATACCCAGCTCCGCTTGAGTTATTTTTCTCCAAGCCTAGCTGACTGGCTAGAATATGTGGACAGGGAGGATAAAGTATTATGTCTGCAAAGCATAGCGGTGACTCAGCATTTAATACCTGCTCCTTTGACACAGACTGTGGCTTAACACAATTTATGAGTTGTTCATTGTCTCCGAATCCACAGTGGAATTTTGGTGTCCTAGTGAAACATGGGTAGTGCAAGGATGAACTCTTTTAGCAAAGGGAGGCGTTTCAAAATACCTCAGGCACTGTCATGGTGCCACGAAAAGTGCTTTGGAGTAGAAATACCTGGGGTTGAATCCCCGTCCTGCACGTAGAAGCTGGTGACTCGATGTGAGTTAGCCTCCTAGCTCTCCGGACTTGGTCAGGGAAGCTGGAGATGACAGCGGGGGAGCAGTCCTTCCTGCCAGCGTTGCTGGGGGTACTTGGCAGGAAGGCAGGATGGTTGAGGGGCACACAGCACAGCACAGTCTGACACCCAACAGTCATGAAACCTGGCTCATTCCACTTTCACGTATTTTTTTTCATGAAGATCTTGGGCTCTGTTTGACTGAGATTGTGTATATAGCTTTGGGAGTGCCCCCCCCCCCCCGCTTTTTCCCAATGTACTAATGGACGCCATGAAAATACATTTAAAATGAGGCAACATTTGTGCAAACAAACTGGAACAGCCAGAGATGGAAAGAAGAGATCTTTATTATCGTTCATTACATTTTTTTATGTATGCCACTATGATGGATTCGCTTGGGAATAAAATCTCTGCTAATTATTTAGCTACCTATTCATTTGATTTTCATTTGTGTTGGGCTTAAGTTCCCATAAGCTAATTACCATAATTTCATGAACACCATCCTGGCTTCACTGTCATATTGGCTCACACTTTATGAGGGAAAGCCGCATCTTTATGTGATATCTTTGGAATAGAAGAGAACCTGGTGTTCTACTCTAGTAGGAGTCACCCACGACTCACTTTTAGTATTCATCTGGCCATATTAATTCTTTATTATTTTTTTTTAAATTAAGATAGAGAGGTAGGGTGGTGGGGAGGGAGAGAGAGAGAATCCCAAGCAAAGCTCCATGCGCAGTGGAGAGCCTGATGCAGGGCTCCATCCCACAACCCTGGGATTGTGACCTGAGCCAAAATCAAGAGTTGGACGCTCAACCAACCGAGCCACCCAGGCACCCCTGGCCATATAAGTTCTCCTAGTATTCTACATATGTTCTGACAGAGCAAGATCTAAGAAACAGAAGGAAATGACTTTGAGTTGTGATTTTAGGTAACTGTCGACCATTATTTCTAGAGGCTTAACTGTTCACTCCTTCCAGATATGCAAGAAGAGATGGCCTTTGGAGGGACTTGGAAGGAAGTGAAGGTGACTTCTGGTGTATTTTAAGTCATAATTTAGGTCACATTTGGGAAAAGGAAAAAAAAAAAAAGCTTTGCCGTCGCTGTTGGGAACCATTGGCCCAAGGAAAAGCAGTGGTTCAGAAACTTGCCTTGAACTGTTTTTCTTTAAAAAAAAAAAAAAAAAAAAAAATCTCACACAGAATGGAAAGTTTGGGTCACAGGTGTAAACCCTTAGGCCTTGCTTCCTCAGTGAGCTCAGAGCTGGTCTCAAGGACAAAAAAAAAACAAAAACAAACAAACAAACAAACAAAAAAAAAAAAAAAAAGAAGAGAGAGAGAGAGAAAAAAGTTTTGCATTAAAAACAGATTTACCTCTCCAGGCAGAGGGATGGCTATGAACACAGTCTCTGTCAGGACTGGAGTCAGGAGGGAGAGTTGGAAACCGCAGCTATGGACTTGAGGTGTTTATTTTCTCCTCTTCTCTTTCCTAGTATGTTGAATTTTGCTCATGGATTTGGTTTTGCTTCAGAGTTCTTTCTGTGTGATAAGTGAAGGTTAGCTACTTGGGGACTGGTAGTTAATTTGAGCCTATGGGCAACTCCCCTCTTGCCTGGGATTCTATTTGTAACATTCTGCTCTGTGGGTTTAACTAAACTGTCAGGATGGCAGAGGGCTGAGTTATTCGAGTTCACTGTAGAAAGCTCAGGCAGGAAATGAAACTGTTTAGCACCCCAGAGAAAGGAGTTGCAGCAGGGAAGGAGAGAGTCTGGGCCCAGAATCCCCTGTGATACTTTGTTTCTCTGGAAAATTATGTGCTGAATGTCTCCCTCTCATCCCCTGAGGACGTACAGACAATAGATTTTAAAGCGGCCTCACCTCCAAGTTTTTACCCCCACCTTTGCCAGAGCACAGACTTGATCTAGTCTTTTCTGAGTGGGAGGCAGCTCGCATCCCACTCCATCCTGGGGCCCGAGTGGTGGCAGAGGTGATGAAGAGTGTAGGGACAGGCTGAGACACATCCCCAAAGGACAAGAGTGGACCAAGACTCTTCTTGGCTTTCTTTCGAAGGTGCTGGTAAGCTGGCCCTGGGGCTGAACTGAAGCCAGCCAGGGTGAGAAGGTCAGGGAGGTGTGCCTAAGTTAGGCCCTGACTCCTATTTCAACATGATGGAGTTCCTATTGTCCGCTCTCTGCAATCATTGCATCTGGTTCAAAGATGGTCATTGCAACTTACTCAAGGTTCTCCTGAGCTTTAAAATTATTTGCTTAATGCTTTCAACCCACTGCCCTTGCTGCTGTACTACAGAGTTAACCTTGACCAGGTAGGAGGGGGTTGGTGGTACCCGCAGCCTGCTCACAGTTTGGGGCTTTGCTACAGGTGGCCAGGGGTGGCCTCATTTTTAGGGGCGCCTTTGAAATCAGCATCAACAAATCCTGCTCATCCTCACGGGAAGCAAAGTGGTGTCGATTTTATGGAAAGAAAAGATACAGGAGCATATGAAAGGATCTAGAAAAGCCCAATATTAATGAATTGTAAGTTGATTAAAAGAGAATTCTTAGAGCTGGAGCTTCCCCAAATTAATTCAAGCAATGCTTTTATTTATTTTTTTTCTTTTGGTATCCTGAGTTTATCACTCTGCTGATTATCCAAATTCTTCTAAGCCCTCTCCCAGGTTTTAATTTTTTTTGTCCTCTAAAATGTTTAAGTCGCTTGTATTTTTTCCAAAGTGTCACAGTTCTTTAAATATCAGTGCTTTATTTTACACACTGAATCTCAGTGCTTTATTTTACACACTCACACATACGTGGCCTGTCTGTCACAGGTGTGTGTTGGGAAAATCTTGGAAGATATACTAAAAATAGCTAGGCATGGGAACTTAGCTTTTTAATTCTAACATTTTGCTAATTATAAGAGAAATGTACTATCATTGAAGAAAATTAGAAATATACATTTTTAGGGGCACCTGGGTGGCTCCCTGGGTTAAACCTCTGCCTTCAGCTCAGGTCACAATCTGAGGGTTTTGGGATCGAGTTCCGCCTTGGCGCCTCTGCTCAGCAGGGAGCCTGCTTCCCCCTCACTCTCTGCCTGCTGCTCTGCCTACTTGTGATCTCTGTCTGTCAAATAAATAAATAAAATCTTTAAAAACATATATATATATACACACACACATTTTTTGAATATGCTGATAAAAATAAATTATTCCCAATATTACCATCCAGGGTATTGATTTTCTTAGCTAGGGCTCAATGTGTATGTGTGTATGCTAACAGGTGTATGTGTGTATGCTAACATGACCAAAATTACTTTATTTTTGTAATCTGCTTTTTCATTAAGTGATATGACAGGCTTTTTCATTAAGTGATATATTAATTAGAGCAATGACCAACGAAACTTTCTCAGACTCATTTGAGAAAGATTATTATTTTATTTTGGAGCAAAATGAAAAGTGTGCTCCGTTAGAATTAGAAAATGTAGGACTAGAGCCCCTCAACTGCCCCCTCCCCCATCTCATTTCAGCACCCTCTCTTCATAGATAAGGAAAGGGAGCCCTGGACAGTGTAGGTCATGGGCAAGGTCACACTGGAAATCACTGACAGAACAGGGACTGGAATCCGACCCCGCTGCCTTACAGCCAGCTGTGTTTTCTCTCCAGTACAGGCCTTTGCACGGGTTTTGACTTTCTGCCCGTGAACGAACTTCACGTTCGTGAACCTTTCGAATCTTAGTGCAAAGAAGGCATGAACCATTCAGACAATGGGTTTGGGAGCAGGGGGAAGAGGGACACAAACTTGGTTGCTTATTGGACAGGTGGCCGAGCTTCTCAGTGATAGGAAGCTACCATTTGGGGTAATTCTGTCCCTCCCAGCAGGACACAACTTTATGCTTTGCCAGGTGTCATCTTTGCTTTTTGACTGTTGCACAGATGGGTAGGGATGGTGTTTCCATTGAATTAGTGACTTAAACTCACTAAGTCACTTAAATTATTGACTCAAGAACATACTAGCTGTGTGTGAAGCTCTAGTTCTGGTTCATAGTGCGCACTTGGGGGCCTTGAATGTGGGGCTTCTTGCATTGTGCGTGTATGTTGTGGGACAGAGTTTCTATCTGAAATGGTGATAGCACGTCCTCGGGATAGCATTTGTCCCATTTGTTCACTTGATTTCTCAACAAAAAATAATGATCCCAATCCAGAAATTGTTGATAGAGACGGAAGGTGCTCCTCTTTTTTTTTTTTTTTTTTTTCCTACTTTCTACTTTCATTGTCTTTCTCCCTCTCTGGTTTTTTCTTTGTGCAACCTACCCCCCCCCCCCACACACACACACACTCTGTCCTCCTTGTGTCTTCTGAATTCTCTCACTGTTCACTCTTTGCTGTGAGAATAACACCTGCGTGTGTCCCAGGACCAAGGAGCTCCTGAGCGCCTGTTAGTGCATGTGTGTGTGTCCCGGCATCGTCAGGATCTCTACACAGATCCCAGGTCCTAACCACCACACTCCGCAGAAAGAACATTCTGAAGAGTTGCAGGAAATAATTGATCAAGAGGTTGCTCTGTGCAGGGCACATTGGAATTTAGTTAATGTGTAGCCTGAAGCAGAAAGTGTCTAACTGCTTTCAAGGCCCTTTGAAAACGTGTACAAGTATTTGGTGAGAACTTCAGAACTCAGTTAAGCTGTCTTTGATTCCAAAGATATCCCTAGGGCCAAGTGAATAAATTACAGATGCTTTTTAAAAAAAAAGAATTTTTTTTAACTTAATGCCTATATTTTTTTTTTTAAGATTTTATTTATTTATTTGATAGAGATTACAAGTAGGCAGAGAGAGAGAGGAGGAAGCAGGCTCCCTGATGGGCAGAGAGCCCGATGCGGGACTCGATCCCAGGACCCTGAGATCATGACCTGAGCCGAAGGCAGCGGCTTAACCCACTGAGCCACCCAGGCGCCCAACTTAATGCCTATATTAAATAATTGATTTTTTTATGAACCAACGTGACTAAATATGTTAATCAAGTTATTGCTGAATTTGCTTAATTTCCCCCACATTTTTTTTAAGAATGTTGCGTTTAAAGAGATAGTAACAGGATCCTTTGTTGTCCTTGTACAACAGTCAGGGGGAAGCCATGCTGCATCTGTGAGGTGTTGCAGGTCCTTTCTGTGGAGCTCTCTTCACCTTCCTCCCCCACACGCTCTTGCCTAGATTACAACTTGTAGAAAGGGTCTTTTTCTCTGTATTTAATATCTAGCACGTAGGGCCTCTCTTTAGGGGTGTATCGACTAGCTTCACAAAGATGCTATTTGGGGCTTGAACTCAGTGACTTGCTAAGTGGTACCTTTGTACCCTTAAAGAATTCTATTGAATAGCTTTCTCTCTACTTGGAGGCAAGTTCAATCTCTACATCTCTATACTTTGTCCTTGCTTCATCTGACAATTGCATAGGGCTGCATGTTGTAATTATGGGTATTTTAACCCATGCTTTTACATTCAGTCTCTTTCTCTTTTCAGAAAACCTTAACGTTCCTTGTTCTATCTTGGTTTTATTTTTAAACTTCAAGGTCTCCTGGAAACTGGGCATTGGAAGAAACCTTGGGAGTCGGGTAGTCTGGTTCCTGCCTCTTTCATTTAAATGGGCAGGTGTGGGAAGTTGAAATTTCCCTCCTGAAAACACAGGGGATTACCGGGCAAGTTTTCTGAGATACTGGACTTGTGCCTGAGGTGGTCACTGTTCCTTCCCTTGGGGTTTTGACACCTATCCCCACCGTATTTGCATGACAAATGGGGAATGAATGCAGAGTATCTTTTTGTTTTTCTCACTGAATATCCTAGGATATTTCTAAAGGAGGGGTTAATGGGAAGCTCATTTTCTCCTGTTCTAATGACTTAGCTATATTCTCCTAACAGTCCGAGACACCCATAGAGCTGAAGAGGCTGCTGTCCTTAGGGAATCTGAAATTGACTAGCATCTCTCTCTCTCTTTTTTTTTTTTTTTAAGATTTTATTTATTTATTTGATAGAGAGATCACAAGTTGGCAGAGAGGCAGGCAGAGAGAGAGGGGGAAGCAGTTCCCCGCTGAGCAGAGAGCTCTATGTGGGGCTCGATCCCAGGACCCTGAGACCATGACCCGAGAAAGCAGAGGCTCAACCCACTGAGCACCCAGAACCCCTGATTAGCATCTCTTATGAGCCTTCAAGCTTTTTGGTAATGTTGGTATCATTTCTCTTCCTCCTCCTCCTCCCCTTTCTCCTCCTCCTCTCTTTTTGGTTAAGAGAAAGGAAGTAGGTCAGTTCTGTGCCAGTTTCAGGTTTTTCTACATTTAACATTACAAAGGGTCTGAGTTGGCTCAAAAAAAAAAATTTTTTTTTTCACCAAAAAGGTAAAGAAACAGTTGATACTTTCTCCTAAGAATGAGACTTTATCCAGTCAAGTTTCGATAAATCAGTTACACTGATACGCTTGCTGTGTGACAGACTGCAACTGAACCTCATTATTCATACGTGTCTGTGTGATGTTACCGAATCAATTTGTGCTGTATCCATTTTGCACTCATGGATGGTTCACGGTCCCTTATGAGCAGACATAGTCAGCAGGCAATAATAGAAGACAAGGAGCCCAAATGGATGGGGCCCATAATCCTTTGCTCCATGGTGCTGGGTCCATTTTTAACATTCATTTTGAGTGGGTTTGTTTGTTTTGTTTTGTTTTGTTTTTAATTCTGTCATCAATGCGAGGATGGCATCCGCAAAATCAAAAAGCAGATACTTCACAAAGCTTGACAAACCATTCTGCCTTAATTCTAATCCAGATTGTTAAAGGAGGGGACAGAAAGGGTCTCTGTGTCTTCTGATTAACAGAGCAGACCATTCCTGCATGCAGTTCTTTATTGGCTCTTGTAGCCATCTGTGGGGCACAGTCCTCTTTCCTAATTCAAAAAGCAGCATGAAACCAGAAAAGCTAAAACCCGTACTCAGATTTGTTACCTTTTCAGTAGCTAAACAATCCTAAGGACGGATGTTTGAGTTCGTGAGACAGGAGAAGAAAGCATAGGAAATGCCTGGCAGCACCCATAGCCCAGGTGCCCCGCCGGCTCTGGGGTATGTTGGAGCAGCAGGCAGGGTGGGGGCTACTACCCTGGACCCTGGAGAAGGGACCGCCATGTCAGCCCACATCTCCTCCTGTGAGAGGCTAGGGGGGCACTCCCACTGAGGAAGTGGGTCAACTCCCCTGTCACACTTGGAGCTGCGCACGTTCTCTGCCCTGTGGCGTTGCTTAACAGCTCAATTCTGGCCACTCTTCTCCCACACTAGTGCACCTATGATCTTTTTGTGGAGGAGGAGAGCCACCTCACAGGGCCTTCACCTCCTCAGCCCTCCCGGTCCTCCAGGAAGTTGTTTCTGCACCATCGTCCGGGACACTTAACTCTACTCTGAGCTCAGTCGCTAATAAACCTGGTTGTCTTCCCCAGTGACTCCACCTCTGGTGGTGTCACATGTGTAGCGGTAAACTGGGAATAGGATGGGTGACCCCAAGGCCCTCTGCACTTTAACCTTCCCTTTGCCCATAGTTCTAGACTTTTTTGTTGTTCCCGGCAACATTTTGGTTTTTTGTGTCCTATGCATAAGCAAAAAAAATAAATAAAATAAAATAAACAAAATCCTATGTGTTTTAATGGATAGTTAAGTCCTAAAATGAAACAATGTTAATTTGAGAAGTAAATTTAAAGAAAGAGATGCAAGGGGTACCCAGCCCACTCAGCTGGTAGAGCTTGAGGCTCTTAAAGAGATGCTTCCTAAGTCAGAGAGCAAAGATTTGTCAGATGAGCATTTACCAAAAAGTGTATTTTGAGTTCAAGGTAAAAAGCAAGACTTATGCCTAGAGAGCTTCTATGAGAAGGAAACTTCTGAAAACGAAGCTCTGGAATGTATTGGAATATCCATAATGTCCTGAAATTTCCAAAGAAAAAATGAAAATTATGTTGCTTTCTCCCATGAGGTAGAAGGAAAGATAAAAGTTTCTGTTGCTTATAACACAGAAATGGCAAAACAAAGCAAAACTTTCTAAGACGCTTAGTCTTCCACAGAGAGACTCGGTCACTTTAACAAATGTTTTAAATGGGGTTTTGAAGCAGAAGGGAGTTCAGTGCTTAGTTTCTCTTATGACTTCTGCAAATAATTCATGATCCTGACCTGCACTAAGGTTTTCCAGCACTCTGTTTTCTGCATCACAAAATTGCTATAATAAAGTATTTATTTATCACCATGGTTTATTGTCTGCTTCCCAAAAGGTGTAAGGAGTCCGTGTTCCAGGCATCCTTTTTCTCCCCTCTGGGCCCTCTGCTGTCCTCGTGCTGTCCTCGTGCTGTCCACCCTGCCCGGATTGCCTCTGCTTACTCGAGATGACTCCTGTGCCAACTTTGACTCTAGGAAGGCTTTTCTTTTCTTTCTATCTTTTTTTTTTTTAAAAAAGATTTTATTTATCCATTGGACAGACAGTAGTAGTAGACACAAGTAGGCAGAGAGGCAGGCAGAGAGAGAGGAAGGGAAGCAGGCTCCCCGCTGAGCAGAGAGCCCAACGCGGGGCTCAATCCCAGGACCCTGGGATCATGACCTGAGCCGAAGGCAGAGGCTCTAACCCACTGAGCCACCCAGGCGCCCCTCTAGGAAGGCTTTTCTTATCTCTAAGGATCTATTTGGGATCCCATCTTTATATTTCAAAACATAATTTCAAGTCACCCTTACTAGGATTAATTCTGTGAGCACAGGGAATTATTTTATTCATCTTATTACCTCATATTCAACATAATGCCTAATGTAGGGAAAATTTAGTGAAGGCTTCTGAATAACTAACTGAAGGCTTATCACATGAGACTGTAATAATAATAATAATAATTTTTAAAGTGTAAAGAAGTGAGGGAAAAAAATATATCAAAGATAATATCTTACTCTCTTGAAGCATTAAATTTAGCTGTAGGCTGCTTGGCAGCCAAGCCCAAGAATAAATAGAATGTGGCCAAAATATAGTAGAAAACAGTATGGTTTAGAGGGATCGGCAGGAGACTCGGAGCAAGAGAGAAAGGGATTTGCATCCAAGCTCCACTATTTACAGTGACCTTAAACAAAATCTAGAATCTCTCTTTCTCTCCTTTCCTGCACCTGCAAAGTGGGAGTTAACAGCTACATTATAAAGTTGTCTAAGGAGTAAATGAATTAATGTACATGAAGTAAATATAGTTGTTGCTCAAGAGTGACATATTCCAGAAGATCACTATGGGTTTTTTGGTTGCAATTTTAAATTAATAGGCTTCACTCTTTAGAGCAGTTAACTGTTGGGATTTTAAGTTAAATATGGGATTGATAGGGTCAGAAGCCAAGTAAAATAACCTTATCTCTAAAGACTATTTGGCCGTTTTCTGTCACCTCAATGGACTACAGTATCACGTGGCAAATGAGCTTCCTTTGGGAAAAGACGCCTTTAGACCACAACAAGTCAGCAATAAAAGTCAAAAAGGGGAAGTCATGAAAGATGTGTTTCTTTCCATTTGGAATTTAAAATTTCCACATTTGTCTGTTGTAGAACAAAATGAGGGATAGTTTGCAGGGGCATTTGAATAGGTCATTGCACCTGTTCACTGGTAGGTTGACTGGAGGGCCTGTGAATCTGTGGGCCCTGTGGACCCTGGACAAAGGGGAAAGAGTGTAGAGTGTTTGACCTGCTGAGAGGGGTCTCCCCAACTGAAAATCCACAGTGAGTGTGAAGGAAACTGTATCCGAGGGCCGAGCCACTGCCTATTCAGGGTCATGCAGATTCTTAGGAAGCTCTGCGAGCCACAGGTAGCATTTGTTTTAAAGGAAGTGGATTTTCAAACCCCAGAGTTCTTGCTGGGCTGGCACGGACCTGGGGAAAGCTAGAGCCGACAGGCGCTCTTGTGGATAGAAGGTGAGCCGTGAGGGATCAGCACACTTCCACCCCTACCCCCACCCCCACCCTCACCCCCATGTCTGGAGCAGCAGTGAGACCAGACTGATTTGCTGGAACACGAGTAGCTTGTTCACCTGCCACAGGCGAGGAGCCCGGCCACTGGCACACTTGCAGCAGCGTGTGGTGTCAGAACAACTCGTCTTAAAATGGAATATTTTTCAGCTCTCTGGAGGCTTTGCAAGATCTGAAAAGATTTTGCTTCTGTGGACTGGCTGCAACACATGCCGCTTTTTACCTCTCTACCTAGACGGAAAGCACTGTGGCCCACTGCTTTGTTCAAACAAGCCCACTTGGAGAGATGACAGTGCAGGAACAGCTGGCTTCTTCAGGAGCTGATGCGCCCTGCCCTGATGTGACCTGAACAGTCACCGCTTCCTTCCTTCTTCCTTCCTTCACTGCTTAAACAAGTTTCGGCATGTTGGAGAAGTAGTATGTGGGAAATGGCCTAGAGCCCTGGGATAAAAATAGATGTCACACCCTAGTTAGGGGAGGTTAAATTAACTTGAGGTTGTAAATATGGACACCTTCTGTTAGGAGCCCAACCGCACACTCCCCGCCCGAGAGCTCTTCCTCGGCCTCCTCGTGTGGACTAGAGACCTGTAGCTGGTCGCTGGGTTCCTAATTCGTTTTCAGTTAAGGGCTCTAAGGTGAAGTGACCGTTCACGTCTCTCGTTTTATATTATGTCTACCAAAACTAAAGTGGGGTTAGTGGCAAACAATAGCAGAGTGGGGAGCATTTCCAGTCGGCAGATGGCATTTCTCGGCAGGAAGGATTCCAAAATCCTTCCGCACCCGGTCAGGATAGTTTGTGCGTTAAAGTTGTTCGGAATTGATGTTCATGCTAACTGGACCAGCGTGTTCCTTTTCCAGATTGTGATGCTTGTGAAAAGGAATAATTCACGCTGAGTAAAGTGGAGAGCACTCTCCATCACCACATGGCAACTGCGAGCTTTAGCAACAGAGAAACTGAGGCATTTGGGGGGGGCTTACATTACAAGCCTGTGTGTTGTTCCAGAGAGGTTAAAGACAGAGTAAGGAACTTTGCATCCTAACCTGATGCAGTACTTTAAATAATAAACTTGATAAAAGCAATACCTGCTACATACGTGGCAGGACGATTCTCCTCTCCGTTAAAGATTTTCAAGGAAAGTGCTGGTTCACTTTGAAGGCCACCTGCTCCTGAGTTCCCAGTGTGGTTGGTTAATAAATCCTTATCCCACAAAGAATTTTAAAAATGTACCAGCTTACAGAGGTCAGAGGCTAAAGCATGGAGGTGTTTAATGGGCATTTTTTTTTTCCGGCTCACTAATAGACTGTTGACATGGGTCTTTTGTGAATTCCTTGGCTGACTAAGTGTGTTCGTGATCTGAACGAGGGGAGGAGCAGAGACAGCTCAGGTTTCAGGATATAAGGTTTTGTTTAATTTCAGTCAATCATTTGTTGATGGCAAGTACACCAGACGGAACGCATCCTCTAAATGCGCTCTGAGAGCTTTGGGTCCGTGCATGTAAGTCATCTTGCCTGCCACAGCACCACATCCTGCAAACCCCTGTGACACTGACGGGGACCAGATGTGTAAGGCCACGGCAAAGACATTCGGTTTTGACATCAGCTGACTGACAGTTACATTTGGAGTTCCCGGTTGAGGGTTTGAGATTCTGTCTACCACCAGGTAGATGAAAATATGCATTTAATGTTATCACGTGCCTTTGAGCAATTAACTGAAGATAAAACCACCCCTGACCATGCAGCTGAGCTTAAATTAATCTAGTTTTAGCTCTTTCTTGCTTACTCGCTCTATTTTTCTCACACTGTCTCATTTTTATAGCCGCAATGTGAAGAGAGTTTAAAAAAGTAAAAATTACATTTACAAACAGGTATACAATCTCCCCCGCCCCCAACCCCGGAATGTTGTCTGCCCTATTCTATCCCTGTCCATCTCTAAAGATACTAAACATGATAAACTTGTGAGCAAATAAAGACATACATAATACATTTTATATTCTTACTCTAACAAAATGACCTTATATTTATTACGGGCACTGAAAATGTTAGTATTTGCATATTACAAAATTTCTCTAAATTTTTACTTTTATAACTTCTGGAAGTTTTCTATTTCTAAATCTTGAGGTTTAAAAATTTCTAACATAAGAATAGTAGTTGGAGTCGATTACCATTCCAAGTACAAAATTCTTTGCACAAGACTAATGGGAGGCTGAAATTATTTTAATTTAAAATTGAAAGAAGCAGAAGATCCCAAAGTGAGCTTCAAATGATGAGCTGATTTTAACATGGCATTTTGGGTGACTAAATGTCTATTCTTCGTCTAATTTAAAAAATATAGCTATATTTTTATCAATACTTAGATAAAAGAAGTAGAAACAGAGAAGGAAAAAGTTCTATTTATAAATCTTAAAATAATTTTTCATTGAGGTTAGCCCAAACTGTCTTAAAGTAACTCTTAAAAGTGGGTTTCAATTTTCAGTCTTCAAAATTTCAGTGGCAAAATCTGAATACATTTTTACATTTAACAAGCTTGAATATTGGCATTTGCTTTAGTTTGTATAAAAGCAATTGCAAAGTGACAGAAGGAAAATGTTTGCACTAATTATGAAGGGAATGATTACTTTTGTTCATATTGGAACCCCTTTAATGTTTGAAGAGTGGGTTAATGGTGTTGCGCCTTCATTCAGCTGTTCACCCATCTCTCTCTCTCTCTCTCTCACACACACACACACACACACACACCCTTCAGCTGGCATTTTTGCCTACAGTCTGCTGAGAGCTGATTATAGTTCTAATCAAAACTGTCCCAGTCAGGGGAGACAATTAACCTGATTTCGGGTGTGGGGCCCTTAGCATCACATGGCCTTGAAGACCCTTGAATCATATCAACAGGTTTTCAGTAATACCTGCTCTACTCTACCTGCTGTCATTAGGGTCTGCCTTTCATCTCTGGAATTGTTTGAGTTTGTGAGTTCTTGTTTATTTTAAATTGAGACCACAAGGTATTGAAATTTTCAAAAATGGAAACTTGGCAGCCCTCATTGCTAGTGCCGTTTTAAAATCCCCTAGTCAATAGCTCCAAAAATCATGAAATCAATTACCTATAAATAGGTTTCCATTTGTTTCTGTACTTATGCACTTGTGGAACTCAATTTATAGAGTTTGTATCCTATGTAAAATGCATGTCAATGCAGTACATAAGACAGACTCCCACATGTAATAGGCCTAGCAGATTTTAAACCTTAACTTAAATAAGAATGACATAAAACCCATTTGGCATAATACATTTTCATATTATTTTAAAGATTTTATTTATTTATTTGAGAGAGAGACAGGGACCATGAGCAGTGGTGGGGGGAGAGATAGAGGGATAAGCAGACTCCCTGCTGAGCGTCTAGTGGGAAGCAGACACGGGGCTCCATCCCAGGACCTTGGGATCATGACCTGAGCCTAAGACAGAAGCTTAACCAACTGAATGACTGAGGCTCTCTGAAGATTTGCTGACTATATTAGCCTGGTCATTGTCTGAATTTACTAGATTCTTGAAGTTTTTTAATCAGAAGAGCCATGTCTTTTTCTTTTTTAAAAGATTTCATTTAATTTTTTTTTAAGTGATCTCCACACCCAACGTGGGGTTTGAACTTACTACCCTGAGATTGAGTCGCACGCTCTACCAACTGAGTCCACCAACACCCCCAAAAAATACAATGCCTCTTAGCAATTCTTTTATTATCTACTATGTCCAAAGTAGCCTCCATATCTTTCTCATTGAGCATTCTGCCAGTTTTAGAACTCAGTCCAGAATACAACTATGCTGTAAGATTTTATAGTCGAATATATACTATTTATTTCAATATCATTTAAAATGCTATATTATCATTTAGAAGTAAAGCATCTTCAGAATGAAGCCAGAAGATGAAGTAGAGATTTATTTTAAAACTTTATGAGACTTGGGGTGCCCGGGTGGCTCAGTGTATCAAGCACCTGCCTTTGGCTCAGGTCATTATCTCAGGGTCCTTGGATCGAGTCCCACTTTGGGCTCCCTCCTCAGGGGATGACCTGCTTCTCCCTCTCCCTACCACTACCTCTGCTTGTCCCTGCTCTCTAGCTCTCACTCTGCTCTCTCTCTCTCTCTCAAACAAATTTTTTAAAACATTTAAAAAAAAATAATTATGAAACTTGTTATTCTTATATAAGGATACAACATTCGTGTAAATTTTTTAAGAAAGAATAAAGGGAAATCAGGCAAGCATTCTTTTTTGGCTATTTGAAAGACTAAGCTTTTATTAAAATATTAATTTTATGTTTTTGAGTTAGGTCTTTGTGTGCATATCTGGCTGTTCATGCGTTATCTCGTGTGTATGCCTTCCAGTTCTTATGTTTAGCTAATGACTCTAACAGGGATGATCAATGAGAAAATGATTCTTTAAGGGTTTAACATATAAGGAGACGATAATTTGTTTTATATGAAGAGATGTTTCTTTCATCATAGTTCTGATCATTAAATGAAAATGAGGATTCCCCAAAATTGAAGCAATTTTTACAAGCAAATGTCAGCTTCATGAGTCTGGCATTTCTTACACGGATCCAGGCTTTGGTAATTTATATAGTTTCTTTATGCCTATATTTATTCATTCATTTAAGCTTTCATTTTAAATAAGTGAAATTTGAATAAGTGAATTCATTAATTCATTCACCATCATTCTTCCTATGTAAATAAATCTGCAAATATAAACATATTGATTATATATATGCAATATGATATTCATGTATTTATTCTGCACCTCCAAAACAGTAGTTGATATCTCTGAATGTATTTTTAAGGTTCCTTTTTCTTTATATTTTGCAAAATTTAGACGTACTTGCTGGATTTACTTGTGATTCATTTTTGCAGTTTATAGCTTGAACAATCTTGCGTGGGTTTTGTTTTGTTTTGTTTTGTTTTTTGCTTTGTTTTGATTTGGTTTTTTTGTTTTACACATATGCAGAGACAGCTAATACAAACCAAAGTAGCTGATTTATCCAGTTGCTCTATGGGCAATTAAACCAGGAGTATTATCTCAGCAGGATTAAGTGGGCAAATTACACATGTGAAGTAAATGGGTCTTTGACGTTTGAACACATAGGTATTACTGTACAAGAGGCTACATTGAGATTCCTATAGAGATCAATGGGGGGTTATTGATGAACACCAGAGAGTAGAGAGGTGATGTCATAAACTTTTAATAGTCTAATAAACTATATCTAAGGTTTTCCGTGTTGGTGAGATCTATAGCTTTTATGCGATAGAGTAGTGTGGTCCTCTACGCACTGTGAAGAGAGTTCTCTGACTCCCCCAGGGATTAACCCGAGGGATCAAATGCCAAGACCACTCTGGGTTTCCTGCAGTTGTCTAAAGAAAATGAAAAGCCTCCAGATTACCTTTGTGCCGTTAAGAAAAGTAACAAATGAAAAAGCATGATGGCTTTTTAAATGTTACTTAGGAGTTGCGACATATAAGCAAAACTCTCTTATCCGGGTTGGTTTGCGTGGTCTCTGGTTGACCTCAGCAAAAGTATATAATTTTAGAATTCTGAACACCCCCAGTGTGTCCTACAAAACAGAGTCCAGTTCATGTGAAATAATGAGTACTTTGTTGGAGGATTTAGTAGATGAACCACATACATTCATTACCCTCGTTTTCACCCTGAGCCCTCTAATTGCTCAGTCTTTCATGCTTTTATCAATTAGAAGCAAAATTTAAGGAGCAAAAGTCGAAAAAAATTTGAGTTACAGAGCAAGACTTTCAAGCAATGGGCTGTCATGAGTATTATGTATGAATTACCACTTTGAACATGCTTAAAGACATCAGGGGGAAAATACTTAGTCAGCAGAACTAGTTTAGGAAGAAGACGAGCAGGAGAATGGCAGGAGGCAGTTCCCAGTCCAAGGCCTGTGACTTAATTTAAATCAAGTCACCATTAAGCTGATAGCACAGGTTTTCAGGAAGTGAAGACGTTGCTGTCATCTAGAGAAGCCAAGAACTTTGCCTTCGGAATCCTAAACTCAAACATACAGAGGTCCCAGCGTGCCTGAGGGCCATTTTGTTTTGTTGAATCAAAACGACCAAAAACCATTTCTGTTTGGCACATTTCTTCCCCTCTCTCATAAGTCCCCTCCTTCTTCCTCCTACTAAAGTTGAGGCCTATAAAGTATTTCAAGGCTTTCTGTCATAGGTAATCCAAATTTATTGCCCAAAATAACAGATCATTTGAAAGGACATGATTTGCCTCACCTCTGGGACCTGCAGGTCTATCTACCATGCATAACAACAAAACATTTATGTCAGCATATCCTTCATCAGAGAGCCAAAAGGGAAAGTTAGAGAAATAAAAGAAATGACCTCCATCTGCTTAACATATTGTCAACAGTTTTGGAGAGAGACAAAATCTTAAATTACCCCCGCACTTAAGGCACCTAATTACCTTCCAAAAGACTTTGGAAGAGAAGAAGTTTTATCTGTCCAGAGAGGGTAATACGCATGGTTTTTTTCTATCGTTTTTAGTAGGAGGGAACAGGTGTAAAACAATTTTGATGAAGTGCACGTTATATATTTATATCCCTGTAACCGGGATGTTGGAACCCAGAGAGTTCCTCAAGGACTTTCGATGTTATGAGAATCCACGAAACAGTTCAGAAGATGCCTGGTGGAGGGGATTTCTAAATGGTCACTTCACTGATTATTCTCGTCACAATGCTTGCCATTTCCTATTGTGCAGCTTGGGCCCTTGGTAGGGTTGAAAGCAGGTGTGGGGGGAAAATAATCATATGATAAACCATAAATGTAGCCTCCCTTGTAGCTTTTTTCATTGGGGACGTTTTGTCATTTGTTACCACCTAGATGATCTCAAGTTCTGCCACTTTCTGTGTAGGAAGAATGGAATCCTTTTCATGATTTTGGCTATATTCTTGTCTTTCGCAACTTTCCGTACTAGACACAGGATACGCAATCATCATGACCTCCTTGGGTCCCTGGGTGTGAGGTGCTGTACCAGTTTTGAGTGTGCAGTTAAAGCTGTTCCTCACACCACTGAAATGGTATAATGAATGGAAACCTAGAGTGGAATTGGGTGAAATCTTAGCATTCTACCAAGTCTTGGCATTCAGTTTCTGAAATAATTCGAATACCAGCTCTTCTGCATTCTGAAATAGCATTGTAGAACCTTGAGGACATCTAGTTTTCCACTTGTGAAGGTACAAAGAGATTAAGTAACCTGCCCGAGTCACACCATATTTAAAGCAAAGACTATATTTAAACCCAGATCTTTTAACTTCGCATTCATTGTTCTTCTGGCTGCTCTCCATTAACTTTTTTTTTTTTTTTTAAAGACTTTACCTATTATTTATTTTACAGAGAGAGAGATCACAAGTAGGCAGAGAGGCACTCAGAGAGAGGGGGAAGCAGGCTCCCCACCGAGCAGAGAGTCCGATGCGGGGCTTGATCCTAGAACCCCAGGATCATGACCTGAGCTGAAGGCAGAGGCTCAACCCACTGAGCCACCCAGGCACCCCTCTCCATTAACTTCTAACATATTTGGTCACACCTAAGCATTGCCAAAGCAACGAACAAAAGTTAACAACTGCTTTTAACCCTCTTCTGATGTTTCTGCCTGTTACTTTTCTCTTGTTCATGACATTTTTTTTAATCCCACAAATGCCCTACTTCAAGCTCTTCATGTCGAGGCAGTCATAAGAAGCTGGAGTGAAGAGGTTTGTATCTGACTTGTTTTGTAGTTTCCTCCACACAAAGTACCTTGCGCAGAGTAGAGTCTCTGCAAATCGTGGCTGAATGGGAGAGTAGGTGAAGTTTGTTGTCACAGAGAGTCCTCAGTGGCAGGCTGACCTCTCTGTGCCTATGTCTTCCTGGTCTATTGCAGTAGAGTCCTTGTGATCTTCTCTCTCTAGGCTTTCTTCCCACCCAGTGTGTCTCCTCCAGGACTAAGAAAATCATCAGTTAAAAATACAAATCCAGGGACACCTGGGTGGCTCAGTTGGTTGGACGACTGCCTTCGGCTCAGGTCATGATCCTGGAGTCCTGGGATCGAGTCCCGCATCAGGCTCCCAGCTCCATGGGGAGTCTGCTTCTCTCTCTGACCTTCTCCTCGTTAATGCTCTCTCTCACTATCTCTCTCTCAAGTAAATAAATAAAATTAAAAAAAAAAAAATACAAATCCAGGAGCGTCTGGATGGCTCAGTGGGTTAAAGCCTCTGCCTTCGGCTCAGGTTATGATCTCTCAGGGTCCTGCGATCAAGCCCCGCATCGGACTCTCTGCTCAACGGGGAGCCTGCTTCCTCCTCTCTCTCTGCTGGGCTCTCTGCCTACTTGTGATCTCTGTCTGTCAAATAAATGAATAAAATCTTAAAAAAATAATAATACAAATCCAGGGACACCTGGGTGGTTCAGTTGGTTGAGAGCATCTGACTCTTGGTTTCAGCTCAGGTTATGATCTCATGGGACCTGGGGTTGAGCCTCTGGGCTCAGCAGGGAGTCTGCTTGGATTCTCTCCCTTTGCCCCTCCCCCAGCACACGCTCTCTTTCGCATAGATGAGTGATTTTAAAAAAAATAAAAATAAAAAATAAGATAAATAAAAGTGCAAATCCAATTATGTTCTACACCTTAGAAGTCTTCTTTGGTTCTCATTTGCCCGCCCAACTCCATTCTCGAAATAAAGTTTTCACCTCCCTGCGCAGCCTCATTTGCCCTCTCAGCAAGCTCCTTGCTTTCAGGCCTTCTGGCTTTCAGCCATCACCCTTGCCTGGAAAGCCCATTCCTTCCCCTTCTCTGGAGATAATTCTGTTCATCTTCCAAGACCTGGCTCCCTTATGAGGTCTTCCTGAACTCTTCCAGAGTCTGTTGCTGTTTCCTATTTTCCATAGCATTTGGTAAAAATTTCTCTTCGAACGCATTTTATTGTGGTGATTTATTTGTGTGCCTGTCTCCCCTGCTAGATTGTCAGTTTTTGTAGCCTGGGACTCTGTCTTGGTTCATTTTTGTTTCTTAATCTTCGAGTACAGCGCCTGAGTTACAGGAAGCAATCAATGCATTGGACGAATTAATTAGTTAACTAAAAGAAGCAGGGCATAAATATGTGAAAAGTCAATCAAATTAAGAAAAGATGGAAGGTCAGTCTAATATCATATTGCTCAAGTGAAGTGTAATTTTCAAGTTTAAGTTAAAATAGACCTTCTGGAGAAATGTCATTTATTCTAATGCATTTTGATGATACTTCATCAGTAGAGCTGAACTTCAGCAGAACTGGGAATTCTCAAGTATTTCTCTAGGATCTCACCTTGTGCTTCAGTCGTTCTGCCTGGGGTGCCTTCCCTGAAGCCTCTTCTCCTGACCCTGAAGACCATTTATTCTTTCTCGTCAGAATTTACCCATCATGTGCCTTCATCTCTCAGGGGTCTCAACTCTGCTAGGTGACAAGTATTAATGAGTCAGGGAAATGAAAGTATGTTAATGCATTAGCTGGCAAGAATGAGTTCCCTTCCAGGCAAAAGAACACTTTGCACAGATTTAAGAACTGAAATTTACTTTGGGGAAGGCATTTTTGTTTAAAGGTGGCTTTTGTGTCCCAGAACTCATACTACAAAGGCAACTGCCCACCTTTACTCAGTGTATTTATATCCCCAGCACACTTAGAAAAGCCCCTTCTCTGCGTTTCCATACTCTGAAGCAGCCTGTCCAAAGAGCCAGCATATTCTCTTCCCCCATTTCTATAAACATTTCAGAAGGCACTTTTCATTACTTCCATGAAAATTTGTTATACCGACACTTCACCTACTTGAGGTGTTGCAATGATCATCAGAATTTTTATTTCTAAAGAGTTTGGAGGTTCTTAAGATATTGTTCAAAGTAGAAAACCTCTTTGTCTTTAGTCAAAAAATACTAGTTAGGGAGATAATATAATTGTCCATATTCCTCTTACCTGTACTATTTGTCAAGGACTAAGTGCTTCCCATTCCGTCCTGGTTTACTCATATAATTTATTCATGTAATCCTAAATAATGTCCTAAGAGTGAGGTCCATTGTTATTCCAATGTTACAGTTGAGGAAACTGAGGCATAGAAAGGTAAAGTTGCTTGCCAAGGTTGCACATTCAGTAGTAACAGAGCCCAGATCTGAAGCTAGGCAGATGGCTCTCTATCCTCTTTCTCTTGACTTCTTTCCTGTGCTGCCTACCACACCCGTAAGATAGTTGTTTCTTCTCCATTATCAGATAGATACCTGCAACGTCTGTGAAGATAAAGTTGAAATATCTTTAATCAACACTGATTTCCTTGATAACCACCAGACATTAGCAAACTTTACAAACCATATGTGCTGAAAAAGCCAGGTGCCACAAGGAGGATTAGAAATGAAAATTTCCTTCCCCTCTGATTTCCACTTTTTATTAGTGACACCTCCCAAGTGGTTCGGAGAATGCCTATTAGTGTTTCTGGACATCTTGTACGATTTGCAACCATCCTTAGAGAGGTCTAGGTGGCTGAACTCCACACCTGCCAGGTGTCCCTCTGCCCCTGTCAAATATCCCTGCCTGAGCAATTCTAGAATGCTCAATAAGCTGAAGAGTTTCCCTGTTCAGAGTCGAAGCATCTTGTGATTTCTCCATTGTCGAACACCGGGCCAGTAATCACCCCAGAGGAGGAGGAGAGCAGACTCTCACTGGACTTCCACATTTCCCTTCTCTCTCTCCCTTTTCGGACATGAGTAAATTAGCGAAGTGGTAACAAGAGGAAGTAGTTAGAAATCCTTCAGTAGGGCACATGAGTGTTTTGTACAAGTTGGATTAAAATACTCTTCGGGTTTTAAAAATCTCGTATCTTGTAAGGGCAACTTTTGTACTTTCCTGTCTTATCAACAGCTTTTGGATCACTTTATATTTAAATAAGCTATTTTATCATTAGTCCCAAGACTAAAATTAGACTTGTTGACTTGAACCCATAAACAGAAAGCATTTAAATAATAAAATATTGGAAAGTATGCCATAAGGGACATACATACACACACATATATATATAAATATATATATATATATATATATATATATATATATATTTTTTTTTTTTTTTTCCCTCCAGAATGAAGCACTAAATAAAAGCATTATTTGAGACTGGGAGCAGATAGATGGCAGATTATGTCTGAAAATCATTCCTCCTGGGATTTAGCCCTTTTGCTCGTTTTTGCAGTAAAGGCTATTTTCCTTCGGGGTTTGACTGTCTTCCACAAATGGATATGGAAAAGGAGAGCCATTCCTGCGCTGCATATAGCAGCTGTGCTTACTGGTTTTATAATCTGTAATCTCAAATTGTGCTTCTATTTTAACTTGAGCGTGCCTACAGCACAGGATTCTTTTCAAATGTTCAGACATGACTGCTTAAAAGTGAAAAGAGAAGTTCTACCACTGAGTGTTCTCATTGTCGCGGAACTCTCTTTTGGATGCGAGGAAGTGAAAAACTTTTTCACATCACCCGTAATTTCCACTTGCACTGTTTGGCTTATGCAAACTTTTAAATAGGCTGTAGAGGTAAGAGCATATAAAAATCTGTACAAATTTTGTCTGGCTTTGCATTATTGTTTAGTCAGCGATGCAGGGGATGAGACAAGAATCCAATCGATAGACGCAAAAGGCAAATGAACTTGCATAAATTAGCTCTGTAATAGGGAAAGATAAATGCAGGTTCTCTTCCATCTTTCAAGCAATGCACATTATTGAAAGAGGTCTCGCAGATATCACCTTGGCTTGGTTTTTACCTTTTTGTCCGCTGTGCCGGAACTCAAAAACGCAAGTAAATTTAACATTGAGGTAGCTACTCTGAACTGCAGAAATCATATCAGTGTATCAAATACGGTCTGTAGAACTCAGCATGGTGTGTCCACACGGATGGCCTTGTCATCACTGTTGCTCATTGTTGCACAAGTACAAAGGTCTGTTCCGGGACCGGGGTTTGTCGTAAAGAAACTGACATGCTGGGGCGCCTGGGTGGCTCAGTAGGCCTTCAGCTCAGGTCATGATCCCAGGGTCCTGGGATCGAGCCCCACATCGGGCTCTCTGCTCAGCGGGGAGCCTGCTTCCCTTCCTCTCTCTGCCTGCTTCTCTGCCTGCTTGTGATCTCTGTCAAATAAATAAATAAAATCTTTAAAAAATAAAAAGAAACTGACAGGCAGGCATTTCCAATGTACTCCAGTGTATGTTTACACCCTATCCACTAGAGAAATGGCAGGAAAAGTTAATCAGATGTGGAATGCCTGGGTGTCTGGGACCTGGACAGTCACAGATCATCTGTCCCTACAGCACCACACAGTAACTTCATTCACTGTCACCAGCTGGAGTCGAGGAATCCTTAGGGAGTGACAACGGTGAGCTCCCTTTCTCATTATACCAGTTACACTTCATCCGGGGGGTAGGGTGGGGTGGGGTATGGGGTTTGGTAGCTCTGGCACAAATATCAGAAGGGAGCAAGTGTCTGACACTACAGCTTGGAGTCATAATATAATCAGCAACATCCAAGAATTTTCTCTACCATTTCTTCGTGTTGCCTCCAACTCTTGGTTTACTGTTTCTGTCTTTGGGAAAGGAGCTGGGTGTGCAAGGGGCTGCCAAGTAACCTTCAGTGCCTTTGCTAAAAGGCAGAAATCTCAGCCATGAATTTGCTATCTCACTCGGGCAGCTTCAGCCCAGCACTGCACCCCAATCATCTGTGTTGCTGGCTGAATAAAAATACCCTTCTGGTTTCAGAATGGCACTTCTCCGAAGAGCTCACCTATAGACGGGGAGAAAATCTGCACTCCAGGGAAAATTTGGATAACCTCTTTTGTGATATTAGGGAATACTCTGGTTTGAAGTAGGTACTTGTTAAGATATGTGTAAAATTCAAGATGTTACTTTTTTTTTTTTTTTTTTTAGCACCTAGAGAACTTTCGCTCTTTGGGAAATCTTCTAGAAATTCTATTTTAGGGGAAATACCATCTGTATTGTTGGAAAAGAAAGAAGAATTAATTTGTCAGTGTTGTTTTGATCTCAATCCAGAAAGCCAAAAAGAGTTAAAAAAAAAAAAAAAAAAAGTCTGTTGAGGATCAGCATTTATCTTTTTCTGTGCATATTTTAAAAATAGGTCTTTCCTTAGCTCTCTTCCATTATGGTTAACTGTAATCAGTACTTTATGGTTATATTATATAGCTTTGTTTCATTAGGGCAATGAAAATGGTATCGAACAATAGCAATATAATGCGGGCAAACAGTTGGTAATTCAGTTGGAAATTACTAATGCAGTAGGCAGTCAATAATACAATCAGCTTGACTTTCCTCGGCAAACTTGAGCTAAATTTCCTCTATTTTTCTTTTAAATCTTCTTACAAGGTAGGGGTGAGGAAAATGCTCTGATCAACACTGGAAAGCCGGGTGCCCCAGAGTAGAGAATTTCTTTATGCATTGAATTTTGAATGACATCTACAGGTCCTAGGAAGAGCTGCTATTTAAGACTCAAACTCTCCCTGGAGATTTTTTTAAAAAGAGACTGGATAATTAACAGTCCTGAAAGGAAACAGCTAGAAGAGATGGTGCCTCAAAGTCCCTTCCACTGGTGTGTATCTCTATCATCTTGATGCAGAAGCAGTGTTCTTGTGAAATTATCTTTGACTGTTGTGTGCCAAGGGAGAACCAGAGGCCATCTCCTTACAAGCCTACATCATGCGCGCTCTGTGAATTAAGGAATTCATGATTACTATAGGTTAAGCCTAGTAAATAGGAGTAGTGTCTAGGAATACAAAGGCAAAAAACTTGGTGTTTTTAAGGAGTGGTGAGTTAAGATTTTGTCTCTCTTGACTCTCGTAGCCTGATCATGGTTGGTGTTGAGTCAAAACCAATTATAGAAAGTTTTATGTGAGAGGAATTCATAGATTCAATCGTGTACATAAATATTTAGTTGCAAATACAGTGCTGAGAATGCCACTTTTTAATACCGTGAGTGCTTGGGGATGCTGGCTTGCAACATGCCATTTAGGGAAAAAAAAAGGAGTGATGTGTCTAAATTTGAGTTTCCCTATAAATTTTTCTAGTTCTTAGAACCAACACAATTCCCTCTCATGTGATAGAAATTTTTAAATATTGTAATCGTCTAACAGAGAATGGCAGTATTTTGTTTCCATATACTTCCAAACATCCTGGTGTCTTTTGAGATATCAATTATATCTTGAAGCCACCACCCTGACTTAAAAAAATAGACAAAACTACATTTACTATGCTACTAGGAAGCACTGCAAGGCATACATAAGTTTATTCCTTCAGCTTATATCCTAGAAACTCGTATTTAAACTAAAAAAAAAATTTTTAAGAAATTTTTTTATTTTCCTCATAATTCCTAATTTTCAGTTCATTTCCTGCAGTGGCTCAGAGTCCTTGGTAACTTCTTAAGATTCAAAACCCTGTGGAGGTGTGTGTAAGCCTCAGACGACGTCCCCCAATTGTGTGGTATACACAGTGCTCCATAGCCTCACTGCCCCTGCTAGCAGAAGGAAAAGGCATTTCTGCAGCCTGAGAGCCAGCCCCATACCGCTTCCTCCAACCTCGAATTTCAGGGTGGGCTGAACAGCTGTGACAGTCGGGGGCGCTTTCCATTAGCCTTGAAGACTATGCTTCTAAGCTGCCCCCTTGGCTGGCGTATGTTTTATGTTCCTTTCTCTAGTTGTATTCACAAAACCATAGTAACCAGCACTTTCAGTGACCAAGACTTAGGCTTTTCATTTAATGGCTGGATTCTTAAGCCATCCTTGGGTGGGTCTTAGCTGTTACCAATCTTTTCTCAGCTACAGAGTGTTCTGAGACAGCAAATGCGGAGTGTACCAACATGAATTCCTGGTTTGCCTTCACCCCTTCTTCCCACTGAGAGGGTTGGAAAGTATACGAGTGTTTGTGGAATGGGCAGGAAAAAAAAAAATCGAAGCTCCTTTTAGAACATAAAATGGCTTCTGATTTTAATTAAATATCCAGCATGCACAGAGTAGGTGCGTGTACGTTGAATTAAAACATGGATAAATGGGGGCGCCTGGGTGGCTCAGTGGGTTAAGCCGCTGCCTTCGGCTCAGGTCATGGTCTCAGGGTCCTGGGATCGAGTCCCGCATCGGGCTCTCTGCTCAGCGGGGAGCCTGCTTCCTCCTCTCTCTCTCTGCCTACTTGTGATCTCTCTCTGTCAAATAAATAAATAAAATCTTAAAAAAAAAAAAAAAAACTCCAAAGTGCAAAATATCTTTATAAAAAAAAAAAAAAAAAAAAAAAAAAAAACATGGATAAATGAAATCGTCCTGTTTTGTAAATCGACTGCGCAGCGAGACCTCATGCCGTTTGTCCTCACACTAGATACAGATTCTGGGCTGAGTCCCAGGCTCATCTCAGAGCCCCTGTGCGTTTCCTACCTGCTTCGTTGTTTCTCTGACCCGCTCCTCCTCCCTCCGAGTTTGTAACTTACCCGCAACTCAACATTCTCTGTCTCTTTTGGACTTGAACAGTTTGAAGGGCAATAAAATGTTAATGCGTGTGTCAAAGGAACTTGGGGATCTGGGATTGTACTGCAGAGTGCTGAAGAAAGCCAGTGGTGACCCTGTCCTCGCAAGGCTTGCGATGCTGAGTTGTCACCCAGCATGAAGTGCCCGTTATCACCCTCTTAGTTCATCATCTTTGTGTCTTGGCATTAACCATCCCTCTGAAACTTCACAGTCCCCGCGAGCGAGCGGCTGATTCAGAGATTACAGCAGGACCAAACATTCTGAAAGTTCAAGAGGAGGGTCATGCGCATTTGCTTTGAACTGTAGTTCTCTTCCAAGGTAGACATTTGGAAAGCGAGCTTATTAAAATGAAAGGGGAAGGGGAGAGACAACAACTATATTCTCTGACATTGAGATAGACAAGCATTTAAGTAGGCAGAGAGATTATAGCTCTTGAGAATCCCCTAAAGTGCCGAGATTTATTTCTGAGAAATAAATGGTGAATTGTTTACTTCTTTCTCCCCCTTATGTTTCCTTGGGATAGAGCAATTAGTTTCTTATTTTTTATGATTGCATTATTCTTGCATATATCTTTCTGTGGTCCAGGCTATAAAAGTAAATAGAGGATCCAGCTGTATGAATGAATGAATATCCTTTTAATGAGTGTGGGAGGAAATAATAATACTAAGTAGTGCAAAACCATTTTTATGTGATGAACCGAAGTACCTTTGTTCCCCCAGCTCCCCTGTCTTAAGCCACAGGCCACCAGTAAATGTGTGCATAAAATGACAGTTTTATGTATTCTGGTGTTAACAAAGGTACCTCATGGTTTGTTTTGTCCCCAGAATGCACTTAATATGATTTTTGAAAGGCGGTGGCATATTCTGTTTTAATTTTCAGGGTCGAGGAAGGGTAAAATAGAGCCTGTGACTTCTCTGTAACACCCTTCATTCTATCTTTGGGTGAAAACCTTGCTGAAACAGTGAGATAACACCGTTGCTGGGTGATAATACAGTCGTTTTCATGGTGCCATGAGTTAATTTAAGAGGTGAAACTATCCTTACTTAGGAAAATAAGGTGCCTTCCTCCCTCAGACCAGCCATTTGCTCAGAACGGCAGATGGGTTCGGGGTGTCCCCCACACGCAGGGTATCGTGAGGGGCGCCAGCACGGGCTCCCTTCTGCTCTCTCCGCTCTCCCGTGCCCTCCCTTCCCTGCCCTGGTTACCTTGTTCTACATCAGTTTTGCGTGTGTGTCTGTTTCTGAAGTCTCTGCCCATGATATAATTCAATGCCGCCCCACCCCAAACTTTTCCAGTAATTAAATGTTAAACTACCCGTATTCATTTGCTCAGGCTGCCATAACAGAACACCAGATACTTGTTGGCAGTTGTTGGCAGCAGAAATTTATTCTCGTGCTTCTGGAGGCTGGAAGTCCCAGCTCTAGGTCTGGAAGGGTCAGTTTCTGGTAAGAGCTCTCCTTCCGGCCTGCAGAGGCACATAAAGGGAAGGAGGCAGAGGAGAGGTGGGAGGAGGCACTCGTTTTAGGACGATCATCCCATTGGGTCAAGGCTCCACCTTATGACCTTATATAACCTTAATTACCCCGGTAAGGCCCTATCTCCAAATACAGTCACTCACATTGGAGGTTGGAGATTCGACTTCCGAGTTTCGGTGGGAGGTGGGGGGAGGTACAAACATTCAGTCAATAATCATGCCCAAGTACTAGGGGGGAAAATCTCAAATCTCAAATCCTGTTTGCCTTCCCATCTTCTAACGGTGACCCGGAGCGTTTAGTAGAGGGACGGAAGGACAGCTTTCTAACCCCCCCGGGAAGCCCCAGACAATGGATTGGTCCCATTCTTCCCCTACAAGGATCCCATTTGGTCACTTTGAGGTGACTCTGGTCGGCTCCTGAGAAAGCTTTGAGGTGACTCTGGTCCGACTCTTCTCCTGACCCTGGCTTGAGGAGCAGAGACCAGACGTCCCGGGCAGGAGGGGGCGCAGTCTGTACTCCCCGTGCCTCCTGCTGTCTGGACCAAACCCTGGGCATATCCCAGCCTGGGCTAGGCCTGACCGGAGCAGAAGGGAGCCTCAGACCCAAAACACCGTCTGGACTGCCAGCTCGTGGTTGCTGGGACACAGCTCAGAGCAGAACAGTGGTTGGCGGAGGCTGAAAGGGAGCGGTGGATGTTGCTGCCAATGTGATGGGCGGTTGCAGGATTTTGTGAAGCAGGCTGATGAACCCTCTCAAACAGAGGCACCTAATGCTGCTCAGCTGTGTAATTGGGATGGAAACGGGCCAATGAGAGGCGACAGTTTGTGCTTAACCTTTTGGGAGGCTTGTTCCAGGAGACTGTGTGTGGGGGGAGAAAAGAAGCATTACAAATAATAAGCTTCTCCGCCTGATTTGTAATGAATTAGTAATAAATGGCCTAGCGCTCTACGAAAGTCTTGACGATTACAGAGCAGCTTTAGCTAAGTGCACGGGACCACATCTTATTTTGATCAGCTGTAGCATAGCAAAGACATGTAATTATCATAATCTAACAATTAGCCTGGCATCACTTTCCAGTGTTTAATTACCCCGATAAATGGTAATTGAATAGAGGACTTAATGACAAGAGAGAAACTTTCATTCTGCCTTAGGTGCTTAAGTTGTCTACTCGGCTGGGCATAATTTTCTAGCATTGCTTGAACAACAGTCCTGATTATAATTTTCCTTTTTGCGGGCGGCCATTATTTTGTTTTCTGATCTTGGCCTTTGTTTAGAATATTATTTAGCTCTTCTCAGAACTGGATACTGGGACCCAGGACACAGAAGGATGGTGGGGCACCTTACACAGTTGTTCTGCTTTTAAGCATTGCCTGTAACGTCCGTCAGCAGCAGTTTCCTTCTTCAGACACGTATCAAGTTGTGCAAATGCTGTGCTCTGTGCTGGGGGTACGGGGATGAGTAAACACCAGCATTGTCTTCAAGGAAAAGTCTATTTAAAAAGGTCTGCATAAAAATACGACAATGATCATTATTTTTGTTACAGTGATCTGCTCAGCACAGCCCCAGTTTTCCTTCCAAATCTATGCATTTACCTCAAATGAATTCACTGCCTTTGACGACCAGACCCACCACCTCATTTCTAATGGCCCCGGATCTCTTTTCTCTCACCTTGGGTTCTTTTCAGGCTTCAGATTTGTATCCACCTGCTCACAGGGTTAAAACGCACCAAATAAAAGTAACTACTTCACGTGCCAATTTGCACCAGAGCGACAACAGTGTTTGCTCTGCATCCTAAAGCTTTGTGCGAAACACTATTATCATTATTGTTTTGCCCTAGCATTACACGCTTCTCCTTGTCGTGTGGAGATCGAACACAGAAGAAAGCTGTTATTTCCTTTCCTTCTCACCAGCTTGTTTTTTGTTTGTTTAACAATAAACTAATAGAGATGAGTTCCTCGCCATGTAGGTTTTCGGATACCCCATCCCAACTTCTGAGAAGTCAGGGCCAGATTTCAGACTCAGGTGGTAATAAGCCCAGGAAGTTACGATCAAGCCATAATATAAATGTCTATTTCAGGGTTTGCATTACCAGTATTTAAAAACTACTAAATCATTACTTGAATCGGTTAAGAGAAACGACATTTATGATAGCGCTTTGGTTATCGTTATTACTCTTAAAACTGGGAATGGCCTGAAATTCCACCAGCTAACTCCATCCCCGTAGGATACAAAAGGGCTCCAAGTGTGTAAGCAGTTTGGGCAGGTGGCTTATTTGTTTGATTGACTCCTGCATTCCCCCGAACAGAATCCGTTTATTTAATCCTGTTCTCCTAGGACAGTGGCTGGATAACCTGTTCGGTGATTTCCTGCATCTGCTTTTGGACCCGTGTGTAGGCGGCAGGTGCTCTGTTCCGTGTGCTTGCCATGATGTCGAACTCCGGAGAACTTGGGGTGTGAGGGCAGCTTTGTCAGGAAGCTCCTGAGCAGCGGGAGTCAGGAAAGAGCCTGTTTTGCTCTGTGGACGTGACCTCTGCTAGGAGGTTACACTGGATGCCAGATGCCAATTCTTTATTTTATTTTACTCCCTTTTTGAAAACCATTACAGTGATCTGCACTGTGTTGGGTGTGTAACACTCCGCCTGGTTAATTCTTTGGCTGATTTAGCCTGTTGATGTTGACACATTCTTACTCCATGCCTGAGGCCGCTTTGGGGGCTTAGAAGCAATTAGACTGTCACCCAAAGCTCCCAGTCCCTTCCTGAAGGCAAGTCTTGTTTAGGCCCTGCCAATTTAATGCTTTGTTTCCTTTGGAGCTCCTCAGTCAAGCTAATAAAACAAACTCCAAATGAGTTAAAACACTGGAGGAGAGAAGATTTTGTGGGCCCTGTATTTGAAACAGGTGTTACTCTTGGGAGATACCAATTTTACAAAGTCATTCAGCCTGATGTGACTGATAAGAGGAAAGCAAAAAACAAGAGCTTGCTGATCTTTTTAATCCATCTGTTTGATATGCGTAGTTGGTGTTAATTGTGAAATTTTTAGACCGTTTGTTTTTAAAACACATGCTCACACACCTACACACGTGGAAAGAGAAAAGTTGACAGGTTACTGTACTAAACCACTAATGAATTCTAAATATCTGGCCAAGTAGATTACGTCTTATTCCCATCACCAACGGTTACTGAATTCAAGGCAAAGCTCTTACGCTGCAGAATTTGTAATTACCAAAACATGCATGCATAAGAACTTTACTGGAATTGATATTCATGGCTAGAACAGCAACCCTGGGTTCTAAATATTTTGTAACTATCTTGTGCTTCATTGGATAAAAATGTATGTGTTAGAACATATAGTGTTTTGACTGCAAAATCAAAGGTAAGAAACACCTCTGAAATTCATCCTTGAGTATTTTTTTTAACTTGTAAATCTTCACTTCTGTGGGAACTTTAGCTGTGATTGGTATGTTCTAGAGCCCAGAGGAGTTGGATTGGACTGCCCGAAATGAGGGTTGCAGTCATCAGACTTCATTCAGACTTCCCTCATTTAGCCTTAGCAAGCGGCCTGGTCGTGGTGAAACTGTCCAGGACTCTATCTCAGAGCTGAAAATGAAAGTCAATTACCAATACATTTGGAAGACAGACATGTTTCAGCCCATGAGAGAAGGAAGACATTAAAAAACAGCAAAACACATCTCGCTTCAGCCCCCAGTGATGCTATTCTTTATCTACCCTGTTTGATTTGCTGTTTATATTTCATGCTTTAACCTCTGCAGGAAAACAAAACAAAATAAAAAGAGCATCTTCAGACTTAGGATCTGAAAACCATAAGGCTTGCATTCTGTGCTGAGAGAATAACAGAAGGAGATGAGGAGGGACGTGTTGCAACAGAGACTGCTGGCCTGCCCGTCTCCTCCCGAAACATATTTACAGACCAAACCCCAGGTCTGTTGTGGGCCCAGGAGGACTTCCAGGACAAAGGAGAAATTCTTCTGGTTAAAAAGAGACATCTTGCTCTGAAATTAGCCTTTAAATCAATAATGGTAGAAGCGGAAGACAGGGCTGCCAAGATATATTCACTCTAGATGTAAAATTTGGGAGGAACCCCAAGCTGATAAATTGGCTTAATCTTTGACCATAAATCATATCCTTCTTTTACATTTCAATTTCAGAATGTAATATATTAAGTTGCCTTGTAATTAAAGAAGTGACATTGTAGTTCTGTTCAAATAGGAATATTAAAACAATCACCTCTTTGACAGATTAAAATACATTTAAACTGTAAGAATCAACTATCCAGTTCATGAGAAATAACATTTTCATTACTGAATCCTTTAAAACACTACATGAAAGAGTGGGATAAAAGTGTCTCGCAGCTTCCTAACCTCTCATACCTACTCTGTCTTCTTTCACTAATGCTGTTTCTATATTTATGGAGTGAGGAAACTTCACTCAGGAGCTGCTTGATAAAATACCTCAGTACACATTTCCCTGGAAGCAGGCTCTCTGCTGTGCCACCGACATATGCTAAAGGCCAATTTAGAATGTTTTAAATAGGCATCATACCCTTCCTTTTCCAGCTCCTAAAATGAGATGCATTTTGGCTTTAGCAGATGAGGAAGGGAGGAGAGAAGCAGCAACCCAGGAGGAAGTGGCTAAAGAGGAACTCAGAGAAGGACGGCTGTGATGCTGCTCTTCCAACGCCTGGAACCCAGGGCCCCTGCTTGTGTGTCCTTTGGGGCTGGTCTTCCCAGCCGTCGGCATTCACAGCCTAAGGCTATATGGGGTTGAGGAAGAAGTAAGCGCAATGACATGAAGGGCCATCCAATGGCAGAAAAACCTAGGTGACATCTACTTGCCACACCCAAAAGGAACCGAGGCCAGGGTCGTTGAGAACTTCTCCTTGAGGTTGGCCAAGAACTAGAGTATTTGAGTCCTACCTGTCCGTTGTTTCTGTTTGAAAAGAAGTCACTGGGTTTAGATGGACTGAAGTCTTCCTGGTCCTTGCTAACTGGTCAGGAAGCCTTGTGTTGTCCCTATCTGGGTAGAAAGCTGGGGCCCTACTGATAACAAAGTGAAAAGGCAAATTGTTGACTGGTTACCTCATCTGGGTCTTTATTTCATTTGATTTCAAGTCACAAATCACTTTCTGCAGACAGGCCAGATAAGGAGAGAGATAGTAAGAATAGTTTTAAGTGTATAATCAAAACTGTAGTTAGCCGCAGGATGTCCTCAGGTAAACACTGAAGGCAAACTGAGACAAAACACGCATGTCTGCAAATAGACCCTCTCATTCAAATCCCAACGGCAGTTTGTTACTTTCGCTCTGTCAACAGCCTTGAAATGTGCTTTTTATCCACCCTTCCAGGCAGCTTCTAGGGTATTAAGAACTACCATAAAGTGCATAACTCTTGCTTGATAATTGAGTTGGTAACAAAGAATTAGTTGCCATACTGAGTTTTCTTCCTCTTAATTAACTAAGATGACCATTCCATAATATAAAGGACATTGATTCTCAACCAGTCTACTGTCAGATTTTGGTAAATGTATACAATGTATTCATGTGTTCACAGAGTTATAGATACTATTATATGTTAGTTGGAGCTTGGACCCTCGTAGTGGTGCAAGTCAGTGGAGAGCGAGCACCATCTTTTCATGTATACAGGATGTTTCCTGGCATTTGAGACTTTTGTATAATGAGAACACAGGGCGGTAATCATATTACTCAAACACAATCACTTTTCTAAGTGTGGCAACGGCGCATGATTTTACACTGTAAACCACTGTGATAATTTAGTAAAGATCGTACTGTAATTATTGCTGGCTTGTTGGTGTGCAGCCAAAAATTCCTCGAGTTCTTAACATGAGATGATTTCAGAGAGATAGAGCACCACAGATACAATGGATGGAATTAAAGATAAGGAGTCCGGGGGAGACCTTTACAAGAAAATGTCCAAGAAATTTGCAAATGTGTTTAAAACACCAGCCTTGCCACCTGTGACCTTTGTAAATATTGGCATGTGGAATCATTCTTCCTAGATTTGAACTTGCTCTTTGAATAGGAAAGAACACTCATGAAAGCCATTTTTCGAGGGGGCGGGGTTGGGGAGATCCCTTTGTGGCCCAGCTGCTGAGCCTAACAGCACTTGATTCCACGAAAAACCAGACTCTTGTGCCAGGGTCGGGAGCTAACCCTGCTGTGTGAGCCCTATCCTGGATGTCGACACACCCTTCAGTTTAGGAGTTTGGGGCCAGTGTCATGGGGAGGGAGCAGGGCCAGGACACCTTGCACTGCCTTTCCTAGAAGGTCAGTATAAACATAAGGTAACCTAATGGCACCAAAAGCCTTAAAACGGCTCCTTCAGGTGAGGGAAATTACAACAATTGGTAAAAACTTTGGAACCATAGTGTTTAGGAGGCAAGAGAATTGGCTTCAGGATCAGAGAAGACTCAGGTTGAAATCCTAACTCTGCTTCTGGTTTCCTGTGGGAAAAAATGAACTCAGAGGATGATAACGTCTTTGAATGTCATTTCCTCACTGGGAAAATGAAACTAACTGTAACTACCAAAGGAGGATTTCCGTGACAACGTAGGTAAAGCCATACCATGGCAGATCCTAGATGCAGCACGAGTGTGTAGCAGCAAGAATTAGAATTGTCCCTCTGTGGGATGAAGAGACCTAAGAACTTGACTTTAGCAATTTTATCTCTCAGGAAGTAGAATAGTAAAAAACTTCAGTTCTGAGTTATGAAGGCTTGGCCTTGACTTCTGCCTGCCCATTTTACTAGCTCTGTGACACTGGGCACATTGCCTGGCTAATTAGCCTCGAAATCCTCATTTTAAAGGGCTGTACTGATAGTGTCTGTTCCATAGGATCTGTGATGGGGATTAAATCAAGGTGCTGAATGTAACATAATAAACACTCAATTATATTAGCCATACATGTGTGCCTACATACATGTAGGGCCAGAAAAGAATGGTTCAGTACTACTCTGTAGCCAAAGAGCATGATATGGGGTCATGTTAGAATATCTGACCCTAAACTCTTCTTTGGATTATACTTGAGTATGTCACAGGAATGCCTTTTATGAGTTCTAGTTTGTCATTGTGTTTATGTTTATATTTAAAAATTTAAAATTTTTAAAATTGTATTAAAAATCATATTAGTACACCAGCTTGTGCAAATGAAAGATCTCAAACAGGTTAAGATGATTCTGTGGTGAATCATCATCTTTGTCATATGGATAGAGGGGCAGGATTACTAATCACTGGGGTGATCACAAGTTCAAAGTAGGCTCCACGGTGATTCATTTAACACCCCACACAAAGCAAAATGTCATCAGAAAAGAATAGGGTCAACCCAATGTAAAGGGTGTCTTCAAGCTCATGGCTTGTTTTATTAAAACTTACACAGTATTGGGGCGCCTGAGTGGCTCAGTGGATTAAGCCGCTGCCTTCGGCTCAGGTCATGATCCCAGGGTCCTGGGATTGAGCCCCGCATCGGTCTCTCTGCTCAGCAGGGAGCCTGCTTCCCCCCTCTCTCTCTGCCTGCCTCTCTGCCTACTTGTGATCTCTGTCTGTCAAATAAATAAATAAATAAATCTTTTTAAAAAAAAAAAAAACTTACCCAGTATTAATGGGGATAAAAGTTGGAGAGAGGAAGCTCAGTTCAAAGCATCAAAAACAATGGCAATTTGTAGACTAGAGCAATAACAGAATGGGTCTGGACAGTGGTAGTTTTAATTCTTATTTATTTATTTATTTATTTCACTTTTAGGCTGTGTCAAGTGCACGTAGAAGCTAAAATGAGTGACACTTAGAGAAAGGGAAAACATCCCCCTTGAATGTCTTTAAAATCTATAATATAATATAATAATAATAATATAATAATATAATAATATAAAGTGCATCTGGGCATTGCCTTCTGCGGCTGTTCTTGTCTGGCTCCCATCCAGACCTGTCAGGCTACTCTGAGTGCTGATGATTCATACCCCAGCACCCTTTTATCTGAACGTTGCAGTGTCTTTTCTTTGTACTTTGGCAGTGATGTTACCTTGATGTTCAGAAATCTTTTAAAGGCAACACAGGCTTTCCTTGCGTCTTGACAAATCATCGTCTGCTGGTAATGAAGAAAAAGTAAACCCAGTTCCATGATCATTGTAAATATAGAGAAATAAATACTTCCATGGTTTGGGGGGGGGGGTTGTTGTTGTTTTGTTTTTTAATGTTCGTGCATTTTGGGGCACCTGGGTGGCTCAGTTGGTTAAGCCTCTGCCTTTGGCTTAAGTCATGATCCCACATGGGGCTCCCTGCTCAGTGGGGAGCCTGCTTCCTCCTCTGCTTGCAGCTCCCCCTGCATGTGCGCTTGCTCTCTATCTCTCTCTCTGTCTCCCTCTCCCTCTCAAATAAATAAAATCTTTTTCAAAAATTTCATGCATTTTGAGATCCTCTAACTGAACAGTGACCTGGTCATCTCTGCTTGTTCTCCTTACGTAAATCAGCAGGCTGTTTTTTTTAAAAGCATTGATCAAATGAAGTTTTGCAGAGCATTTGATAGTTGAGGACAGAATTTAGGATTTTGATATGATTTCCTGTCTTTGGAGATTTTAAAAAGGGAAACGGGGATTATTTTTATTGTTGTGGTTTACATTGACTGCTGTGGTGGTACAGTTAATATTTTGTCAGTTACCAATTTTAATGTGCTTTAATATATCCTGATAATAATGCTGTATACTCACATGGCTTTTTATCCATTTCATCATCTGGGACTTGAAGCAGTCATGTGAGGTTAGCAAGGCACATCCTTGTTATCATTCCCACTTACATTTGAGGAAACTGACGCTCAAATGGCTTCTGATTCCCCCACTCAACCAACAGCAATCCTTAAATTGAGTTCTTCCGACTTACATGAGGAGTTTCCACTTGTTCTGTTTCAGAAAAGAATCTCAGCTTCGTCGATGACTACCTAGCATCCAGAGTGAAGCTTGTAGTAGGTCTCCTGGGCTGGGCGTGGGTCACAGTGACCTGTCCACGAGGTTGGTTGTGTCTGGGAGCTGCATTTTAAGGAGAATGCTGGGAAACTACAGGACATGAGGAGAGTTGAGAATCTAGAATGTGAGAAGCCTGGGAGCAGAAATAACAAAAAAAAAAAAAAAAAAATCAGGACTTTCAAGTATGGAGCTAGGAGGATACAGAGATGTAGTTGACAACTCCATATTTATTATGGACTGTCTGGTCCATAAAGAGGAGGAAGGAAGAGGAATTGGATTTGTGCTTTGTGATGTCAGACAGCCGGAGCAGGATCACTGGGTGGAAATCACACAGAAGCAGATTTGTGCTCAATATGAGAAGAAACTTGCTAAAATTTAGAGATGGCCCAAATTGGAATAAACCAGCTCACTTGCCCCCTTGGAAAGTGTTCACACTGAGACCGGCTGACTGGAAGACTAGATGACTTGATGGGCATTTGTATTTTGGCAGTAACAGTTTTATGATGAACTTTCAGAGCGCTCAGAGACTTTCCTCCGTAGCTAAAAAAAGAGGGTTTTGTAAGGTTTTCTGTTCTGGTTTTAGAAAATCGTATACATAACAATTCCTGTTTCACACATCATTAGTTCCTGAGAAGTCTGTTCATCTGAAGGGGAGAGTATCATTAGTTAACACAAATAAGCAAAACTTTTGTGAGGTTAGGAATTGAAGCAGACAGTGTGATGCAAACAGTGGTGTGTGTGTATATTTGTGTGTGTGTGTGTGTGTGTGTGTGTGTGTGTGTGTGTGTGTAATTTAACTATTTCAGGATGGAAGTGGTCCAGTCTGGCCCTAGAGTACAAAGAAATGAGGAGAGGGGATGCTTCCGCGTGGCTCAGAAGTTAGGTATCTGCCTTGGTCTCAGGTCATGATCCCAGGGTCCTGGGATTGAGCCCTGCATCAGGCTCCCTGCTCAGTGGGGAGCTTGCTTCTCCCTCTTCTTCTCTTCCTGCTGTGTTCCCACTCTCACCGTGTCTCTATCAAGTGAATGAGTAAAATCTTTAAAAAAAAAAATAATGAGGGGAGGAGCTCATTGGACTTAGCTGGTTTTAATTTTCTTAATATAGAAAAGGCTGGGGCATCAAAAAACATCTACCAAAATGAGTTTGTGACTTAAGCAGATTCACTAAGGGAAACAGCTGACTAGGACCCAAAGTCACCATTCCAGATTCAGCTCCGTCACTCGCTGCTTTATCATTGTGCCTTAGGCTTTTTTTTTTTTTTTCCTCTAACGTGGAAGTGTTCTAGGAATTTTCTTTCCAACCTTTAAATTTTATGATCCTAATTCTCTCAATTTTATGACTCTGCTTCTCTGCATTTGCATAGGAAATTGAGAATGGTCTTAATTATAGCAAGAACAATTCAGTCATTCATTTGTTCTTTAAATGACTTATTCATTTATTCAAAAACACTCATGAAATGAAACGCTGTTTCAAAATACCAAAACTTCGCCTCAATATATGTGATCTTAAGAATGAGAGGAACATAGCAAGTCAGCCTCTTCATGACTGAAAATGAATGTGAGGAGTCCCATGTTTAGGGTATTTTGAAACAAAGGTAAATGAATTCCTCTGTAAAATTGTTGTTCCTGAGAGTTGGAATGGTAACATGTCCCACATCCTAATGGGATGCAGTAAAAACTTACTATGATAAATCTGTTAGCACCTGCAGTATTAAAGTTATTCTACCACTGATGATTCCGAGCAGGAAGTCTTTTCTGTGAAAATAATCTCATTTTTTTCTTCATCTTCCCACAGATTCCAGAGAGGTGACTACCACATTGACGTCTGTATCAATGACTACCTGGATGTTTTCTGCCCTCACTATGAGGACTCGGTCCCAGAAGACAAGACTGAGCGTTATGTCCTCTACATGGTGAACTTTGATGGGTACAGTGCCTGTGACCATACTTCCAAAGGGTTCAAGAGATGGGAATGTAACCGGCCCCACTCTCCAAACGGACCGCTCAAGTTCTCTGAAAAATTCCAGCTTTTCACACCCTTCTCCCTAGGATTTGAATTCAGGCCAGGCCGGGAATATTTCTACATCTGTGAGTATACAGAGATTTATTGGGTTGTAGGACAGCTGCAAGCGCCCAGGCTAATTTTTTACCCATGTTTCAGAGTATTGCGGAGAGCTGGATTCTGCATTACAGATGTCTCCTTGTAAATGCATACATCACGATCCCTAGATACATTAGCTGGGAATTGAGAGCACAAATTAGATTAAAGACACAGCTCCTCTCCCCCTATGAAATTGCGTGTCAGCCTGTTCAGTGAACCACTGCTGACTTGTATTTCTTTTAAATGAAAATTGCTAGGACTTCTCCAAAGCTGAGGAAAAGAAAAAGAGATTCCTGGAAAAAAAAAAAAAAATTAAAGGAAATAATTAAATTTACATAGCTTGGAGTCATTGGATTTCTTATTCAGGTGTCAGCAATATCCTTTCAATCATCCACACTTGCAGTGGAGAAAGCCAGAACTCCTGCAAATGTCAGCATGCTGACGATAAATACTCTCTTTGCACCAAGGAGAAAAGACCATTATTAAGAGCAGCTGTGTCTTTAAACAGACAAGCGCGTGAAGAAGTATCTAGAAAGCCTTGCAGAGGAACTGGTATAAGTGAGTTCCCCACCGGTGACTCTGTCCTGAGAGAGCTCTAAAACGTTCTCAGCTGATCCCTGTATTAATCATATCGCTGTGGTCTTGTTTCCTGTCCGTGGCATACGCCGTCACGGCTTCGGGCGTCCTACTAGTCATACAGTCTAGGTAAATGCTTCTCAAACTTCACTGTGCGTCAGTCACCTGGGGATCTCGTTATGCACATCTGACTCAGGTGGTCTGCTGTGGGGCCTGGGGTTCCATATTTACAAAGCTCCCGTGGGACGCTTTTGCTGCTGGTCTGTGGACCACACTTGGAGTTAGGATGGTTACAGTTACTGCTGTATATCTGGACTTCTCCTTCACTGGGATCGAATACTTAAACTGTCTGGTCTTTTCCAAGTATTTTCACGATCAGCCGAAGGAGCTAAACATTCTTTGCTCAGAAGTCCATTGATGGAACAACTTTTCCTGGCTCAGAAAAGTTGGGGGATGCAAAATCCAAAGACATTCTGGTCCTCAAGGAGTGACCATCTGGTGGGGAGGAGAAGCACATCAATCGGCAGTGGCCAAAGGAAGGTAAATGCAGGGAGCAGTGGGTACAAGAGTACATGGACCTCACCTCCTGGAAAGAATCAGGAAGTCAGGCTGTGCACAGGGGGAGCGGTCCAACCCATACCACCCGGTATGCTTAGCATGGACTTGTCACCCCCTCCTTGCTGGACAAGCCATATAAAGAACATTCCTTTTTTTCTGACTCATTTCCTCACCCTGAATGTCCCCACTGACTCCTAACCTACGTTTTTGTTTTGTTTTGTTTTGTTTTAAGTCTACAAGGATATCTCGCTTCTCTCCTCCAGAATACAGAATTTTATATTAAGCCGGATTTTGAGATCACACGGGCACTCCCACTTATATTGAGATTGAATTTGAAAAGGAAATTGAACAGTACCAGTTTTATTATTTCAGTACATATTTTAGACGTTAGTCATGAGAAAGCACGTAAGCGTCTTGATACCATCTCACATTCGATCCATAAAATAAGAAAAGGAATATTGAGTCCCACGGATGGAGGAAACACTGACATACATTGACTTCACACGTTCTCCGGCAGCAGGCTCCTGCCTTTTCCTGATTTTTTACCCTGTGAAAGAATCTCATTCAGCAAATGGGAAAAAGGAAAGAGGGAGGCTTTAGTGGCGGGACGGCAATCATTAATTGCCTAATTCTAAAATACCCTACTGATGTAAGAGGAAATCCTTGCTAGTTTCACAATTTACATATTGATTTTTCAGCATAAAACACAACAACAAAAGCAAAAACCAAAACCGAATTGAGAGCACTGAGATAGGAAGCATACAGCTAACTACTTGATTGCATGATTATTAGAAATTATAGAATCCATTGAGGTTCATAAGCAAGATGTTATTATTCAAATATACCCATAGTGCTTATGACTGGTTTTTTCTCATTTGTGGTTAAATTCAATATTTCACTAAAAATCATTATGTGTCTTCTATAACATTCATTTAACGGAGTCATTTAACTGTCAAGGGCTCCTGTCAAAGTAATTGTTCCAAAATGCTTCAAAATATCAAGAGCTTTTTGCTGTTCAGCTGAGTTTAACCTGAATTACTTTTTTTAATGAAAGGTAAAATAGCACAAAATTAGCAGCAAAGAGATGTTCATTTATAAGAAGCACAGTGGCCTCGTAGTCAGTTAAATTGAATTTTCAACCATGGTTTAGAACCACAAGAGCATCCTTCTCTGTCTTTTTAGTAGGGAAAGGGTTTTCTCTCTTCCTTTCACTGCTGAGAGCAAGAGCAGCAGAGCTAGTGTGGAAGTCTTGCAGACGCTTAATATACTGTGGTCATAATTAAACTAAAGGATTCTTAGGGGAGAATTGGCCCTCCGTTGAATTTTCCTCTCTCCTAATATGCATGGAATGAACAAGATGACTGGGAAATGGTTCTTTTCACACTTATTACCTTACACGAAGCTCTGTTGCCGATCTGGGGAACAAGGCTTGACTAGTCGCCCACCGGTCAGTTTTATGAAATGTGCTTAACTAGACCAGGGATGTATTTCAGATCCTTGGGGGCTTAAAATCTCTAACAAGACTTCCAAGAGAAAACTCTAGCCCTTTGGCGGTCCTGTTTTAGGGTGCTAGAGGAAGGGTCTTGAGTCTAGTGATGGGAACCCAAACTCAAATACACAACTTGGCCTTGGGGAAGGAGAAGAGAGGATTTTGTATCAGAAAATCCACCCATCGTCATCCTCAGGGAGGGCACAAGTTAGAACGTTCTTATCAAGTTCTGCTTTATCCTCAGTTCTGCTTATTTCCTTCTTAATGTGTTTGAGTTATACAAAGTTAAGAGAACAGAGTGTAGCTGCAAATATGTGAAATTTCCTCTTTACTCTTAAAACCAAACATCCTTCACTGTTCTAGATCCTTTATTTGTTCCTGAGACTGACTCTGTGCTATGTCTTCCTTTCCTTGGGAACGGGCAGTATATTATTACAATCACTGATACTGTGCAGGCAGACTGAGCCCCTTCTTGAATATGACAAATACTGTTTTTAATCTACAGAAGTTATTTTGGTAAGAGATTGGCACACTGAAATAATTACAGAAAGTTGGTTGATAGATTTGCAGAACTGCCAGTCAATAGATTATGGCAATAATCATTTATATAGACTTCCCAAGGCAAAGAGTTATTTTAGAAACTTCAAAAGTACTCATTTTAGAAATGATTCTCATAAATATTAACCTAATGAGAACAAGTTCGAAAGAAGTGTTGCTGCTGTTCTTTTTAAATCAGAAGAGGCAAAGAGAAATAACTTAAAGAAGGTACTTCCAGTTATTTTTCTGAGTCCGTAAAACACGGACACTGATTTTGAGAAAATCCCCTTTCGTAAAGGAAGGAATATTGTGGCCTGGGCCCTTCTCTTGGCCTCACTAACTGTATGATCTTGGGTAAATCATTTAATCTCTCTGGATTTCTGATTCCACAACTGTAAAATGACATAGTTGCGAGAGATGGTTTTTCACATTTCTTGGAGCTTTAATATTCTAATCTTAACTATGTGTTAGCTAAAGGTCTGCTTGGCATGGTAAGAAATAACACCGGTAAAGTGTCTAGGCCCAACACCTTACTTTAGTAGGAGGTCAATAAATGCCAGTTACAGGAGTATGCTGAGGGCGAATGCAGAGTGGAGAGGCATCTTAGCATGACCGAACTCATTCTAGCCCCGCCACCCCATCCGGTCACTGTCATCTGTGGTCTTGACTAGTGCAGCAGGCTTTCTGTATCACCCCGCTGCGCGTGTCACTGCCCTGTCAGAGCCCTCCCGTGACTTCCTGTCTGAGCAAGACAAAATCCTGAGTCTCTAATCTGGCCAACAAGGTCCTCCGTGGTGGATCCCCTTGCATTCTCCAGCTTGCCTCTTGGACTCCTTGTCCTCTCAGTCTCCTTTATTGTCTCCCCTCCAGCAACACCCCCAGCCCTCCTTCCTGACTAGTGCCCACCCCCAGACTCCACAAGAGGGCCTTGGCACTTTATCTTCTCTCTGCCTGGGGTTCTCATTGTTCCAGGCACCCACTTCCCTTGCTCTTGCTTTCTTTAGGTCGGCTCTAAAAAATGTCTTTATCGGACAGGCATTCTGATCTCCCTGTACAAAGATAATATGTCTGTGATTCTCAACATTCTTACCCTGCTTTATTTTCTTTCAAGCGCTCGTCACCCCTGACACTATGGTGCTTTATGGTGCTTTGCCCAGGTCTGCCTGCTCTATGCCCTGTACTACATTGTTTGGCATGTAGTAGATGCTCAGTAAGTAAAGGTCACCGGTATTTACACAGCACTCGATTCCAAGTGCTGTTCTAAACCCCTGCAATTCTCAGAGCAGTATGAGGAAGTTCTGTTCGGATGTCCCATTTTATAGGAGAAGAAACAGAGGCACACAGTTAAGTAACTAGAGGAAAGTTCACACAGATAAGAAGTGGCCAATCTGAGAGGAAATTAAGTGAGCCAACAACTAACAGGAAGTGAAGAGATACAGTCCTCAGTCTCATGTGCTTAAAAGGGGAAAACATTTCTTATTTTATATTTTGCTTATGTTTTTTATTTTTAACAAAAAGGTTAAAAACAATGAGCTCTGTTGTTTAGAGACTATTACTTTATAAACTCTGCCAGAAACCCCAACTCAGATAGTAGCAAGATAGATTTTAAACAAAACATGTATGCAATTTCAGCTCTCTGAGGAATACTCATTCATCTCCAAGCGATATTTCATCTGTATCTTCTCAGATGGGTGACCCTTTTAATACGTACGATAACCTTTCTGACCCAGATTTTGGGTCAGAGGAATTCTTAAATCCAGTGAATATTCAGCCTCTAGACTGAATCATGATTGCACACTTGATTTAGGAATGAGAAACCGACAATCAAGAAGACAAATGTCATTTTCTTAAATTGATACTAAAAAGGCAGAGAGAATTCTTCTAGCATTTGCCACATCTAAGATATAGTTGGTTTTCTTCAAAAGAAGGTACTCAGAGTAAAAGTTTATAGTCCTAGCACTTAGACAGAATTGGGGACTTTCTGAGAGATTATTGGGGAACACACTCTTCCTAAGCTCACTGGCAAGTAAAGTTGTATACACATGTTGTTTTAGTATTAATATTGACACTCTTATAGAAGTACAGAGCTGAAGAAATATCCATTTCTTTGAAGTTAGAATCTTGAAAACATCAGTGAAAAAACAATCAGGAAGCTGAAGATTTCTGCTCCACTCTTTTTAGTATACGTATTTTTCAGAATTAAAAAGAAAATCATAGGGGCGCCTGGGTGGCTCAGTGGGTTAAGCCTCTGCCTTCAGTTCCGGTCCTGATATCAGGGTCCTGGGATCGAGTTCTGCATCAGGCTCTCTGCTCTGCAGGGAGCCTGCTTCCTCCTTTCTCTCTCTGCCTGCCTCTCTGCTTATTTGTGATCTCTGTCTGTCAAATAAATAAATAAAATCTTTTAAAAGAAAAAATAAAATCATAAGGACAGTCTATGTTACTATGGGCATCATTCTTAACTCTGTAGTATATAACTACTCGAATATATGTGGTTAACTACTAAATCTCTGCTTTATGTGCTTTAATTAAGTTTACAGTGTTAAGCTCTGTGGCATTTTTCATATGCACTGTGCAATTCTTAAAACTTACAAAATAAGTAACCTGACTTCTAAGGAGATGACTTACTGAAATGACCAAGATCTGCTTCAAAAATCATTTGATTGTATAATACAGTTATTAACTATCCTTTTAAAAGATATAAGGATATTCAGTAAATCCAGAGAATACTAACATAAAGAAAGCCCCTCACTTGCCAGCTGGTTCTGTTCCAAAAGCTTGTTTGCAGATGAGTCGTTTGGAACAGAGAGTATAGTTTCTCATAGAAGTGTTTCTAAAATCAGGTAAGCTCTCCGTAATGTGGAGAATCTGCTTAACCATAATATTGATTTAAAACTGTATCTTTTCATTGAAAAATAATAGAAAATAGCATCGAGAATGGGTATCCAATAAATATTTATTGAATCAATAAATGCCATAATAGTAAACAAAAAGCAATTAAATTGTTTTCCTTATATGCTGATGTTTAAGAAAAGCAGATGAATTGGAAGCCCTAGCTTTTACTGTACCCACCACTGCAATTGCCTGGTTTCTTATTAATGTTTTTTGATCATATAATGAGGATACACTACATCAAAGTGGAGAGTAAAATACGGCTGTAAAAGAAAAAAGGCAAGACTCTGGTGAATGCAGCCTTGCCCTCAAATTTTCTTATACTCTTCATAGCCATGTTACTGTGGGTAACTGAACCTCACTGAGCCTTACTTTCTTCATCTATAAATTGGATATATAATAATAGACTATTGTCACAATCTTTCTTATGTTCAAGGCTCAAATAAATACTTTTAAAGACCAGTTGGACCATCAAAAAGATGACTTCAGCAATTCACATCCAAAAACATGGGTGCCCTTTGAGGGGTGCCTGAGAGTCTCAGTCAGTTAAGCGTCTGCCTTTAGCTTAGGTCATGATCTCAGGGTCCTGGGATCAAGCCTTGAGTACCTCCCCCTCTGCCTGCTCATTCTCTCTCTCTCTCTCTTTCTCTCTCTCTCCCTCTCTTTGCTCTTTTATGCTCTCTCTCAAATAAGTAAATAAAATCTTAAAAAGCAACAACAAGGGATGCCTGCGTGGCTCAGTTGGTTAAGCAGCTGCCTTCAGCTCAGGTCATGATCCCAGGGTTCTAGGATGGAGTCCTGCATCAGGCTCCTTGCTCAGCCAGGAGCCTGCTTTTCTCTCTGCCTCTGCCTGTCACTCTGCCTGCTTGTGCTCTTTCTTTCTCTCTCTCTGACAACAACAACAAAAATATAAAAACAAAACAAAACAAAACTTCTGTGTCCTTTGAAAAGTTACGGCACCTTGAATAGCCCTCGTTGATACTTTAGTAAAAAATTTCATAAATGCTTAGTAAAGATTTACATTTTAAGTCTGGACCGTATATTCTGAAGGAATGTTATGCTAGGATTACATCTGCCTAAGGAAGTCTTCATTCCCCTGTGCATGTCCAGTTTTTCAACAGCTTATCTTAGTAATGTACATTAAGAATTCTTTTGGTCCTATCAGTTCACACCAATCTGCCTCTTTTCTGAATGGTTCTTATTGAAATAGAAGAGTGTCAACACAGCACATTTATCAAAGCAGGAGGTAATCTTTTTCATCTTAATCTTTTACTCTTGCTGGGGAGGTGACCTATAAGTACTATGTTCTTTCTTAAAATGAACAAGTTAGTGTTTGCTCCCATGTCTGTGTGTGTGTGCACGCATGCGCGCACACTTGCGCACACCTATGCACACATTTTGGTTTAATTATCAAAAAATGTTTTTGATCACTAGCATCTTATTTTAGCATTAAATGCTCTAGCATGTACCTCAGCTGAGATTCAAGGGATTTATAACTGGAATTTCCAGAGGGACTCTGGTCGAATATTATTCACCTCCTGTAATTTCTTAAATATGTAGACTCAGAACATAGTATTCAGCAAGGCATATTTATATCAATAGAGAAAAGAGTTGATGGGAAGTGTGAGGAAATGCCAAAGTGGAAAAGAAAGACTATGGGACAAGCATCAAAGAGTAATTGCTCAGGTACAGAGTATATCAGCGTAGTCAGTCAAATGTATTCAGGTTTTTTGTTTGTTTGTTTTGTTTGTTTGTTTGTTGAAGTTTTGGTTTGTTTTGAATATCCAATGGAACAGTCTTCCTCCATTTGGATTTTGGAAGTTTGTCTAGATTACATCAGATTTCTGTCCGAAAAGTTGTTCTGTTTCCTTTGTGTACCTCAGTGGTCTTTAGTGAACCTGTTAAGAACACACCTTTTTATTTAAAGAGTGAGTTTAGAGAATTGTGTCTGTTTCAAATTGTCCCTGGCCATCTTTTAGGAAAGCATGAATGGATTTCAAGGGCTCTTAAATGAAGGTTAAAGAAAGAACATAAAAGAGGATATTTTGAGACTTCAGGATATTTTTCTATGCTAATTGTAAGTTTCTCTTACAAAAATGGTTGTTTATTGCCAGGCACCCTGTTAACCTTCTGCTCAAGAATGCCTGGCATTGGCTCAGGCATGCTTGGAGTGTGGACGCTTGACCCACGTTTCAGATAGTCTGAGCAGAACCAAAGGTGGAGGGGCAATTAATAGGAGCGTAGGATATTCTAAAGCAATTTGTTATTTTTAAAAAGTTGGCAGTCTTATTTGGTCAGGTGGGGAGAATTTTTAAAAAACGAAATGTATGCCCTCGTGAATGTCTTGCCTAAAGGATGAGGTCCTGTTCAAAACAATCAGAGAAATGAATGCCAGGTCTGTGAAAAAGGAAACTGGAACAAACATCCCCGCTTAATAGGTTTTGACTTTGGGAGCCGCCTTAAAGTTCCGCAAAGGGAGCTTAAAAGCTATTGAGTAATTGGGGCTTGATGGAAATTCATGGTCTAAGCCATATGAAACTAAAGACTCATAAGTACTATTTGCATTGTTTGAAGTTTTCAAAGGCTGTGACACTCAGATAAGGAGTTCAAAAACAATCATTTTTATTTGGGCTCCTTTTAAGAATTCAAAATGCTATTATGAGACTGAGGGAACATGTAGCGTTCTGACCTCCTAAAGGGGAGGAAGGAATTATGCCACCTTTTGGTTCCTTTTACCATGCTGAGACTAAATGCTGAAATGAAATAAATGAAAGCATTGGGTTTTTGGCTGTGGGGTGTTTTGGGGTGTGTTTTTGTTTTGCTTTGTTTTGGTTTCGCTTTTCATCCCTAAATGTCAAAAGTAGCCACATCTCCCAGAGAAATAAGGCACCTGATTGTGTAATTTCACAGGGAAGCAGTATTTCTTAGCCTTATAAACATGTAATGTACTAATTTGGTTGCAGAGTTAACTGAAAACAATTTAATGAGCTGCTGCATCGCTTGTATGTGCAGTGTTACATAGTGCAGATGCCAGGAGAAATGGAAATAACACGCCAGTGACACTTGGAATAACAGTGTTTATACTTCATTGACTTTGGGTTGTCAGCATGCTATTCTCTGTGTTTCCCTTAGTAACTTATTAAGGCAACTGAACTCCAGTGTGATGATGTCTAAGTGTCATTTGTTGTAAATTACACAAGCACGCACGCACCAAACGTGCTTAGTCAATCTTTTGGAAAAAAAAAATTATACTTTCTCGTATGGATAACTGGACTATTATCCCAGAGATACAGACACACACACACAGAGAGTGAAAGGTGAGTCTCTGAACATGGTGCCTGCCGAACGAGCCAGATTTTGGCCTTTCATCAGAAGACATACTATTTCTACAGATTTTCCCACTCATCTCCTCTTGCTCTATTTTAACAGAATGGTCGTGTAACTCTTGGTTTGAAAGTTGTCATACAGCCTCACAGCAGGCTTATATTATCTACAGAGTTCTTTATGAGGAAATATAAATCACCACAAATGAGACTTTTCACAGCCAGAGATATGTAGAAATTTGTGTCAGTGCTTTGCTGGCTTGCTAAAAAAAATATCTCTAGGCTCCACAGTACTCTCACAGCTCATCCCTGCTCCCTACCCTTTTGGGAAGCAATTCTCAAAACTTGAGATTTATGGTTCAGAGAGCTGATAGTGGCTATAAAGTTTTCTATTTTCTCTTTTCTTTAATATTAATGCAGGGAGCGAGGCATTATCATTCATTATTTTAGTTCATGAGTATCCTGTGGGCTTGAAATATGGTTTCTAGGGGATATGGGTTACCTCTGTGTAATAGGGGAAATGTGTGGACTTCGACAACAGGCTTCCTTTACCATTGAATATTTTTAAGCAGTTTGGAGAAGATTCACATTAGGATCTTTAATATATGTGCTAGATCCAGGTTTGGTTTTAAAATTTATAGCTTTACAAAATATTAATTCATTCTGAGCCCCAGAAGTGAAATATCACAAATTGGAGAATAGCCAGCCAGTCTATTATTGTTAGAGATTGAAATGATAATGTCTTTTCGTTTTACTATTTTCAGAGATGTGCAGTATTTCCAGCTAGTTTGATCTACGTTAATGTTAGGTGACTTTTAGTTTATAGTTAGCACTCCCTTTTACACTCCTAATCTTTAAAACCAAATAATGTCTCTGAGTCATTAATAGAGAAAATATATTGCTTTTAATTTAAACTTGACTAGTTTTTATTAGCTCTAGTATCTAGTTTCCAATGTGAATTTGTTTTTTCTAATTTTTTTTTTTTTAACAAAAATTTGTTCGGGTTAATTTTCTCCTTAATACATTATCACAGGCTCTGGCTAAATCCAAATCCACGCAATTTCCATGTATGTTTTACTTTAACAGTTTCAGGAGGTCCTCAACCTGGAACATCAAACTTTTTGCTTTATTTCAGACATAATTCTTTTTTTTTTTTTTTTAAAGATTTTATTTATTTATTTGACAGACAGAGTTGACAAGTAGGCAGAGAGGCAGGCAGAGAGAGAGGGGGAAGCAGGCTCCCTGCTGAGCAGAGAGTCCTATGCGGGGCTAGATCCCAGGACTCTGAGATCATGACCTGAGCTGAAGGCAGAGGCTTAACCTGCTGAGCCACCCAGGTGTCCCCGGACCTAATTCTTAAGAAACAAATCTAAACAAGAAGAGTAAAATAAAGACCAAAAAAGATGAATAGGCCGGGTTTGTTTTGTTTTGTTTTTTAACTTTTAAGAGATTGCTTAAAGGTCTTGCTTATATATAGGCAGTTCTGTCAGTTTTGAGACCATATAGTGAATACTTCAGTGATTTAAATGAAATTTAATTCAGATCAATTGTCATTGTAAGAGCAGCCTTTTGCTGGAGGTTTACTCATACCTTGACTGACAGGTATGAGTTCTGATGACCCTAATTACAATGATTTCACATTTATTGCAATTTTACTATGTGCCGTGCACTGTACTTTTTTTCCCTGGTCGGCTCCTCATCTGTAATGAGGCTGTTTCGTAACTTCTCTGAGATTAATGGAGTCAGGATTCAGACCTGCGTACTTTGACTCCAAGTCTAAGCTCTTCATTCATGTAATTCATAATAAACATTTTTTTAAGATTATTTATTTAAGAGAGAGAGAGCACAGGCAAGGAGGAGAGGGAGAAGCTCGGGAGGGAGGGAGGGAGGGATGGAGGGAGCCTGATGCGGGACTCGACCCTGGGACCCTGGGATCATGACCTGAGCCTAAGGCAGAGGCTCACCTGACTGAGCCACGCAGGCACCCCAATAATAAATATTTTAAAAGAAGTTAAAAACTGAGCCTCGGTGGCTCACTTGGTTGGGCTTCTGACTTGGTTTTGGCTCCAGTCAGGATTTCATGGATGGTGAGACGGAGCCCTGCCTCAGGCTCCATGCTCAGCAAGGAACCTGCTTGAAGATTTTCTTTCTGCCCCTCCCCCTGCTCGAGGGTATACACACACACACTCTCTCTCTCTCTTTCTCTCTCCAATAAAGAAATAAATCTTAAGAAGTAAATAAATTTTAAAAAATTTAAAATAAGATCGATTTCAAGCTATCTTAGAAAGTCTTGATGTTAAGTCCTACCTACACCCTGGAACCTAGGGGAAACCCAGTTCTGAAAATGGCTCGTGTACCTGCAGAGAGATGTGTCATGTCCGCTTACCCCTGAGCTTCACACAGTGGAGCACTATTGACTGGCTTGTGGGGTCAGAACATGAAAACAGACTAAAATGATGTGTCACTCACTCTTCCGATTTTGAATGTGATGTAAACATTTAATGATTAGCAGGACTGTTGAAAGTATATGTCTCTTTGGTACCCTGAGTCATTTTTCAGAGCTTTAAATCTGATTAACAGAATCAATAGCCCAGTGGAGAGATCGGTGAATATACTGCAAAGCCTGGTGAGCCACCATCCCCACATGTCTGCTTGTTACTAGGACATGATAGGGATCGCTCTCCCTTGTTGGTAAGCAGCATGGCAGCAGCCAAGTAGCGTTTCCATTCCCATTACTAGTCGTAGTGGCTGTTAGTGTTGTTACCATTTAAAATCCACCATTTTCACAGATTTGGGGTTTTTAACACATTTCTGTGTATTTGAGGAAAGGGGGTAGTGATTCCCCGAGGAGAAGGGCCCTGTGGAGAATTTATGACATCTTTAGAACGAAGGGGAGGAACTGCAGCAGCTGTGTGCATCCACGGGATTTCACACAGCCGGGGCGGGGGGTGGGGGCGGGCAGGAAGTGGATGGGGCTGGCTCATGAGGGCGGCTGCCAGAGTTGGGGAGACCACCCAGCAGCCCTCCAGAGCACCAGCTTCATACCACTCCCATGGACTTCCCGCTCACCTGCCTCCCCTCTCCTGATAAGGAAATCAGAACAGCCAGATTCTGGGAATCCATGGAAAGACAAGTCTGACTGGAATGGAAAGCATTTGAAAAATAACAGTGGATAGCTACCTATTGGGCCAGATTAGGGAAGGCCATTAATTCTGAGAAATTTAGAACTTATCTAGAAGGCAATGGGGAGTAGTAGATTTTTGAAGCGGACACTCATTTGGGCCTAATCCTAGAAATACTTTGAAATAATTTACCTTAGGGCTAGATGCTGGCTGGTTATAGGATCCAAGCTGGCCGGTAGTAAGCACTTACCCATTCCACACATTTATGGGTACCAAGTCATCCATATGTTATTACAGGTCTATGTTGGGCACTGTTACTGTTCTCGTTTTACCGATGAGGAAACTGAGGCACAGACAGGCCAAGTAGCTTACTGCCCATGGGTGGTAGAGCCCAGAGTAGAGCAAAGGTGTTTTGACTCCAACATTCATGCTTTTAGCTCTTTTTCGTTTATGACAAGTAATGTTTGGAAGCTTATTGCATAAAAAGGACCAGTACTTATGGAGAAATTATTCTAATCTCAGAGAAATTAATACCCTTTACTTGAATTTCAATTGTTTCCATATCTCCTTCTGTGTCTCTTCAGCTTTTTTTTTTTTTTTTTTTTGCATAGGCTTTAGTAATGCTTTTATTAAGTAGAATTGCTACATCAGTAACATTTGCTGGATTATTAATTTAATCAAATAGCAGAATTTCTGACCTTTTGTTTACCATTTTAGAAAATTTATTGAGCTATTTCTTGAAATATTTGTATTTTAAAAATGCTATATAACACCGCTTATTTAACTCTACGTGGGCTGTTGGTACGTGTACATCATTAAATTTGTGGCTACAGAAAAATCTACACTGGCTACAGAAGGATACACTTCAGCATTATATATTATTTTCTCATCAGTCAACCCATCAGTACTTACCGAGCTGTGTTTAGCCATCAGGCCAAAGTAGCAGACACCTTAAAGGGACAATAGAAAATACTCGATGTATTCTGAATCATCCAGGACCTCACAGTTGAATGTGAGCAAGCTATATCCATGAAAATAACAGCAAAAAGAGAAATAAAGTAAATTAAGAGATTGACGCCATCCATAAAAAAGAGAGAGGATGGTTTTAGGCGGAAGACATTAAAGACGTGACATGCTGACTTGAGGGGCAAAGTGAAATTCAGGTCTTAGGACTGAAGACACTATCCTAATTTTAGTGACAGAGGGGGGTAAAAATCTCACTTCTTGGAACCTACTTCCAGAATGTCTGATTCATTAAATTTTGTGAGGTTGCAATAGGGATCTTCATTTTTAACAAGCTCTCCGGCAGTTTCTCCTGGCGGTGATCTTCATACCACACTTTGGGAACATTGGCTTAAAGTGGGAGTAGAGGGGTCTAAATTTAAGACCACGTAGAAGTAGATACGAGAAGCTTTGAGTGAAGGTGTTGAGGAAAAGCAGTCTTTGTCGTGTGAGGGTTTTTATAACCCAGGGAGCTCTGGTTGGAAAGAGATCAAGCTGGTCGAAGAATAAAGACTAAGATAGATACGGAGAGTCTGGGAGGCAGCACATTCACGATGGTCGTAATAACCAGTCCTTCTTCCTTCTGCCACACTGAACAAACAGTCTCATTTGCTTCATTCATAAATAAGATTCAGTTTTACCTCGCTGATGCAAACAAGAACCAGGTGACCCTTTGGGCATTTTGTACTTATACAATTTTTTAAAAATTTTTGTTATACAACTTTTGTTATAAAATGAATTCCTTTTGCAAAGTGGCAAAGTGCAGATAAGAATCAGAAAGCCACATAAAAATAGGGAACAGGCACAATATCGAGCAATAAGAAATACTCATTTTGGACCAACAGTTCGGAAGGAAAATGTATACTTGGGAGAAAAGGAAAGAATAGTGAGAAGTTCCTATAGCATTCTAATTCTGCGACACAGGGTTTTGGAAGGTACGTTGAAAAAGTGGGTGCTGCCTATTGTCTGTGATCTTTCGTGCTTGTTAGTTTGTTTTCTTCTCCCCAATGTTTAGTTAGAGTCTGATGAAAAAAGGAGTATATCTAAATGGAGCCGTGATTCAGTTATGATTAAAGGTCAACAGTGATGTATAATTAACCACTCTTTTACTACTTACATATTGGGTTAGACAGCAGTCATGTTTTTAACTATATAATATATCCTGACTCCTAGAAAATAAGACCATTGTTTAACAGGTTCCATTTAAAATATTAGCAAGTATAAAGGAGCAGAGGGGGTAAAAATGAGGAGAGCTGGGTCTTGACTTCATTATTTACTAGGTGTGTTAATTGGACAGGGGGCTTCAGCCCGTACCTCAAGTTTCCCATTTATAAATGAGTTAGAGGGCTAGTTTAATAAATGGTATTCTTAATATTGATATTTGAAAGGCAATTAGTTACTTTCCTAGTTTCTGTCAAAATTAATGGTAGCTTCCATGACAAATTTTTATGGGTACTTTGAATTATACATTTGCATGTGTCAGAAATAGTTCCTATCATCAACTAGTTTGAAATACACTGGTGGTCAGAAATAGCTTACTGTCATTTACTCACAAGGGCATTTTTCTCCCTTTGCAGAATCAAATAGGATCAAAATATATTGTCAGTTCACTTTGGTTTATTTAGAATGTTCTACAGTGGTGGAGAGGCAGAAATATAGTCTGTCACTTATAGAACCATTCTGTGGGTCGCATCCAAGACTCCAGTGGTCAGCCGAACTCACACAGAGTATTTTCCAGGCCTAACTGGAAAACTCCATTGCCACTGGCAGGTTTTATGCACCTGTTTTTCTTCCCCGTGGAGTCTCATACCTGAGAAACATGGAAAAATGTTCTTTTCCTAAATTGAAAAACTCGGCTGTAGTCTAAATGAAATGGGATAAATTATCTTTTTCACAATTATCCATTAAAGGGAGAATTAGAATTAATATTAACCACAGATGTTTCATCAAGTTTTATTATCAACCAGATTGACTGCCAAAGTGCTTTCTGGAAGACATTTTCTCTCCCTCCCCCACCGGCTACTGAGAACAAACTGTTATTATGGCTCCTTAGATAAAGATTAATGGTTTTGGCAATTCATTTGAGGAAATCTGTATTTTACTGTACACTCCACTTCAGTTCAAGACATCTCTGAAAAGCAAGGCTTGTCACTTCCCTGATAGAATTACACAGTGAAGACACAAGACGGTCTGATTCTTTCCACCATCAGAAACAGATTAATCAATACACAGCCCTAGATTAGTATCACCAAACCCATATGTATGTTTTTTTTTTTTAAAGATTTTATTTATTTATTTGACAGAGAGAGATCATAAGTAGGCAGAGAGGCAGGCAGAGAGAGAGAGGAGGAAGCAGGCTTCCTGCTGAGCAGAGAGCCTGATGCGGGACTCGATCCCAGGACCCTGAGATCATGACCTGAGCAGAAGGCAGTGGCTTAACCCACTGAGCCACCCAGGCGCCCATATGTATTTTTTTTTTAATTTTGGCACCTTGTTGATAGATAAAACAAGAAAAATGTCTACTTAATTCAGGTATTTTAGCAACCATATTTTTACCTATCACACCTACATTAATATCCCTTATAATTTTTTTATGTCCTCTCTCTTTCAGGGATAACTCATTACACACTGTGTAACCCTTATAGTAAGTATGACTGGCAATGCTTCCTCCATTTGCAAAGTACACCACAGATGGATACCATATTCATTAAGGTTCCCAACTTGTAAACAGTATTTGTCAGTTCTAGCTAACTTAAACAAAAATAGAGGAATTTTCTCCCTACTGAAGAGACTGATGCATTTAACAGAAGACCAGAGAGAGGATCAACAGTCACAGAGGCAGTGCTGGGGATCCAGAACCTAGAAACAAGTGGATAATTAGAATCACCCTGTCAAGACCCAGCCATTCCACTTTCTCAGCTCTTAACATTTCTCCCTTCCTTGTATCACTGTCTTCAAGGACTCCACTTCCCGGGAGAAGGAATTTGATTGGCATAGATAGCTGTGCTTGGAAAAGAATAAAGAGCACCGTGACAGACAACCCCACCAAGACTACATGAAATAAGGAAAGAGGAGTTCGTCCAAGTTTTTGTGGTGGTGGTTTGGTTTTTAGCCTCCAGAAGATAGGCATGGGTGCTGACTAGGCAAAAATGGCCACTGGCCAAAACAAGGGTATATATATTTCATTGTTGAACGAACGGGAACAGGGAATACGTGGGATTGTTCAAAGCAATAGAAAATCTATGTGGCAAATCCTTTAAGTGCAACAGGGGCAGAGCATCAGTTTAACATTTATATTTCTGATTTGTTGTGCAGTAATAATTTATCTTTGTCTAGTACTTTTGCATACTTTACTATGTTCCAGCAAATTGGAGAATGTGACTCATCTTTTTCACTTAAGATTTCCCTCACATTCCATTGCTTTTCTTCCTTTCAGTGTGAAAAGCAAAAACTCCAGACAGATGATGGGAAATATCCTTACGTGCAGATTTACAGCTTTCTTTCATTAACATCAGCAGGATATAAGAAATGCACGGTGGAATGAGTTAAGCCCCATTCTGGCCCTGTCCAGTGCTAGTCCGATATGAAATCAGTCAGGTAACAGAGTCTGTCTTCAGATATAAAATGACGGAGTTGACCTAGATTGGAGATCCCAAGGAACAAGAAATTAAAGGTGTTACAATTTCTGTCATCAAGTTTAAGTTTGCCAAATGCTAGGCTAAAGTCACTTCTTTTCCCCTCTTTTGAAGGGAAGGCAAGACTTCCTGGGCCCTTAAATGTACGGCCATGCACTGCAGATCTCCAGAAAGAGAGAGAGAGAGAGATGATCTCTTTTCTTCACCAAACTTATTAGACATAGGACACTCTTTTTCTTTGCAGCATCTGGAGGGACCTGGCTTGCATGGAAGAAGGTTAGATTCTTTATAAAATCCCATTCAGCTTTAAAATACGCTAAGTATGTGCTTCTCCTAATCACGAAAAATGTAAAATCTATTTTAGTCCCATTCATCATCAAGCCCTTTCTCTATAGCTAGCATATCAGGCTTTCTGTATAGTTGAACCCGTATTCTTGCATCTAATCCTCTATTAAGGTGAGCAACAAAAAAACACAAGCTAGTTTTCTCTTCCTTCCAGGATTCTTATGTTTGTAGTGAATCATGCCACTTAAACTGTTCTGGCTGTTCCCGTGAAAGTCGTTTTGTGTGTGTGTGTGTTTTAAATAACTTTTGTCACTTTTTAAAAAGATTTTATTTATTTGACAGAGAGAGACACAACGAGAGAGGGAACACAAGCAGGGGGAGAGGGAGAACAGGCTTCCCGTGGAGTGGGGAGCCAGATGCAGGGCTCAATACTAGCACCCTGGGATCGTGACCAGAGCTGAAGGCCAACGCCCAAGGACTGAACCACCAGGTGCCCCTCTTAGGTCTTACTTTAAATGTGGATCCAAAGCATGAAGACAGCACTTGATCAGATCTGATAAAGAAGTAGACCAGCCTGAGGCCAAGTTCAGTTTGCGGTGGGTTTTGTTTTTCCTGAGATACACCTGTGCTGCTTGGGGGTCTGCTATTTTTCTGTTCTTCATTGTATTGAACTTGACCCCACTTTAATGTACCATCTCACTAGTTGGCTTCTAGAACCAGTTTCCCCATTCAAATAATTCCACTTATAAACCTGTTCTCGAACCTATCTCAAGTCTCTCGGTGAAAAGTAAGTAATAACCCTGAAAGTGACTAAGATGGGGACAAAAGGAAGGGAGGCACTCCCGAATATGCCTTCGCCATTGGTCCCGAACGTGACTAAGATGGGGACAAAAGGAAGGGAGGCACTCCCGAATATGCCTTCGCCATTGGTCCTGAGGGCTGTTAGTTCTGTTTTTGCAGCTCATAATTAGGCAGCTCTGCACTTCCAGTATTACGTCATAATCTCTTCATCTGCCGTCTTACTCTTCTGTAAAAGGGGTCATGCCACCTAGGTGGCTGGTTTCAATACATTGTCCCCCCTGCACCCTCCTGAGTTCTTCTGCTGCCCAGCAGGCCTGTGTGGGACGTGCCCTCTGGTGCTTGGAATCATTAAGTTCCATCTGCTGGGCCCAAAGGGTGCCCAAAACCTTGACTGGTATCTTTGGAAGCTACTCAAGGATGAAGCTGTACAGGGGCTTCCTGCACTAATCCTCTAAAAACAAGTGAGACATAGTCCCTACCCTCCCCCCAACACACACACACACACACACACACACACACACACAGTTCCTAGGGTGAACATGGCATGGGTATTCAAGAAATGCTTTTTAACTGCTTTGTGTCTGGTACGTCAGGTCAGCAAGTGTGTCCAAACTGCCAAAAGGCCTAAAATGAACCTGCCCCTTTGGAGGCTTTCAGTGTCTTTGTGCACCGATGTAGAATTTGGCACACTGGGCTAGGTCCTTTAGTTCACAATTGATGGAATGCCCCTATCCCATACAGAGTCTCCAGCTTCTTTCTATCAAACTCCTTGGTTCTTCCTTCAAAAAATTTTCAAATTTTGGATCATACCCTCTAAAATGTAAGATCACAGGGCTCCTGGTGGCTCCGTTGTTAAGCATCTGCCTTCAGCTCAGGTCATGGTCCCAGGTTCCTCAGATTGAGCCCTGTATTGAGCTCCCTCTCTTGCTGGGTCTCTCTGTCAAATAAATAAAATATTTTAAAAATAATAAAATAAAAAATAAAATAAAATGTAAGATCGCAGGACACCTGGCTGGCTCAGTTGGTGGAGCATATAGCCCTTGATCTCAGGGTTGTGAGTTCGAGCCCCACGTTGGGTGTAGAGATTACTTAAGAATCTTTAAAAAAATAAAAATAAAATGTAAGGTCCTATAGGCAAGAACTGTGTATCTCTTTTTTCTTATTGTAAATAAAGTACCACAAGGAAGGGAAGCGGAATTAGATAAAGGACGGACCCACCTACCTCTGTGAGAATCCAGGGGATTCCAATGGAAACCACTAAAATTTTGACAGTGAGGATTCCCGCTTTATGGCATTTTTGATCTATGCATATTTAAAGAAAATGACAAGGCAGACAATGCCAAGTATTTTTATATTTCTGCTCTCTATTCTAGAGGAAGTTTGCAACTGAAATGGGGTAGAAAGAAATAATTGGTGTTGATTTTATTCCCTTGAGGAAATCTGAACAGGTCTATGTCATTTTAAACAAGCACGACATATGAAAATTAGGATTTTACAAAAGATAAATTGCAGAGTGATCATTCCATTTACAGAAGCAGAATTCTTTTCAATAGCCCTAGAGCATGTTTTAAATGATTTGATTTCTAAAAATCTAGTTGATGTATACTTTTTAGAATCAAATTGGTCGCGAGGGGAGCAAAAGTAGTTGGAAATTTGGAAAAGAGAGCTTTAGGTGAGTGGGAAGAACATTTCTTGGGGAGTGCAATGAAATCCTCAGTGCCTGAGAATTGAGGTAATTTTATAAAGTTCTTCCTTACTAATATGGCGGCAGGGGGTGGGGGGGCGGGGTATGTAAGTGTTGTATTGCTGAGGGCAGGCTGTGGCAGTAGCTCTGGCCTTCACTGGAGTTGTACACAATATTATACTGTGCAGAGAATAGGGGCTGGTAGCTACTTATGAGAAATAATGTTCTATAACTTCATTAGTTTTTCAAATTAGTATCATAGACAGCTCCCACTTTTCACCACTGTGCTTTCTGGAAATAGAATCATAAAGCGAGGGTTGTAAAGTGCCTCCCATTTTCCTCCAGGAGTAATATCTTAATTGAGACTGTATCTCTGACCATATATTTGAGAAAAAATAAATCATAACTATGACCAACCCGATGTCAATGGCAAAGATGCAGTAGCCATAATCTTCCACGGTTATTTAAAATAGTAAAATTATACTCTTTTCTATAAAAAGGATATAAATGTATTATACACATTGATTTTACATGCTCTCTAAAGAATATGTTCAGCAAATAAAAAGTTCAACTAAACTATTTCATAAATTTTAGCAGAACTAGTTATACTATAAATTCATTAAATATTTAATTGCTAATAATTTGGTTCTTTGTATTTAAGAGGAGCTTTGGGGATGATTTCTTTGCCCTAGTTCTGTCCATGGTAGCTTGAGTGAACACTTTTCTTGTGATGAATGTCCCTGGGCCACATCAGCCTGTTCAGTATCCTTTCCCCCTGACACATACCCCCCCCCCCGCCACCCCCATAAGATAAACCTTGATGGGTTATTTGGTGCCTCTGAAATGCTAAAGTTCTGGTTTTTAAACTTGTAAAATGAGGAGACGGAACTAGATTGTTCGCAGGGTTCACGCCCTTGAGTTTCGTGATTCAGTGACGTCAGCTTGCAGGTTGGTTATAAGGGGGCAAAAGTGCTCAGTGTTCAGCTGGTGATAGATGATGGTGATGAGATTTGTCTCTAGGTCCAGAGTTACCCCCTTTTACATTTTCAGGCTAATCAGGCCTGCAGCTGCTTAGCATTACTCCAAATAAAGGCCACCCAAAAAGCCTGACCTCCTTCTTGGACTGAATGCTTTGCTGATATTTTGCTGTCATTCGCCTTTACTCTTCACAGGAATGCCTTGAAAACAAGCACCAGGTTATTAGTAGAAGCTTTTTCAAAAGTACTTTAAAATCATTTTGCTTTATACAAATATGTTTTAGTGCATCTTAATTGAATGTGGGAGGGGGACCACTCTATCTTGAAAAATAAGCCACTCGTTCACATTTATAGCAGGCTTAAGGACCTACTTACATTGCAGGAAACTCACAAGCCTCCTTAGTTACTGGCTTTTTAATTTTCCTTTCTCCCCTAAACTTGTGATTTTGTGGGCATTTATGGCAGATCAGTAAGCAAACAAGCATTTTCTTGGGGTGACCTTGTCTTTCATTCATTTATCCTTTCTTTTCCTGCCTTCATTCAACAGATATTATTGAGTGCTAGAGTGCTGGCCAGATGTGTTTTGGATTCTCTGTGTACAGTAGAGAAAAAAAGAGCCAAAAGCCTTGCTTTAACAGAACCTACATTCTGCTGGGGAGCCAGGGGCTGGGGATGGGAATAAACAAACAAATAAATTTGAAATATATCAGGTAGTTGGTCAATGCTATGATGGAAAAATAAAATAGGAGCATAGGGGATATAAACATAGGGAAATTGCTATTTTATATATAAATATATATATTATATATATATTACATATATATATATATATATATATATAAGGTTTATCTATCTATATAATCATAATATAGAGTGATATAGAGAAGTACGTAGGGGATACAAAGAGGTAGATCAGGACAGCCCTTTCTAATAGTTAACACTTGAGCGGGGGGTCTGAAAGAAGTGAGGACCCGAGCCATGTGTCACTGTTCCAGGTAGAGAGAACAGGAAAACGCAGAGCAGAGTTGTGTGCCTGCATGGCAGGAGCAGGATGAACCCCAGGAGAGCTCTGTAACAGTGTGGAAGTGTGTGCGATGGCTTGGGAGGTAGGGTCGTGGATGATCCTGGATTTCAGAGTGTGATGGGAGCTGTTGGAGAGTTTTGAGCAGAGATGGAACATGATCTGACTTAAGTTCTACCACAATCACACTGAGCTCTTATCCACCTGTCTGGGGTGAAGCAGAATCTTTTGTTTCTCTGGCTGGATGGGATCCTTTGGATGTGGTCCACTAAAGGGGAAGAGTTTTTGGAATAGATGGTGCAGGAAATGTTACATATGCTGTTGAGTAGACATTGGTGGACCAGATACATACACTGCAAGAGAAAATGAAAAAGATACAAAGATGCAAAGTCACCCTTCATGTATCTTACTAATGAATTCCTATCCTTATTGAAGTTAGGGTGAGAATTAGTGACTCTGCTGCATTTGGGTTTTTTTCTGAGGCATCAAGAAAGGCCATTGACTCTGTCTATATATAAATAGGCGGTTTGGGGCTCAGCAGGGCCTTCCCCCAGATGGAGCCCTCTCAGTTGGGTTTTGGAGAGGAGGAATTTCTGCTTTCCGTGTTAATTTGGGTTCATGTGCCACAACATTGTCACCTAATTTGCTTCTCCACCAGGCCAAGACTAAGGCACCATGATGGGAGAGGGGGGCAAGGGGTGAAGCAGGCAGGAGCCACCCAAATCCCAAGAGATGCCAGGAGGTCAGAGACAGCGCTGCCAGGCTGAGCAATCTCTCCTTTCGCAGGGGAGTATGTACTAAGAATGCTGCCAATTTTCTCAGTTTTCTTTCTGGAACATTTGGTTACTATGTTTTGTTTCATGTTTTCTCCTACAGTGGTGCATATGGGTACTTAGGAGTAGTACATCAGTTACAGTAATATAATATTAAAAGGCTTTTTCTAGACACGCACCTGATGGGGAAATGTGGGTAGGACATGTCTCTGCAAGCAAAACCCCACTTGGTTTGCTTACTAAAACCTCTTGCAAATGCTTAAGATTACACAGTCAAGTTCTACCAAGTTTTAACCTACTCCCAGACTTTTTTGGAAGGACTTTTAAGAGCTTCTGGGAAATTATGCAACAAATATTTGAAGTAGGGCAGCCATAAATAGGAGTATGATTTATACTATAAACTGAGGCTGTATAGTTCTGGCATTAGAAAGACGTGGATGTGACTATCTGCTGTGCCATACACCAGTTGTGTATGTCATTGGCTAATGCCTGATCCCTGTAAGCCTCAGTTTCCTCATCTCTTAAATGAGAATAATAATTCTGCCTTGCAGAACTGTTCTGAGGATTAAATTTAATAAACCTGGCACAGTGCCTGGTGTGTAGAAATAGTAGAAAAATTGTAGCTATAATAATAATAAAATTATTATTATTATGCATACTATTATGCAGGGAAATGGAGTTCCCTCCCACTAAGCTCCATATCAATTAAGAAATAATTTCATGTTTCTATTTTGTATTTGGTCAAGTTAAATAGAGAAAAAGAAATATTATAGAGAAATAATATTCTAGGGTAAATGGTGCCAAAAGAATCCTAAAATAAAAATATAAGTCTTGTTATTAATCCCTTATAACAACCATTTGTAACCATTCTGCGACAGATTTATTGACTACAGCATTCATTTAGAAATGCTAAACTAATGAGAACTTGGCCATTAGTTGTGATAATGGTCTATCATTTTTGAGCTTGAACCATGTGTACTTATTTGGCCTCTTTTCAAAACAATAAATTATTTCAAACTCATTTCTTCTCTTGAAAATGTCCTTATGATTTAGGTCATGCTTTGGATTATGTGAGTCGTACTCCTATAATCCATCATCCAAAACAAACTAGGATTCTGGGCTATTTTAAGATTGAGAAACTTCAAAGTTGTTTCTTTTTTTTTTTCCAGAAATTGCATAAAGGGGTAACAGAGGCTCCTCAAGCCTCTAATTTATCTTCTTCTGCCTGTGCTTGATTGTTATTCCATATTAAGGTTATTTTCCTTTTAAAATAGCTCTGCACAAAGAGAATATACTGCTAAATACTATTGCAAGGGAATGTTTACAGATGCAAATGACTTCTATTTAAGGAACTCATGATTAAAACTTGAAAGAATGTGGCACTAGAAAGCATGTGAATAACCTTTGAAAAATCTCACAATAGAACTGAATATGGGATATTTATAATCTGGGATTACAGCTATAAGGGTATGTGTGAATATGCATGTTCAATATGCTGCAGAGGACCTCCAACTGAAACATTTTCATTTTACTTTAATTTGGATAAATTAACTGTTTCACTATTGGGAACCTGTAATGTAGGACGAACTAGAAGGCCAGTGCAGAATACTAGAAGGAACTAGTATTATATTTGCCACCAACAAGTACGTCAGACGGTTTCCACGATGCCATCTTTCTGATAAAGACAAGATATCTTGTTGATAAATTCTTCACGGGGCCATTTCAGTCTTCCACAGTTGCTTTGAGGCTTGAAGTGTATTTCATTCTTTCTTTCTTTCTTTCTTTCTTTTTATAATTGCTCACAGAGCAGGCTGCTAATAAAATCAGGGGGGAAAAAAAGCTGTGATCACAAGCAGACCTAGTTTTTCAATCTGCTCCTACCCAGAGAAGATGTGCCCTTTGGTATCTTGTCAGGACTAACCTTCTGGGGTCATCCAAGGGCTCAGTGTAAGTTGCGTGTCTCATTTTGGTGGAAATCATGTCTTCCACCCTCTGGTGTGCTGGGCAGTCCCAGCTCCTGCCCCGCGTCTGGGTTCTGGAAGCTGGTCTGGCGCAGACCCTAGCTGTACACAACTAATGAACATGTCATGCGCGTCTTGAGTTTTCCAGTCTCTGGCACAGCTGTGGCACTTTCCCCCCCTGCTGCGAGGCACAGCACGCTGGCCATTTGTTGGCAAGTTCATATTTCACACTGCAGGGAATTGAAATGATTGAACAGACAGAAGAAGAGTTTTATTTGCAGTAGCCTACGTATCCCCAGACTCTGATTTGGCATAAAACATCTGCTTCATGATCTGCTTCAAGGCCAGTTCCTTTCCTCCAACAAAGGTTACGACTTCAGGCAAGCTGTGCTTCCACTGGCAGGAGGAAATTTGCCCGAAGACTTGATTGAGTCAGAATCAAAGCCTCCTGCCACAGAATTTCTTTTTTCAATTATCTTGGAAGAGGCAGCCAGACTCTAAATGTATCAGTATAATAAATGTAACGAAATAAGGCAGACACGCCTTTCCCCCTGTTGCTGTCAAGGGAAGGTGCGCATCTAGTTGGGCACCCACACCCAGAAGCCTGCGAGCCTCCCCACCCACCTGTCAACACACACACACACAGGCCTTGGCGAGAGCCCCTCGCAGGTATGGCCCTTGGCTGTGTTTCAGCCCATCGGCATGATAAATAAGCACCTGCATTGGACCTACCTGCAGTGTTTACATCTTTCAGATGATAAAAGCAAATTGGCCTGATACTGAAGGTAATTATTACTATTTTTCATGGTGAGGAAGCATCAGATATAGCCTTTGTTTTGTAGTGTGGTCCTAATTACTAATTATGTTTACCCGCATGGTTTTGTTGTGCAGAGTCATATTTTTTGTGCAAGACAGTCCTCGCTAGCCTTACAGTCATATATGCAAAATTAAATCCTGGCATTTTATTATGCTAGAGCAATTAGATGCCATCCTCGTAATGAGAAACGTGATATCTTCATCGTTCTCCTTTATATTTTCATGTTGTTTTAAAGCAGACATTTACCAGAACTGAACACAGTCTCACACGCACACACACACACACACACACACACGCGCGCGCGCGCACACACACACACCCCTAATTGAATATCTGCATATCTCCAAGGAGTCCTGTGGGTGAAACCATGTATTCATCTTCTTTAGTTCTTAGGCCACTTTGGTTTAAGAGTAAGAACTGTTGCTTTTATGAAGTGCCTTTTTCTATAAAGTCAAAACCTCACAGCAGTGCACAGAAAGCCAATGGTATAAAGGAGCTAAGTAGAGTCTTTAATAGAGAGAGCTGGGTTGTAAGTGTTTTTGTTCCTACAGAGCAGATAGATTTGGCTCCATCTGTTCCATATTCATAACAAAGGAGCGCACTTACAGGAGGGCCAACTTCCCCGGAGCCGCCTGGTAATGATCTTTTCACCACAATGAAAGCATCTGAACCCAGTGGCTTGGCCCCACGAAAAGCAGCTAGCAGGATTGCCCGTCAGAACCCCGATTTTCTCGTAACTCAGGGAGACATAAATTTTCCCAATATACGGAATGAGAAAAAATTGACCGATTTCTCACCTTCCTGCGGCACTATGTCGTTAGGAGGCTCAGAATACATGAATAGAGCCTCCCATTCCACAACCACAAAAGATTTGTAATTAGATCATCGGATGAGGGGAAGTTTGCACTCAAAGTATCTAAAAATATCACCCGGGAGAAGCTATGCTTCAAACTTTTAAGTTGTTTCTATTCAGATTTTCTAATCTTTTTAATACTGGGGTTAATGAATAGAAATATGAGTTATACCAAATAAGGAAAAACCCCTGTTGAGTTTTGTAATTAGCAAACTTCAAAGTCAATTTCAACGGAGACCTCTTAGATTAAAAAGATAAGTTGACCCAAGAGTACATAATTTTCCTTCCACTAAGCAGAAGAAAAATAGAATGAATTTTTTGCCCAAAATGCTAAGCTATACAAAAAAAACCTTCCTATTTATATGACATGTAGAGTCAGCATCAAAATGTAAATGATTCCTTAAAACTTAAATAGCACACTGGTATTAATATCATAGCTAGTGGATAGAATTCTTGTATTTATATGATAGCTTCACAGGTTCCTTAAGAAACAGGAACATATTTTGAAATATAGTAATCCTTTTCTCCATTCTGTGTACTCTTCAAATGCAAGAAGCTCCTAAAAAAATACATCACTGATTTATTTAATATACTTTATGTTAAAGTTATCATTGTAATTTATCAAACATTTTATTATACATCTTGGTACCATCTGTACATTATCTGCTTGCTAAACTAGGATTACTGGCAGATCAAATAGCAAACAAATCTCTTAAAAAGTTTGCTGTGGCAATAAAGTGGACAAGGTTTTCATCTAGCTTTGAAATTGCTCTGTGTTTTAGTAAGAGCGAATATAAAAGTAATATTCACATAGTGAAAAACATAGCTAATCAATCTGTGAAGATCTTGGGTTTCTAGAACACCTTGGTTCCCTTTGTAACTATGGACCTGAGTATTCCTGGCGTATTCAGTTTTTACTTCATTCACTTATTCATTCCTTCAAAAATGCTTTTTGTGTGCCGGCTTTGGACCAAGCACTGTATTAGGTTTTGGAAACACCATGGTGTATTAAAAAAAAAGGTTATTGCTTCTGGAGCTTACAGTTTAAATGGAAGATAGACGATATGCCAGGAAACAAACAAATCTCTAATTGCCAGTTACACGAGGACCTATAAAAGGAACTAGATGCAGTGACAGAGAAAAATAGAGAAGACAGCTTTCAGTCGGGTGATCATGGAAGGCCTCCCTTGAGAGGCAGCATTTGACCCACAGCCCAAAAGGAAGTATCAAGTGTGAGTTTTGGGTTGCAGAGGATAGTTAATGTCCATAGGAAAGGGTACTTACTTAAAGGGTTAGTTTGGATTTCAAATTTGATATTTGACCTATTAAATAGCAAATTTTAAAAATCTTTTAAATTTCAAATGTAGCCTAGACTAGAAAATTTAAGTATTTGACTCCATTTACAAACTTGGTTCATTAAACTCCTTTAACCACTAAAGATGTAACATACTCTCTTTGCTTTTTATTTTCAATTCAAATGCAATTAACATTTGTAATTATATTTGAACATTAGTTCAGGTATTAGTTCAGGTATACAATAAGAATGACTCAGCAATTCTATACATTAGTCAGTGGCCAGCACATTAAGTCTTTCCTTTTTAAGTACTTAAATTGACTATCAAACCTTCCCAAGTATTTAAGTAATTCTTACTATAATTTAAAATGAAACCTATGTCTTAATTCTGGTAGATGTTTTAAAATTGTATGTAAACGTATGATCTCATTTAGTCAAAAACTCTAAAACAGTTGTTCCATTACATATTTTAAATTAGAATTCCGCGTCTCACCAGTTGCTCCGAATGGCCAAAGCTGTCATACAGTTTGAGAGCATTAAGGCTCCACATTCTCAGGTGCTTTTTTCACAGACAAAAAAATACTAGATGTATGATTTTGATGCCCTTAAAAAATGCAGATACTTCGTTTTTAAACTCAGCTGTGCCTAAAGTACAGCCATATCCCTTAACACAATTTTGGGATTATGTTCTCATTTGGTGTTTGAGGTACCGTAACTTGCCAAGCCTTCTTAATGACTAGAGGATTTCAGCCAGGGTGGCTTCAGTCTTCACCTCTGATTACGACGTGTCTGTCACTTCTCTAACCTTAAAGGAGGCTGAGGTCACTGGATTTTCGCATCGCTCTGCCCTTACTTTCCTGTTTCCTGGTGAGGCCTGCAGCTCCTACCCAGACGGATCATTTGATGAGATTCTGCAGTTCTTTGGCTCTAAAGATGCCCACATTCCTTTCACTGGCATCTTATCTCTTGGACCACACACTTGCAGATATAGCAATAATACCTATCTGAATTTTGTGTGTCTCCCCAGGTTCTGGCTCTTTGGTCAGTTTCCGAGATGGTTCCATAGGAAACAGCCAGCAGAGAGGAGGGAGGGACCTTCCAAGAAAGGGGATCTTTGCTTTCCCTTGACCCCTCTTCTCCATTTTGTTGTTTATTCTAATCCTGAGTTTTCATTCACGTTTGGTCATGGGCTCCACAGGTTTTTGTTGCCTCCAGACTCATTCTCCAAATCTTTATGGAACACATGTTCTAAACAAAGCAGTGGACTCCAGGGCACTGAGAACCCAGCAGTGCTCCCGTCTGCAGGGGACCCTCAATTCCACTGACAGAGATGCAACGTTTAAGACCAAACAGGATGGGGGACGTGCTCTTTATTACCTGATAGAAACAGATCCATGTCAGAACCCCCAAAGGGGGTTTTTGTGTTGGAAGAACAGGAAAAGAGCTCAAGTGGCCCAAGACAGCTGGGGTTTTGAAAGGCAGAGGAAAGCTGGCAGGAGAAAATGGAGACAGGGAGGCTCTGGGAGGGAATGTTGTTGGGACTAGCTATTGATGTGGATTAAAGCAGGGAAGAGGGGGAGAGTTAAAGAAGGAAATAAAAGTTGGGGCGGACAGTGAAGGACCAGCTGCGCTGGGTCTGCAGGGTTCTGCCCTGCAGCGCACAGCCAGTAATTTTCCTGGAACCGGTCCTGTCACTGAGAGAGGAGAGCAAACCAGAATTCGGATCCTCCCTATCCATTAACTTTGATTTTATTCACTCTGTCAACATTAAAACCTTCATCGAGGAAAGCATTTCTGGTGGGAAATGAAATGTCCAGTCCTGGTACCTAAAAAGACTTCCTCTTTGGTAGAATTTAGCTTCTTTTTTAAGATTGTATTTATTAGAACGCACATGAGAGAGCACTAGCGGGGGGAGGAGAGGCAGAGGGAGAGGAAGAAGCAGCCTCCCCCCCACCAAGCACGGAGCCCTACATGAGGGGCTTGATCCCAGGACGCAGAAATCATGACCTGAGCTAAGGCAGGCGCCCCGAACTTAGCTTTCTAAAGCGGGAACATGAATTTCGACACGCCTTTAGGGTTCCATGGGGCCTGCTACCCAAACAGACACACCCTGCACAGATACTTAATCTTAGGTCCAGAAATAGCGGACTTTAGGAGACAGGGCCTACTGGCTAAGAAAAATCATTGCTATGCATAAATAGATATTTACCCAAATATGCTGCAAAAGAATATTGAAGACAGGCCTTCAATATTCTCCGCTTTGGATGCCATCCCTCCCCTGTAGTAGCACGGTCACACTCTCCACGTGGACTGAGAAGAGAACTCACAGAATCTTAGCATGATTTTCAAAAGGAACAGGTCATCCAGTGCCCCTTCTAATTCCCTGAACTCTCACACCCCCCCCCTGCCAACATGCACACATCCTCACACAAACCCCTTCACCCCCGACGTCCGCCGCAAAGCTGTGGTCGAATCCAGTTTTTCTCATTTAGGCTACGAAGAAAAGGTCACCCTTGTCCCCCTGGCTTTTCTTACGATGAAGAACTTGACCACCGCCATCCATAACCCCGTCCCTCCTCTCCCTGTAAATGTGTGCTCAGAACTGGGGTCAGCTCGCTAAGTGAGACCGCCACACAGAGCGGAGGAAGGACAGAGCTCATGCTGTCAGTGTGTAGACACGTGAAGTGATAACTCCAGATCTGAAGGGATCTGTCACCTGAGTTTCCAGGTACAATGCAACAATCCACCATCAGACTTAATTTTTTTTCTGCAAGGAAAGAGAGGCTCAGGTAGGTTTAGCAGCTGACTGAAAGGCACCACAGACGTCAGAGTAGGTGAACCAGTGAGAAGATTCAGATCATCGTTGGGCGTGTACTCAAACCACTAAACCCTGTCCCTTCGAAGGCCCCTCACCAGGGAAGATAAGGATGATAGTGGTTATGAAAGCTTCGAAGAAATAATTGCTTGTATCCAGGAGCCCCTGTGAATTGTATTAACTCGATGGTTTAATAGTAATTGACTGTCTTGGGGCGCCTGGGTGGCTCAGCAGGTTAAAGCCTCTACTTTCGGCTCAGGTCATGATCCCAGGGTCCTGGGATGGAGCCCCACATTGGGCTCTCTACTCGGCGGGGAGCCTGCTTCCCCCTCTCTCTCTGCCTGTCTCTCTGCCTACTAGTGATCTTGGTCTGACAAATAAATAAATAAAATCTTAAAAAAAAAAAAAAATTGACTGTCTTGCTCTTTTAGTGCTATAGGATAACAGCACTGTTGCTGTTAATACTGTATGAATGAGTAACGGGATCTGTGGCCTTCACTGCTTACGAGTTAACAGACACCCCAATAACAGACCACAGAGGTGGCACAAGGAGTCTGTAGCGAAGGACTAGTATAAATAGCTCTTCTCTAGGATTCTAGGAATCCTACCTTTTGTCTGAGTTTTTGGGTTTTTTATTACCTTTATTATATGGCTTCTAGCTGAAGAAGAGTTTTTGTAAGTGAACCATTCTGCGTATCTGCATCATACTTATTATACTACATTACACTTATCCGTTACAACAGGCAAAATTATCACAAACAAGAGAGAAAGAACAATTTGACCTCAATGACCGGGCACAGTCATTTCAATAGTGTGGCCTCAGGCAAGCCGGGGTCTCAGAAAATAATTCTAACACAGTTTATAACAGGAAGCTTACTTTTCCTAACTGTTCACTGGTTTATTATTTTTTTTTAATGTAAGATATCCAATAAGGAACTTAACAAAGCCCTAAACCCAAGGAAATACAGTTAACATTTAAAATGCTATCTAAATATTATCTTGCTTTCTGTGCCTGTGTGGACTGGATTGTTCCAGTCACATAATGGCAGGAGATAAATTTAGGTTGACATATTTTTTTCGCAAAAAGACTTTTAAAATGTTCTTATACAGAGGATGTTTTTCAAAGCATTCTCTGAAACCCAGGTTATTTTTTGGTCATGCCTTAATAGATACCAAAGTATAAGGGACAAGCCATACCTTCTTGAATAAAGCAGTATGAGCAAGTTTATTGTCCCTGAGCTTTAAAAAGCAAGTAAGAATGTGCCCACACTTGAAATAAATGTGTACAAAAGCAGGATAATGTCCTATTTGTTTTCCTACATATCAGTGGAAAGAAACTTGTCCTCAGCCATTTATTTGAGGTTGCTCAGAAAAAATAATTGATCTACTGAGGCTTAGCTCCTGGAATTTAAATAATACTTAAGTTAGCATTGGCAGTGAGAATTTTGCCTGAGGGGTACAGAGCCTGAAGAGGGGGAGCAATGGGTGTGATGGGTGGTACCTCCTATTTTTCTCTTTTGTCTGAGGCTGCACAGCTGGAACTAATTTTACTTCCCTCTCCCTGAACTTTACTCTAATTATTTGTCCCTGTTACAGTTCCCTGGTGTTGAAACCCAAGTTTTAGCTCATGGAGTACATGAGCTTATTATATGGTGGGAAACACCCCTCTTCCTTCCCTATTTTTTTTTTTTTTTTAATAGCAAATCCCCGGAGCCCAATAAAAGAATCTAATATTTACATGATATCTTAAGTTTCCTCAAGGCTCCTACCTTTACTGGGTAGCCTCCTTTCCGAATGTTACATCTGGGACTTTGACCTTAACCTGCCAGTGATTTAAGTCTTGAGACACGGCTGGCTGGGAAAGATGAAATGTGTGGGCATATATAGCCACTCCTGTGGTTGATCTTAGGACAGAAGTTTAAGAAACCTGGGGTCAAGGGACACCTGGGTGGCTCAGTGCCTTAAGCCTCTGCCTTTGGCTCAGGTCATGATCTCAGGATCCTGGGATTGTCCCACATCGGGTTCCCTGCTGAACAGGGAGCCTGCTTCCCCCTCTCCCTCTGCTGCTCCCCCTGCTTGAGCTCTCTCTCCTCTCACTCTCTGTCAAATCAATAAATTCTTAAATTTAAAAAAAAAAAGAAGAAGAAGAAGAAAGAAACCTGGGGCCAAGAGCAGGTTATTCAAACATGTGAGTTTTAAATCTCAAAAGGTAGGGTGGCGAAATATATTCCATCCTAACTCGTGTTTTTGTTCTTAATATGAAAATTAGGTGTTGTGCTGCTGCTTAAGAAAGGGCAGATAGCCAGTTGCCAACTGTTGCTGGGGTATTCTTTCCTAACAAGAGGCCTAAAATTTAAGACTTTTTCCTGTAGGTCTGGTAACCATTTTCTAAGCAGTCCATATGGCTTTGGTTAATCTCTATCCTATACCCACCACTTCTTCTGTCCCCACCCTCCACCCACATATACAAAATGGATTTTGGTTCATGGTGTTCTAGAAGACATTTTCAGTAGTACCATTTCTTTAAACGGGCTTTACTTCTTGAGCATTTATTGTGAAAGGATTATTAATACTTAAATCTGCTGTCGCCTGTCTAATTTGCATGTATCTGTGTTGTGGGTTAAACTACATGAAAACCTACAGAGAAGAGACTAGGCTCTGCTAACAACTAATAGCCTATCTTTTCCTTTGACTTGCACAAATTGAGAAATATTGCCTGTGGCAAACATAATGGCAAACTGCATTTTTAATGCTCCCACACACACTCATTTCTTTAAAAGGAAGAAGAAAGTGGATGACTATTCTTAAAAATAAAACTTCTCGGAGTACCCAGACTGGCAAGGGACACAGTAAAGGAGAAGGATTTTGGCTTTTGGAATGAAGATATAGGGATGAATAAGGTTAGGCGGAGATGTTGAAGTTGGTTGACTGGCGGGTACGGCATTGGGCTTAAAAATATGGAGGAAAAAATACAACGGTATCACCCCACCTGCTAAACTTCTGGTTCTTCATGAAGAAGGGCGTTTGTTACTTTTGAGTTGCTTAAAACCTCAAAATATTCATACTTAATGTAACAGCCTGGGTATAAGATAATTGATACAAGCTTTTTGATATGGAGAGAAGCTTTAACTTATCATTAAAATCCTTTTCTTTCACGTGTTTTAAAGCTCCCCTTAACATTCTCTGTCACCTGTTAGAGGAAGGGCATTCTGTCTTACGATTTAAGTTTACATTTTCTATCAAAGCTCATTTAAGTTCACTCAGCAATTTGGAGTTAAAGTGAAACATCGTGATAATTGCACAGAGCGGCCCAGGTTGGCCGCATTAGCCAAAACAAACTAAGTGGCATGGGAAGGAAAATGAAAAACCATTTTCAAGTGCTGGAGTGAAAACAAATAGATACATCTTGTAGTATTTCTTCAACAGCAGTTTATAATTACTTCTCTTCAAGCCCTGTTTTAAGTGGACTTAGAACAGTAGCTTGAAAAATAAACTGGCAAGCAATCCAGTTGTGTAGACATGGTGGCGGACCAAGGAAGGAGCTGCCCCGTGGGAACCAGGGCCTGGCAGTCCTTCCGAGAGCATGCCCCAGTGCCTTAGTTCTTAGGTCTGCCTCACGTTGGCCATGGGAAGCCTTTGGTGGCACAGAGGTGTTTTTGTACAGCATTGTGTTATTTAGCTGTTGGATTACAAATTACCCCCGAATGTGGGGCTAAGACATTTAACATTCACAGTTCCTGTGGGTCAAGGATCCAAGAGCAGTTTCGCTGGGTCTTCTGGGTCTGAGTCTCCCACAACAGTGACAATCTCTTAAAGGATAAACATTCAGTTTCTGGTTTACTCACCAGATTGTTAGCCAGTCCAGTCTCTTGCTTACGGTTGGCTGGAAGTCTCCCTCCAACCCTTGCCATGAGCCCCCAGCACTGAGAGTTTCACACTACAGCATCTTGCTCCATGAGCAAAAGAGAAGGCAAGAGAGCAAGCGCTAGCTAGAAAGCAGTCCCAGGGCGCCTGGGTGGCTCAGTGGGTTAAAGCCTCTGCCTACGGCTCAGGTCATGGTCACAGGGTCCTGGGATCGAGCCCCACATCGGGCTCTCTGCTCAGCAGGGAGCCTGCTTCCCTTCCTCTCTCTCTGCCTGCCTCTCTGCCTACTTGTGACAAATAAATAAATAAAATCTTTTTAAAAAGAAAGAAAGAAGTCCCGGTCTTTTGCAGCCTAATCACAGAAATGACCTTCTGTCACATTGGCCGTATGCTACTCATTAGAAGCAAAAAACTAGGTCCAGCCCACACTCAAGTGAGGGTAATGGGAGGCAGGTCAGAAGCTACCTATCAAAAACATGGTGCCTTTATTTGCTTGCCACATCCTACTGATAACCCTGTAGTGAACTGTGATGTGAATATTGTGGATATTCACAACCCTAAATATAGCTGATGGAAATACTGATTTGGGGGGTATGGAATGTGGTCCCCTTTATGTATCAGACTGGCTGGTAAGTGCTGAGCTGAGCTTACCTGGGCCCCAGGAGACCAAGGAAAGAGGTTTTCAGGAATGGCTGGAGTTGGAGCGCCTGTCTGAGGTCATGGAACAGAGTGAGGATAAGCAGCCCCCATGGCCTTATTAGCATGATACTCTAAATACAGAGACCAGAGAGCCCTCAGCTTGTATTTCATTATGTGTTGTAAGGTTTTGATTGGTACTTTGTGGATCATTAGGGGGAAGGGACCCTGTGGTTTGATTTATGAAGTTGCTATTAAGACCATGGAATGGGAGGTTGTACTTGTGTTAATGGTCCCGTGCCCCTGCTCCCAGCTTCCGGACTCCTAATGTACATTTTCAGCAGTAAACTGAATAAAGGGAAATGGATTTGGATTATGAGACAAATGGCTAAGACAGGAGTTGCATTTCACATTTTAATTTGACAATTTCTCTTAGAAAATCCATGCATATTTATGGGAAGAGTTCAAGTCTAGGTTTTCTTCACCTGTTGCAGGTTCACGCGTCATTTTGGTTGCTCACGCTCCAGTGTGGGAACCGAGAGAGGAAATGTTCTAATTCTTTTGTCCCAGTTGCTTCTGCAGGCTCTGTAAAGCCTCGATAAAATTCCCTCTGATAGACATGTCTGGGACATCCTCCCCCTCCCGGACCCAGCTAAGTCCATGTCCAAAGCCCTGTTGGGAGTTCACATAGACCTCAGTTATCACCGCGATCCCTCGTGTGCGTCTGACTGTGCGTATGACACACTTTTGCATTCCTGGTGCCTATCCGGGAAGCTGGCACATAGTAGGAATTTTAAAGCTTTTGAATGGATGAAGTGGTTAGTAATTAATTTTTTAAGGAAAATAGCATAAGAAATTATAAAACTTGTTTTAACTAAGATATGTTGGTCTTATAAACTGGTGTGGCTCTAGAACTATAGGGATCAATATTACCTACACTCCTGAGACAAGCCAGGCACATTTTTAGTTTCTACTCCCTCGTGTCCATCAGTGGCTCATTCTTTCTTTCTTTTTTTCTTTTTTTTTTTTTTTTTTTTTTTTTTGCTCATAATTGATCCTGAGAGGATTTTCTTTGTAACTTCACTTGTGTGACTGCTATATTTTTCAATTCCTTTGTCATTTGGTGTTCTTAATGCTCAGTCCACTGCTTTTTTGTTTACTTGTGACTGGTAAAGCCCTTTTAAGATTACTTTATATCTACAAATATTACTAACTAGTAATCCTCAGCATTCTGTTCATAGTATAAAGGCATCCCACATTTGTCATGCAGGAGGTCTGGGGTTAAGAAACCTGGAACATACATGGAACAAAGCCAGACTCTAACTTTCTAAAATCTTGCATGAAAAGTTTTTATGCTTTTTGGTTTGACTTCTGTTTCTCAGGGTAGTAAATGAGGAACCCAAGTCATACTGACCTGGCCTAGGCTGCCCACTTAAGAATTGATTTCGCCCAGAGGTTGTGGAGTTAACTGATTTAATGTCATCTGCACTGTGTACTCACAGTGAATGTTTTCATTTTTTGTTCATCAGTTTTTTTAAGATTTAGAGTATAATAGTCACACAGTATAAAGTGTCACGTTATTGTTACAGCTTTTCTGGTGATAGGCGAGGAGAAGTCATGGAGAAGTTAGACAGGGAAGATAGTTTATTTAAGTAAAATAAAATATATGCATGTATTTTATTAGCTTAATTTACAGAAGTATGTAAGCAGCCTGTAGCTGAGGCTAACTGTCCATCTCTTAGAGCTGGTGAGAGAACTCTATGCAGTTTTTCCTAAAGAGAGCTTACCATTTGTCGCTGTTTTATTCCAGTGTGCCCTACAATGATTTTTGTGACCTGGATTTACAGGATTTCTGCTGCATATAAATCTGAAAGACCTGGGCAAACTCCCAAGAAGTTCCCCCACTAAAACAATTAAATTCTTGATGCTGCCGTGAGCCTCCTGTAATCTTGCAGTATCTTTGGTACAATCCGTTCTTGCATGTGGCGAATCAAGTTCATGCACGAGGCTCAAGCTCCTAGGGAGCTCATCTCAGCTCAGAAATCCACAGAATGGCAATGTAAATATCCATGTGTCACTTTTTCACACCACCTCTTGTGAATAATGAGACATAAACTATCTCAAGAGCCATGGTTTTCCTAATGAATTGGAGTCACCTATGTGTACTGTGTTTGTGACATGCACATTTGCAGTCGGGGTCCACAGGAAGGACACCATTTCCTGGATCAAACCACAGAGTGCAAATATTGTGCCCTAAATAACACACTAGTTACTGTAAATGTCAGTAGAGGGAGTTTTCCCGACTTTGATTTAATGAAAGCCTACAGCAAAGCCAGCTGTTAGCACTTCTTAACTGCTTTTCAGAGGGGAGAGGGGGAGGGGAGGGACAAAAACCTCTTTTCTGTATACTTTAGTCTTAGAATTAAGGGGTTGCAACAGGTATTGCAGTGAGACTTGGGATCCTTTACAGCTTGATATCTTTTAGGTTGTGAATGTGTAAGTTTCCCAGCACTGGGATCGTGGAGTTTCCGGAGGAGATTCATGTAAAATTAGTTTGAAGTTTGCATCTCCAATCCCCTCACCTAAGAAATAAGCATTTTTATTGTCTGGGCTCCCATGAGGACTAATAAAAGATAAAAATAAAGGAGAGAGAAAGTGCACCAAACAGGGGTCCTGTCTTGGTCACTGAGGGACTCATCAAACTCCCTGTAAGCCATGTGAGTTTTCATTGTTGTCATCTGCATTTTCTGAAGAAACCACTTGAAGCAAACATGAGGACGAAAGTATGCAGCACTCCTTTATCATTTTTGCCATTTCTAGAAAGTGTGAGTAAACGGATGAGATCATTAAGGGTCATACCGCCCTTCGAAATCCCTTTGACGTTAGGCTGTGTGTACTGAGGGGAGATAATCTTTCCAGCACAGAGACAGTTTACAGTCTTATTATCTTGAAGAGAAGAAAAGTTTCTTCCTCAAATGAATTATAACTTGAAACATGTTGTCATGTTTTGGTAAGCCTACTTTATTACTTCCATCCTTCTCTGTGGCAAATTTTTAAAAATAAATGTACCATTGCACCATAGTGCTTTCTCAATAGCATATTGTACTTATAATAGCATGATGGAAGTTGCTGGGCTCGGTTTAGTCATATAGAACGCAGAGCCAAGTTCTGAGTAAAACCTCTAATTGAATTACCTGCAAAGCACTGACAGACTTTCAGGACAGACAAAGCTTTGCTTTCCCCAGCAAAAATAGGTCATGTTTAAGTTGGCCTTGTAACTATTTGTTACTGGTTTTTGCCAGCACTTTCACCTTGGGCCCCTTTTCCTGTAGGAGACGGGGAGTAGCAAGCTCTCTGACAGCCGGAGGGCTCAAGCATTATCTTCTTATTTTCGAGAAAATTGATAACAGATCAAGTTGAATGGAAGAGCCTTTGAAATAAAAATCCCAAGTATTTTTCTGTAGATTATACCAACATTCTTGCATGAGGTTTTACTGCATTGAAAAGAAAAGCCGGGGATAGGAAAGGAGCCCGTTCTAGCAGTGTCTGTCAATCTGAAGGGTACTTTTGTTTTAACCTCTGGGAAAAATTAAGAGTATGCTGCTGTTGTTCAGCAAAGAATGTCTTGTAGAACATTTGCATTTGAAAATGAAGAATAATCTGCTGTTCCTCTCTCCTTTCTCTCTCTTTTTGTCTCCTCCACAGCCTCTGCAATCCCAGATAATGGCAGAAGGTCCTGTCTAAAGCTCAAAGTCTTTGTGAGACCAACAAGTAAGTTGACTAGAATGAGCTTCAGAGGGTGGCTTCACTGCGCATGCTTGATCGTGTGGTCTGGTTCACCGCGGTACAACTTTTTTTACTGTTAAATCCTGTGTGGTACCTGTTTTGTATATCAGCATCCGTGTTTTCGTTTTCATCATATTTTTTCTCATCATTCTTCATGATGCTTTTATTTTGAAGTACACAGCAGTTGCTAACTTGTTGTTTCTTAGACTGTTGTACGTGCACAGCAAATGGGAACAATATTGGCATTTAGATACATGCCATTGATTGTAAAACAATCTCCACATAAATTAAAGGAGACAATAGAGAGAAAGAAAAAAAAGAAAGAAAGAAGTGGGAGTTTAAGGGTGTCTTCACTAACATATTTGGCTGTTATCTCTATTTTTGTTATAGATAGCTGTATGAAAACTATAGGTGTTCATGATCGTGTTTTCGATGTTAACGACAAAGTAGAAAATTCATTAGAACCAGCAGGTTAGTATGCTTAGAGACTCTCTTTTAACAAATGCATCTCTCTCTGGTGCTTCCGTACTTTTTTTCCTTTCTTCTTCTCCGCATGTTTGCATGTTAGAGTTGCTCTGCTTTTGCTCATTGCTAGCGACGCTAATCTTACTTATATTCTCCCTCATTCCTCCAGTATCTTTGTCTAATGCATGTTAGATAAAATATGATCTTTCTTTTTTGGACATGGGTTTGATAGAATGCAGTATCCTAATATAGAAGCCCCATCAGAATGCTAAATCTCACTACTTTTTACCATATCCTCTGAGCATGCTGGTGGATCACTGTGAATATTAACGGATCTGTTTTCATAGAAGACAGGAAAAAATATCCTACTGTATATGCTTAAAAACTTTTTATATTATGTCCAAATCTGTGGATAAAAGTAAGACTGTTGCCCCAAACGGCAGCTAATTCAACACCTTTAATTTTCTCTGGCAGTTTACATGCATCACTGAACTGATCTAAAGACCTTTATTACAGTTCAGATATTACTTGTGCTATTGATATCAATAGCAGTTGGTCTGGAGAAGTACAGTCGTGTCGCCTGACACCACAGGTTCACACACTTGTTACTCCCACAAATGGATCAGTAGTCTGTCCAGCCGAATGTGATCCTTGACTGCTGAGGCAAAAAAAAAAAAAAAAAAAAAGTATTGAGGAGAATTTTTTTTTTCCTACTGCTACGTCCCACACACCCAGAATTTCCTGTCATTGAAGAAACATAAAACCCACACAAGCACTTGTCGAAACATTTACACTGTAGTGTACTGTGGGTGAAGTGGTCCGCTATGCTATCCATTTGGATATAAATTCAACAAGACGGATTTTGAGGAATAGGAGTTCTCTATCCACTGTGCACTGAGGACTGTGGACCTTGATGCCTCTGTCTACCTACCTTCCTCTGGTTTCCTCTCTTGCCCTACCTGCTTGAGATCTTACTGGTTCCCTTATCCAATTCCCGCTACCATCTCAAAGCTTAATGCATTGAATTAAAATGATTTCTTTTTCACAGAAAGATGTGACCCCCTCCCCCCACCTTATGCGAACAGAGACTTTTTAAAAATCTATTTGTAGCAGCACTTCTCTTTTTTGTGGCCCTAGAAATTAAAGGGTTGTGAAGTCCACTTTATCTTTTGAGTATTGTTACTAGGACACAGTCAGTGAGCCTTAGGGAAACTTACCCTGAGTAAATGCGGTGCCTCAGGACATACAATAGCTTTCGCACTGTAACTGACAGGAAGAGTTGGGTTTTTTCCCCCAAGCATTCTTGTTTTTCTAAGGCAGGCATCTTACCCCAGCACAAATGGTAAGTGTGTACCATAAAGCTCTGAGAGGCCCTCTTGGCTCCCTAGGGATCAGTTAGCTGCTTTAGAAAGTTGCAAGGAATGAGTGCTGACCTGGAGATACTTGAATGGAGTCCTGGAAATCTGGAAGCATTCCTGGGGCTCTTCAAGGTACCAGACTCCTCCCAAACTTGAGGACTTGACCCATGCTAGGATCTTTGAGTTAGATGGGCTCTCTTCTAAGGACCACAGAGTCTGCACTCTCCCCTTGATAACTGAGACTTGCCCAGGCCTCTTCAGTAGTAGAGACTGATCCAGGTTTAATATTCAAAATTTTCAACCCCCATTCCAACGTGAATAGAAAAGGAGGATTCTCTTACCAATAGTAGACACGCAGATCTTCATAAAGCAAACCTCACTCTATTGGAAAGGTTAATAAGTCATGTGTAGAATGCCAGACAGAGTTAGGCATTTTATAAATGTATGTTATCCTGAATTACCATTTTTTAATGCAACTTGTGGTAGAATGTGGGCATATCTTTCCAATAATCTTTTCTCCAGGTACATTCCATTGCCTATCAAGCAAACAAGAGGCTGTTTAGAAACAACAAAATGCATGTTTTTCTTGGTCATCAAGAGATACCACTTAGGACTATTCTGACATTAGGAAAATTTACCTTTGAATTCAATTAATGATAAAATGCAAGATACTAAGATACATTCATAAATGCGAGCATAGGTCACGGTCTTTGGGGGAAATGGGCTCTTTTTCCCTGAGCATTTGAAGTCCTTGATGGCTCCCAAATTGATGCACACAGAACTGACAGAAGTTTGCGGCAGTCCGACAGAATGTGGTATGTGCGTGCTGGGGCGTGGAAATGCCGGTGCACATCTGGAGGCGTACAGCCTCCTCCCGTCAGTCAAGAATGTATTTAAGGGCTTTCTTGGGAGCATCTTCACTTAAAAAGTAAGACAGGGTTGAGCTAGGAATGCAATAATAAATTTGAGTACTTTGTCTTATTCCTCACAAAATCCAGTCCGACATGCGGCTTTACACCACTATGGTGGACGGTGGAGTACAGAGCTAGACTTTATGAATCCGGAAAGCCTGACAGGATTCCACTGCATGTTCTCGGCAATGTGTACTAACTCACCTGTCTTTGGAATGTATTTGTCTTTTTTGTTTGCTTGCACACTCTGCCTGCCAGTTTCCTATCATCAGGGATACAGGATGATCTTAGGGCGGACATATGCCACATAACATGTTCCAAAATATCACTAGTGTTCTCTCAGTTAACCATAGAAACCCTCAGCCTGTGGAATCCTGGAGGCAGGAGGCAAGACTCGATTTGGTTTCTGAGGAGGAACATCTTCCTTCAAGCCACATTTACCATCAGGAGTCTAAGGAAGTCTCTGGTGGTTAGATGTCCTTTCCACTGGAACAGAATTTGCTTATGAATTCTTCCTTAGAATTCTGAAATTGCTCAGATTTACCCAGTGACAGCCAGTTTCTCATTTTGCTTCTCAGAGGCTGTAGAATCTTCCAACATTGAGGCCCTATTAGAATCACAGGATGCTTGGTAGAATCCTGAGCCAGGACCACCATTTACAGAGAGCAGAGAAGAACTGTGTGGTCCTAGTAGGACAGATCTCCCCCGTTGAGGGTAAAATGATATTTGCGGGTTGGTTGCTTAGAAAAGGGTTACTTCCCCAAATCATCCATGATTACAAGACTGAAAAGGACATGTAACCTCATGCTTCACTTGTATGAAAAACAAGAGCTTTCCTCCTTTCAGTGTCCCCCAAGGTCACTGACCCTGTCTTGTGCTGCCAGGAGCAATGGTTGGCCCTTGCTGAGCATCCTGGAAGGACAGAGAGGGCAGCTCTCCCTCCAGTTCACCTGAGTACCTATTGATGACTAGAGTACCTTTTATCAGTACACGTCTAGACTTTACAAGGAAGAGGGTTGGGTAATTTGGCAGTAAAAATAAGACGGAGAAGAACCCAAGAGCTGGTGTAATTTCAGGTGTATAAATATAAATGGTATTTCAAAATGAAATCTGTAAGCCTCAGGGTTTATGGTTTTTACAAATTAAACCCGAAGTGCTCTAATATCCTGATTGACAACGTATCGATGCTCTTAAGGTGATTAGGATTTTAATTTCAGGGCTATTCAGGGCATTTATGTCTAATTCCTGTTAACTACAGATGTAATACATTTGCCAGGCTGAAGAAGAACAGAGGAAAGCGTCCACAAGTAGTTGGCACCATGGTGGGGGGGGGGGGGGCTTTATAGTTTCTCCTCTACATCAGTTTAACTTTGCATTCTTGCTTCCTAACCTTCTCTAGTTTTTTAAGACAACTGCCACCCTACGCAGGTTAGCTCAGGTCCAGGGGAGGAGAGCAAATCTGACACAGGAAGGCAGCAGCTTCTACGTGAGGATGGGCTCAAGTGATAAGAGCCCTCTAGGGCAGAAGCCTTAACATAGAGCAGTAGATCGCTCAGCTCGTGTTGGGAATGGAGGTCAAGAACAGAAACAGCCTACCTGCGCATATTGGAAGTAGGGGCCAGCCCCTGTGCCTGAAAAGTGGTCAATTGCAGACAAAGAATAGGGAGTGTGACAATACGTAGTGAAAAAGAAAGCGTCCTTATTGTGACGTTTGGTGTGAAGATATAAATGAGTTTGAACCCAACGGTCCGTGAAGGGGTTCTCAGTGGGTCATGCAGGGAGACTTAGGGATTATCCTTTGAGGTCTACAAAACTGAGGAACATCACGAGTCCCACTTGTCTCCACTCTCTGATGGGACGTTTAGTGAATACAAGATGACAGTCTCCAAGCTTCTACAGGAAGGTCTCCTGATCTACCACCAAGCCCCACTCCCGAGCCCCAAGAATACGTAGTTCAGAGAACATGTAGTCGGAAAGGACAAGTTAAGCCAGGAGGAAGGAAGAAGACAGGCAACGCTCGAGCAAAGCCTGGCTGGTAGGCAAGCCTCTCATCTATCTTGGGGTACTAATTGCTGCGGAGTTCCTGTTTCCAAGTTAAGCCTGTTAATCATGCAGATCAGGAAGGCTATCCAGAGTCAGAGGCAGCCTGGTAGAACACTTTATAGCTAAATAAAAGAAGCTTACCTCACTTAATCCATTTTATTTAGAGGAAAATTTGCATCCATGCCGATAATTTATGTGCCAAGCTTCAGCCTGAGAAAAGTAACAAGAGTCAAGTTCAAGTAATTTAATCCTGGAGATACAGGGTTTGTAATGGACATAGCACCATCATTGATTCCCAATTGTAGGCAAACTAGTAGGTCTAGCGGGCATTACATATAGTTAACTGAAAATGCGGTTCTGGCAAATAAATAAATAATAAGTAATGCAGTTTGGGCATTTAATTTTTCTTCCTTGAGAATTCTTGTAGGTAACCAACCACATAGCATTCAATACTAATCCTATGAAATAGGAGAAAAGAGGAACCACTGATCAACCACTAACATGCCAATGTAACTAAACCCCCCACCCCCACCCCCACCCCACGTCACTTGCTTCTCCATGGCATCCTGGGTTGACAAGAGACATTCAGTTATCTCAGCTTCGTGCAAGGTGTGTTTGCTAGCAAACCAAAGTAGTTCACATACCAAAGGCTACGGTATGTGTACAATTTTTTCCTCTCAGTTTTTAAAGAATGTAATAATATTGCCGAAAAAGTCCAATTTTCTCTGCTTCTCCTTTGTTTGCTGTAAATAATGAGTGATTATGCAGACATGAAAGTCAATGGTGGCACAAGGTTCATTACCCTACTTTGCAGAGGGTGGCGAGGTCTGTTAACAGCAGGCTGCTGCAAGAGAGTTATTAAGGATGTGAAATCTCATTGGAATGTGTGCTTTCTATTTGAACAGATGACACCGTACATGAGTCAGCCGAGCCATCCCGCGGTGAGAACGCAGCACAAACACCAAGGATACCCAGCCGCCTTTTGGCAATCCTACTATTCCTCCTGGCGATGCTTTTGACGTTATAGCACAGTCTCCTCCCGTCAGCTGTCACAGAAAAGCATTAGGGTCTTGGAACACCAGAGATCCACCTAACTGCTCATCCTAAGAAGGGACTTGTTATTGGTTTTTTTGGCAGATGTCAGATTTTTGTTTTCTTTCTTTCAGCCTGAATTCTAAGCAACAACTCTGGGCCAGGAGGGGCTAAAGTAGTTGCTGCTCCCCTGCCCTGCCCCCAACCCCCAGCCTTTGCCCTTGACTTCTCTCATCCCTTCCAAATTAAATGGACTCCAGATGAAAATGCCAAATTGTCATAGTGACACCAGTGGTCGTCAGCGCCTGTGCATTCTCCTCTAAGAGCCCACCTCCGTTAGCGTACTGTGACAGCGGTATACGGACAAGGAAGAATAGCGGCAGATGCGGCTAGTGATGGCAATGCCCGGGAGGGTTTTACTCTCCCATCCAATATTTATGCCTTCTCGTTCAGGACTGTAAGATGATCGTGCAGGGCATCGTGTCGCCATGTCAAGTCCAGAGGGGAGGTATTAAGAACAGATATAATATTATACCCTTTCCTCTAGGAGTATATAAATGAACAGGCTTCTGAAAGGTTAAGACACCGGTTTTTTGTTTTGTTTTGGTTTTGGTTTTTAGGGTTATTTTTTACAATGACTGTCTTAAAGCACTCTTGACAGCAAAACTTGTGCTCCACGAAAGAAGCCTTTTCTTTCCCCCTAGAAAACAGGTCCGGTGCGGGAATGCTAGCTAGCACAGAGCAAGGGTGAAAAGAGAGAAAACTAGGTTTGGTGGGGGTGTGTACGTGTGAGTGCCTCTAATTTTTTTGGTGACTGGGCAATGCACACCAGGTTTTTTTTTTTTTTTCCCCCCTTGGAATACAGATCACCATGGTGCTACAGTTTTTTGTTTTTTTTTTTAAAGAAACTCAAAGAGGCATTTTTATGAATAAAGTGACCTTCCCCAAGGCTGACAAGCCAGGGTTGATGAGTGTATAATGGAATAGCTTTGGATACTCCTCTGGGGGACAATATGTACCAAGGAAAGGAGGTCAGCGGCCAGAGGAGATGTGATTTGGCTTTGCTGGAGCGCCAATGTGCTGTGGCCTTTCCCCGACTCCCACCCTAGTACCCATGTTTTGCTCCACACTCCACAACTACAGGGGCTCGACACACACCCCTGTCACCAGGAGAGTCAGTCAGCACTACTTGGGAGGGCTAAAGGGAAATTTGGAATAAAAATTCCAAAGTTTGGAATAAAAAATTCAAGTGTTGATTTTATATTCTTTCCCTTTCTGACACAGCCTGAAGCATAGGGGGAACATGTGTTTATCTGTGGGAGATAAACAAGATGGAGTCCCAAAGACTTTAACAAAATATTTTTTTAAAAAAATCCACTAGAATAGAAAATACATTATTTAGATATACTTTATGCTGAGAGTGAGTATATATGCTTGTCCTATTTAAACTTGTGAGAAAAAAAGTGGTATCCCTTGATACATTTAGAAATATAGGGGGCTATCTTGTTTCATTGTGGGGGGTGGGGCAGAAGGAGAAAACGTAAGATGACCCTGTTTGAGGAGTCTTAGCATGGCCAACAAGGGCCATTTCCAGTTGATTACAGGAAGAACAAGCCTTGGGGGTTACTACTGGTGAGGCTGTCACAAACTTTGAACTCCAAAAGCCTAGACAGGGAAAAGTCAGACCAACGGAAAAGAAATCTAGCCTTTTTACTAGTGCACGACATGTCAACAGAAGCCATGCCTTTCAGAACAGAACGAAAAATAAATCCAATGATTATGTAATATATGAAAAAATTGGAAGCATTCCGGCAAAATTAGTCTTTTTAAAAATAGACATATTTGTTGGGGTTTTTTTGTTTTGTTTTGTTTTGTTTTAATGTCTATATGAAAAAAGAGAGGGGTCGTATACTGGCCAGACTTCATGAGTGGGAATTTGCTACGAATTGTGACTAGTTCTGAATTAGAAAAATGTGTGAATGAAAGGCAGCTGTAAAGGGACTTGCACCCTGGAGAGTTGTACACATGTTGAAATGTAATCTGGGCTTACCTGATCCATTTGGAATGGATGTTACTGCCGGGTCTCTTCACACTTGGAACCATGGGAGTGGGGTTGCCAGCCTCCCAGACACAATCAGTGCTGCTCCCCCAGACATCAGGAACTTCTCTGGAGTGGCAAAGTCTTGTCACAGAAGGCAGCCACCATTTCACTGAAACAAAAGTTCACAGCATTGGATTCTTTTTTCCTTTAACTCTTTATATGCTCAGTACTCTCAGTAATATCCAGTAATACTTCGTTTTATTAATAGTTACAGGTTTGTTGGTCCGGTGGGATTTGAGTGGGGGTGGGGGGAAGATACCTGCTAAAATGGATCAATAGTCAGAACCAAAATAATACTGCATGTTCTATAACCACAAGGAAATCAAATGATCCTGTAATGATTCCAGTTAGTCATAACTACATTAGCAGTGCTAATTTCATTTTAGAAATGGTGACTTCTGTGGTTTTGCTAGCATTTGTCTCTAACAAATGATAAAATAATTACTCATGGCCCTCTCTGCCACTGTCTTTCATTTTTCACAGTGAAATTAGGCCCCTTTACTTCATTATGCCACTACAAATTAAGTTTAAAAAAAAAAAAAAAAAAAAAGCAAGACTATCCACACCAGTAGACAGTGTGCTTCTCTACCTTTAAGTGATGTAATTGTAGGTAACGCGTGCCACGGAGTTTCCAAGAAAATGATGGGTATCAGACAGTTTTCATCTTGTCCAGAAATTGCTGGTGGCCTTGTTATGGTGGTGTTACAACCCTCTAGGGGCTTCGGAGGATGTCGATGCAATTTTGTAGCAGCTTTTAATTTAAAAACAACAACTCAAAAGTCTGAAGGGTGGCCTGAGCTGCCTCTCAGCCCCAGTAAGTCAAACCCCAGCAACCTTTGCCCCTGGTTGCCAAGGGCTTTGCAACATGAAGCAGGGAAATAAGGATCTGTCTGTTTAGTGGATACCGTGTATCCTTTAATAGACCAGGTAACAGTTCGTGTTAGTTTAGACTATTGTTTTGTACTGTACTTTCTTGGGTGGCAGAGGAAAGAAAAGTAAAACATTAAAAAAAAAAAAAAAACAAACACAAAACTGCGTTCTTTAAATTCTGTATTATTAGCGACCTCTGTTGTATATAGTGTTTGATAATAAAGTATTAATTTGATTCTTATGTCTTTTGTAAGTGAGAACAATAGTCTTTCAGGATACAAAACATGCATTGAGGCTTTGAAACATCCACTGTATATGTAGCTGAGAAGAGTCACAAGTGGCTGAGGCAGTGCTCCACACAGGACTCATGTGCGGTCATCGCCCTCCCAGTCGTTAGGACTCCACCATCTTGGGACCAGGAACAACATGAATTTTTGATCCATATTTTATCCTCAGTGTTTTCAAGGTCTGATGTTGGGAACCCTGTGGTGTTTTTTTTTTTTTTTTTTTCCTCCCCTGGCATGTTGGTTTAAAAAGGGTTAGGGAATTTGGTAACAGAGTTCTGTACTTTGTTTTGGTTTTCTGTCTGTGGTGGTTTTCATAGACCGTTTCATTTTTCCTCAGGAAGAGATGCCAGTATCACACGTGGCCCAAGCATGGGAAAGGCTTCAAGCCTGGCCATTTAGGAAGGTTAAGTGTGGGCAGTTTCCCTCTGCCATTGTGAAAGGAAGAGTTGCACAGTACCTGTGGATTTTCAGGGACTTTGTTTTCCTCTGGTGCCTTAGCAACGGCAGCAGCCATTTTTAGGAGTTTACCCCCAAATTAATTAAACCATTTAAACTCCCCTCCATTCATTGCTTTCAGAGCTCTGGTCAGTCATTTTTCTTTTGAAAACCACCTCCACCAAGACCCCCGTTTGCCTACCGCCACCACCCCCCCTTCACCCCCCCTTTATTATGTTTACTGGTTTTTTTTTTTTTTTTTTTTTTTTTTTGTCTTTTTGCCTTCCTCCCATGTTTTATTTTCCCTCAGAACCGTGAATGGGCAGGTCTGTCTCTGGTTTGGCAACACTGAGTTTTTCCCATGCATTTGCCCAAGAGCTGCTCGGATGTGAGATAAATCTCCCTACAGTGGGCTTGCTCCCATTGTCTGTACAGAGTAATAGATGCTGGCATGTTGGAGGTTACCCATGAGTCAAAATTCACTTTCCATGCTTACTCTTGACACCCCCATTGCAGCCACTCATTGTTGTGTGCGTCTGGGTGTGAAGTCCAGCTCCGTGTGGTCTTGTGCTTGTACTGCCCTGCTTTGCAGTTCCTTTGCACTTACTCATCGAGTGCTGTTTTGAAATGCTGACATTATATAAACGTTAAGAAAAAAAAATGTAAAAAAAAAAAAAAAAAAGAACCCACACACAAACCAACCCATACAATCTGTATTTGTATATACACGTGTCCGTACAAGTATACCTAAATAAAAATTAAAGATTTTCATCATTTTAATTGGAGCCCTCCTTCTACTTCTTTGTTCCTTGAATGACGCCTTTATTTTAGGGGCTACTTACACTCTGTTGATTTTTCCAAATCTGTGGATAGAGAAGATAATATGATATGTACAAGAGAAGGCCTGAGACAAGCTCCAAGAATGCAGGATTAGAAAATGGCCCAGTATCTAGGCACATTCCAGTTACTCTGATGAGAAAATAGTGAGATTCAAACCTTGTCTTTGTATTTGAGCCTTAAAATGGGCATTATGGCATCCTAAAACCACTTAAATCCAAGAACTATGTACAAAACCATGTTTTTACTTTGTGTAGTTTTTCACCCCATCAAGACAAAGACAAAATAAGCATTTTCCAAGAAACCTTGCATACTTCAGAGAGAAATAATGACCATAATGACAATCACTTCAGTACAACACTGAAGGCCAGTGCTCACTCTCAAGGAAGACTTAACAGTGTGTAACCTTGGGCAAGTCACACAGTATCTTTGGGACTCCATTTCCCTATCGCCAAATTCAAGCGATTTGGTTTTCTGAATATTGCCCTTGCTGAGCACCACAAAGCCCGTTTGGCATCTGAGTTATGTGAGTTTTTGTCTTTGATGATGACATTACTCTAAGCACAATTTGAAAATCTCATCTGCAGAAGGGAAAAGCATCAAATATCTGACATAATAGACACCTAATGCATTTCAAGACGTGGCTTTAATTATACCATGTTAACATTAAACTCATTGAAAGCTTTTTATTATACTTAATTATTTGACAGGGCACTAAACACTAATTATAACTTACTGTAACCCTTTTTTGCTAATGAAGAGTGACAGCTTTACCGAATGAGGAACAACTCATATTCCAAAAAAAAAAGAGAAAGAAAGAAAGAAAAAAAAAGGGGTGTGCTGGACTACCTTTGTGCTATTTTCAAACCAGAACAGCATTACGTGTCATTACCATCTTCACCTTCATCATCAAAAGCATTTAAGTGATCACAACATTGTGCTCAGTGCTGTGCAGAATGAAGTTAATGTTTACAATTCGTACTTTCAAAGTTTATAAAAAGCAGACATTATGTGTAAGCATAACATAGTGCTATTTATAGAGGAAATCTAAAATTCAAACATTTATATTATGCATAAGTAAGAGGGGATTGGGATTTTAAGATTAAGCAGCTTAGAGTGAAAGCAAATCATCTTTACAAATAGTCAAAATGGGGTTAGGAGCTTCTTACGGAACAGGAAACTTGGTGAGTTAAAAACTACTGTGGTGAAGAACACAGTAAGGTTTCATGGTAGCTAACAGGTAACTGTGGAAATGAGAAAACACAAGACAACAAGTGTCACTGAAGCAAATTATGAAGATACTAGCACAGGGAAATCACCCTAGTGCCCTAAAGGAGAAGGGGAAGTGATGAAAAGATGACAATTTCGGATTCTGCCTTAACACTCAAGCTGCTCTCCTGAACTCGAGACTGTATCTACACCAGACTGAGATGTCTAGGACCTCGGCGAAAGGGTAGGCTACAGAATACTCCAATTAGAGGAAAGAGAGAAAGTATAGAATATGCAACATTGGGGACTAATACAACTTCAAAGTGACACTGAATCCCTGAATTAGAGGCCACTTCCCAACAGACAGTGCTGCGCATTCCAACAGGAAAGCAGGCTGGACCAGAGATGGGACTATGAGCAGTGTTGCAGGAACCACACCTTGTTTGGCAACAAAGTATTTAGAATACTTAAGTCATTAGAGGTGCTATATTAAAAAAAAAAAAATTATAGGGTGAATTTGAGTGAATGAAACCTATTTGTATTTAAATCTCTTATCTCAGTGATAATGATTAGAATCACCTCTCTTACTGTGGGAATGTATAAAATCTAGGTGTCATAAAAATTTTCAAGGTGATTCTGACGGATTGTTCACTGATTGTTCTACTTTCTTAGGAATTGTTGGCAAAACATTTTCTTAGCGATTGTTTGCAAAACCTACTTCCATATTCTGATAACAGAAGCATTCTTCAGGGGGCACCTGGGTGGCTCAGTCCTTAAAAAGTGTCCTGGGATGAGCCCTGCCTCTTGTCTCAGGCTCCCTCCTCAGCGGGAAGCCTGCTTCTCCCTCTCCAACTCCCCCTGCTTGTGTTCCTACTCTGTCTCTCTCTCTCTGCCAAAGAAATAAATAAAATCTTAAAAAAAAAAAAAAGAAAGAAAAACAAGAAAAAAGAAAGCATTGGCAAAAATGTTGTGAAACATTATGATTTTTACACAGTCCTTCTGGAAAACAAGTGCTTTAGAAAATGATTATAAATAATTAATCAGGCCAATATCCTCCATCAGTTTTTAGTTTGACACATTCTGCTATGTTATGTCCAATCATTCATTGGTTAAATACATACGTGTGCCTTTTTTATTCTTTTAATATTTTTTTTTTTAAGTAAGCTCCACACCCAATGTAGGTCTCGAACTCACAATCCTAAGATCAAGAATCCTATGTTCTACCAAATGAGGCCACCCAGGCGCCCCTCTGTGTGACTACTAAAATGGAGTTGTGACTGCAGATAGACTCTGTGGGCAGGAAATTTGCAAAAACTGTTTCTTTTTTTATTCAGATGATAAATGAATACGCAAGCGTAAAAAAAGAAAGAGATACAGGGAGAGAAAGTAGGAAGGGGAGAGAAGGAAGGCAGGGAAGGGGAAAAGGGCAGGGAAGGAAGAAAGAGAAGGAAGGAAGGCAGGGAGGAAGGAAGAAAAAGGCAGAGAATCACATTGACCGCGGAATTGGTGAAAGGCATCACCCAGGGTTCCTTTGCTTTGAGGGAAGGGTGGTTAACTAAACTACTCTTTTAAAAAGGGGGTGGAAAATAGCATCTGAGCAAACAAAGGGGGCCTGCAAATTCTACTTCTAAGCAAGTTCTCTTCCTTCCTCTCCTTCCCAAAAAGAACATAGCTTCTAAGCCTTTCTCACATATAATTTCTGGAACCACCTCTTAGAAGTAAGCGGAAGAGGAGAAGGGCCTAAAGGCCTCCCGTTCAGTACATCCGGGGGCAACAACTCTTTTGACAATTGCCATCAAAGACTATCACACTCTCCTCCCTAGGACCTCCGTACATGCTGAGAATAAAACACAATTTCACTACTTTTTATTAAAACCCATCCCCAGCTCCATTCCAAGTGTCCCGTGAGTTCTGCCATCTTCCGCCCAGCAATGGTATTAGTGAGAGCCCATCTCGAGGCAAAGTCAACAGGACCGTGCACCCACCTCCTTTCAGTTCCTCTTCTGGTGGTCTGCTTTTCGGCTCAGTTTAATTCCTAACAGTGGGGTTTTCTGCAACATTAAAGAAACCTTTCAAGCAACACAACCTATATCATAACACCCTGGGGATGAGAATGCCAGCACCAGAGCTGGAGTAGGGACATGGGATGACTTGAGAGTTTGGGGTCCAAGTACTATCCCACTGATGCTCTCAATCAGAGTTAATCCACAAGACTCCAATCTAGCAGGGGTCTCTCTGAGTCAATGACATGTTTTGAAATATGCTGGATTTTTTTTTTAAGATTTTATTTATTTATTTGACAGACAGAGATCACAAGTAGGCAGAGGGCAGGCAGAGGGGTGGGGGGGAAGGAGGCTCCCTGCAGAGCAGAGAGCCCGATGCGGGACTCGATCCCAGGACCCTGAGATCATGACCTGAGCCGAAGGCAGAGGCTTAACCCACTGAGTCACCCAGGTGCCCTGAAATATCCTGGATTTTAGACATGATTATTCAAGCAAGAACTTCATGTCACTTGGTAACACATGGATGCTTGTCAATCTTGACAAGACACAAAGAGAAGGACCAAAACAAAACAAAATCTCTTAGAGTTATTACAATGGGAAAATAGAACAAAATATTTCTGCCTGCTGTTTGGTTCAGAAGTACCAGGTGTTCCTATAAACGGCACAGAACATTTGAGATGGAGATAGCCAACATCACTTTCTTTCCTTCATAGCCATCAAACAAGACGCTAAAATGAGAAAGAACATGTCTCTTCCTACAGCCATCCTAGAAAATGCATTTCATCAACACCCTAGTCCCCTTTCCTTTTCGTGTTCAAAGCTTGTTCTTTTGGACCAAGAAATAAACAAAGAAAAAACCGATTTGTGTAGCACAGAATGTGGAACTTGTAACTCCTCTGAAAAGCGTGCTTTGCTTTACCAGATCTGGACACGTTTTCTGCAGTAGACAGAACAAGAAGATCTGTGTCTTTTTTTATTTTTTCCTAAAGACAGTGTGCCGGCCAGAAAGCTAACTCCATTTATTTCTCCTGCAGGGAGCCAGTGTGTTCCTTCTCCTGGAAGATGCAGGTACTTAAAATAGTAATAGGCTTTGTGGTTTATTGAGAGTATTTCATCCCAAGACCTCACAGGCCTAAAGAATAAAACATAAACTAATGGCTCTTTCCAACAAGCTTGGGAAGAATTAAATGGAAAGGAGGATTGTCACCATTCTTCCCCAGAGAAACAGAGAAGAAAGCAACTCAAGGCAGGTAGCCCAGGGAAAGAACTGTAGTCAAGTTGATCCCAGATTTGGACAGAGGCCTCCAGTCTGTTCCTCTCCATTCCTAAGAACGTGATTAAGAGCTCCAGCTGCAGGAAAACAAATGATGAATTTATCCCCTTCTTAAGTTTCAAATGCAACACCAGCTGGGAGAGGGGCACTGGGCAACTTCCCCAATTTTTGTCTGTGTGTCATTGTTTTTATTATAAAATGTAACTTTAATTCTGTAGTTTCTCAGGGTGCCCCAGTTTCTGTGCATACACAAACACACCTAAAAACTCAGGCAGAATTTAAGAGAAGAACACTTTGTATTACCAGTTCTCTCCGTTTTCCCTGCCCCCCCCCACACTCACACTCTTAAACACGCTTTGTAACATGATGTATTCACAGCACTTTTTTTCTTGGCATTGTCTATGCTCAGCAGTGTGATACTTGAAAGGACACTGAAGGTCACTTCAGATACATTTAAACATCAGTCTGATTAATTTCTAAAGCCATAGGGCAGAAATGCGGTAGTGAATAGAAATCCAGCTAAGGGACAGCCAGCCAGGCCCTGTGGTGTTCGCAGATGTGACTACAGTGTTGACAATTTCCTAGAGCCCCATCTGTCAACAAAAAACTGTCTACACTGGTGGACAGCAACACTTGGCATTCTGAATCTTTGGTGTCTCTTCCTCGACTCAGTTGACTTTCCCTCCCACAGAGTTCCCCAATATTTGAGAACCGGGAAGAGCCCGGTTACACTAGTGTTTGGGTCCCAACCTTTCCTGATCAATACAGATGGCTAAGTGGGAGTGTGCAGTCTCTGAGCCCTAGAGCACACGGATCTGTACCTTCCAAGGGCTGGCCAGCCTGGGTACAAGGAACCACAGAGATGACAAAAATTCATGTTAGTTTGGAACTTCCTTAAATCCCGCCTGAAGGTTTACCTTAGGCTGGCCCCTGGTGCAGATTACAACCCCTCCATTTACTTCTACTTCAGATTTTGAGGTTACCACAAATCAGAGTGCCCCGCATTCTCTGTGGGTCCTGCCCTTCTCTAGTCCCTGTCAGTATTCAACAAAGCAAGTTAATCTCCCTGGTAAGTGACAGCGCTGCCCCTTGTAACTGGCATGGAATCAATTTTTTAACTTGATTTGAGAAATGAGGAGAGTATCAGGAATTCAGTACTAGCTAGTGGATTCATTAGCAAGCTGAATCAGTTTCAGCTGGAATCCGTTTGGCTGTCCTCATCTCTTAGTTCTGCTTTTTTTCTCCTCCTCTTATCATGGATCCTGCCCACAAGACTTATTATCTACTCTGTCTAGGGAGGACACCAACCTCCTTTGCTAAGGTGTTCACAGCAGGCTCACACAGCACACTGCTCTGGTCTAAACTCCGACAGCTCCACAAAGAGGAGGAAACATGGGTGAGCGCTGTATCTCCAGAGAAACTGACCACAACTGTCCCAAACCCTGGAAGGAAGCTAACAGGGCAGTGGATAAAGAAGCAAAAGGAATTGTTATCAGGCTACCCAGTTACAACATGCAACAGGTATGTACTGTCCTTCAGAAGCCCCTCCAAGTACTAAAGAGTTCTCCTCTCGAGCAATGTGTAAAGAACCAAGAACCTACGTCCGAAGAACTGACATTTGCTTTTTTGGTGGGAGATGTGTAAAAGGGACAACTGGTTTTCCAATCACTACAATATTTCCTCCGCTTCTAAGTCTATTCTCTGCCCTGATCAGGTTTATGGATACACAGGCAGGAACAACTGAATGATGACTATGTGATCAGAGAAACGCCCAGGCAGGAAGAGGCTCTTGTTCACCATCATCCCGTACTTGGTGCTGCATGTCTGCACTTTCCTACTGGTGCTACAGAATCTTGGTGCTATTGTCATGCGGAAACAATCCTACTGGGAAATCTACAGAGGGACTGAAACACTCATGCACTATGCCTGCAATCCCTAGGAGAGGGACCGGACAGATTTCTCCTTCCCTACCCTAGATGCTCAACATCTGTGATGTCTGTCCATGACCTTGAGGAACTCACAGTTTAGTGAAAAGAGTTTATATATATATTTTAAAGATTTTATTTATTTGACAGACAGAGATCACAAGTAGGCAGAGAGGCAGGCAGAGAGATGGGGGGAGGAAGCAGGCTCCCTGCTGAGCAGAAAGCTCAATGCGGGGCTCTATCCTAGGACCCCGAGACCATGACCTGAGCCGAAGGCAGAGGCTTTAATCCACTAAGCCAGCCAGGTGCCCCAAGAGTTCATATTCTGAGGACAGATCGCCAGGATTCCCTCTCAAGAAATTGTCCCAGACCTACCTGAAACCAGAATACTAAGCTATATTCTTAAAAACAGCTTTTCTCCATGGAAACTAGTGGTTTTATTCTACAATGCCCTACAAAAGGTGATTCTGGAGGACTAGAGAGACTAGCCCTGGAGGCACAGCTAGTTTCTCATCTTAAAAGACAAGAGCCTTATTAGGGACTGCATGTTGGTGCCTTTCAAAATTCCTATGTTGAAACCCTAATCCCTAGAGTGATGATATTTAGAGTTAGGGTCTCTGAGATGTAATTCGGTCCTAAGGATGGAGTCTTTGTGATGGGAGGCAAGAAGAGACATAGACACCTCTACTCTCTGCCGTGTGAGGACACACCAAGAAGATGGCCACCTGTAAACCAGGAAGAAAAATCTCACCAGAACCTGGCCATTCTGAAACCTGGAGCCTAGGAAGTCTGGGATTTAGACCTGTGAGAAAGAAATTTCTATTGTATAAGCCACCTAGTCCATGGTATTTGTTATAGCAGCTCTAGCTAAGACAGACTCATAGAACACTGACTTGCTGACTCTACCACAATGGCTTGATTCTTAGAGATCAAGGGGGGGAACATCTACCAACAACAGAAGGAAAGTAAGATATACCATGCCTTCAAACAAATATATAACCTTCTAATTCCCTGCTGTTGGCAAGTAAATGATATCAAATCACATGCAGATTCCAAGCTACTTCACTTCACCCACAGCCCGAGGAAAGAAGATTTTAAAAGAAAGAAAGATAGATAAATAAATAAAATCTCAAAATTCATTTATCAGAAAAAGAGAATGAGCACAAGTGGCAGGGAGGGGCAGAGAGAGGGGGAGAAGTAGCTCCCCACCCCGCCAGCAAGGAGCCCAATGCAGGACTTGATCCTAGGACCCCAGAATCATGACCCGAGCTGAAGGCAGATACTCAACCAGCTGAACCACCCGGGCATCCCAAGATTCATCTATCCTTTTAGCTATAATTTACGGAGCATCCACCATAAGTCAGAACCTGTGCTAAATAATATAGGCATTTTTAATAGGAGACGGGTTTCACCCAGTTAAAGCTCCCAGTCATTATGGGGTTGTAGTTCAGGAGCTTGTCACATATACAGTCCCTTTTAAGGGAAAGAAGAGAGGCAGTCCTGGTCGCCCCGTAATACAGCACGCCATCACATCCATGATCCCAGTTGACTGGACAGGGATTGGGCACCTGACTCAAGGCAGCCAATCCACAGCCTCGTCAGTGTCCTGCAGGTGTGGTGGCCAGGAAGAAGTATCTTTGCTCTTGCTGTTTCCTAATTACCCAGGACATTAGCATGTCTCTCTTGAGAGGTAATATAAATAGAATGAGTCAGAAGAGATGGGGGAATAAACAAAAAGAGGAACAGATACACAGAAAACTTCTTGTTCTATTTCTCCTAGCAAAGCCCTAACTTGTACCTGCTCAGTTCCACAGAGCTGTTTGCTGGAACCCAGAACCACTTTCCGGTTCCAGTCACTATAATGCCTGGTCATTAACCGGCTTCTGTTTTAAGGTTTTCATGAGATTCTGACTCCTTTATTGGAATAGGCATCCTGAAAATAAGCCTTCATTATTTGAGTTAGCCTGAGTGAATCAAAGTTCCTTGCAAGCAAAATGGTCTATTAAACAAATATGATGGGATAAGAGGGCTATGAAGAGAGTGCAGTGGAAGCACAGAGGGAGTAATTAACACTGCTAGAATTTAAAAACCCGATTTTGAATATCAATATGTTATACTACTGAAGAAATTTGCCATATTTCAAAGGTCACTACATCTAAATTGACACCATGAATTATATAAAATGACACACTTGATTTTCTCGAAGACGCAGACTTTTTTTTTCCTTGACAGCGTCAAATATAAAATAAATGGTGAGTAGAACCCCTTCTCCCTGCTGATATCCCCTATCAGTGGGCCCAGGGAGTAGTTACAAGAATAAGACTCTAATTAGAGAGTATTCGAGATGGGCCGACCAACAATGAGATGAAGGCCACACACCACAAATGAGCTCAAGGATCAAGAGAGGAAAAACGGGACTCAGTCTAATTCCACAGGAGTAGGGACCAAGGCAAACTTTCTTTAATTGGCCCTCTGCTTGGGAACCTGGAGTGCTCCCCCATTAGCATGTGACATTTCCTAACAAAGTGAGGTAGGGGAGCAGCTAGTCTAATGGTTGGATCCGCAGTAACTTGTTTCTACTTGGCATAAGCTCCTTGGGGAAAGGAGGACTTGCTGAGCCGTCTCGAACGTTACCAGTATTTTCCAGCACCTGTTAGTCCTTGCGCAGGGAAGCCGTCTCATTATCAAACACCAGTCCCGGCAGTAGAGGCACGGACGGATCCTAAGCAAGCGGCGGCCAGGGCCGCAGAACGCATCGGTCTAAGTATTTTCTCTCTACCAGCTCATACCATTTAAAAATTCCTTTTTTAGTGGTGACACTCCTCAAGCTGAAAAGACAGGCAAGCAACGTTTCAAGGCATGAATCTGTGGTCCAAAACAAAACAAAACAAAAAAATGCCCCCACTGGTTTAACGCTGTGCGCTCTGAATGGGAGCGGAGGCCGCAGGGAGGCACATTATTCCAATTCCGCTTGGCCGCGGCGGCCCAAGTTTGCTAGGTTCTCTTTCACTCCTGTGAAAAGCTCTCCGTACTGGTGGAGAGTGCACAGTTTAGATAAACTGGATTAGAAGAAGAGAGAGAGAGAGAGAGAGAGCGCGATGTCTGTAATTCTTCCTTAGACACTAAAAATGGGACGGCCGCCTGCCATCCTAAGTCCAAGAAAAGGGCCGTGCTTATCGCAACTCCAACCTGACGTCAGTAATTATACAGAACAGGAGAAGAGAGGTCCCTGTTAACCAAAGCAGGGGCTTTATCTGGCCTTTGTAGGCTCCTGTATAAAACCATTAGCATTGCAGCCTCATGATTCCCTCTCTTGTAATACAGTGTTTACCCTTATCTTTCGCTTGACACAAAAGCACAATCAAGACAAAGCCCAGGAATGTGTGGCTCTTCACGGCAAGGCAACGCCTGCCCCGCTTATCTCTTTTAATTATTATTTATACTTTACGTTTGTTTTCAGGTTAAAATCAAACAACATAAAGTAGAAAAGCCACCCTGCATTTCCTGGGCTCTGGACTCATTAGCCAGATTTTCTTAAAACTCTGGTACTTCAGAGAAGTTTTGCCAAGTGGCTAAATGAAATGCACACAATTGCAAAGTGTTATGAATATTTATGATGGTTTAATGATGGGATTTTTTTTTTCTTGCATCCATGAATAATAAAGATTCTAACAAGAACAGATAACGAGATGGGGACAAAACAGTGAAGTGGTTAATACAAGAACGGCTCTTGGAGGGACCCCACTGAGAACAGCAGGAGCCAAAGGGCCTCTCCTCCCCCTCTACCAGAACCAAGAGCAAAGCAGGGGCGTGAGGGTTAGCTTGTTTTCCTCCCTTCTTTTAACAGATAGCATCAGTTAAAATAGGCATTTTATCCCTACTTTGTGCCTAAGCTCATGGGCTCCCCCGGAGGCAAAGGGGGTGCAGACCTTCCCCTTCTAATGGCGGCATTGATTTCAGCCTTGTGTCACAAGCAGAATTTGCCGCTTTGCATTTTCCAGAATTTGCAGTTACTTGTTAAAAAGCAGTTGGTGGAGGCTCAAGTTGCCTGGCGGGCTCTGAAGGCTGCAGACTATCTCACCAGCTATCAACCTCAGTTTGAGGAGGGCCTTCAGCAGAGGTTTCTAAATGGTAAACATTAAAGTTGTTATCCCCACCAATATTTCGTGTGTTGAAGGCCAAGAAAACCCTATGTGAGCCGGCCAGGCTCGGGCATGTAGGGACGCTCTATGTCTCAGCAGCTCGTCTCCCTGTGGCTTGCCCAGCGAGCAAATCACCCTTCCCCGTGAAAACCCTGGCAGGGCCTCAAAGGACAGCACTGACATAATGGGGGGTTCGATCAAGGAGTTCTGGGCTAGCTGCCACCTTTGGCTTAGGTGATGTACTCATGTGAGGCAAACTTTCCCTGATCTCCCAAGATCATTCACTCAGTCAGTAAATATTTACTGAGCACCTATTATAGGCTACAAAATGTTCTAAGCATGTATGGCGTTTCTCTGAAGGAAGAAAAAACAAAACAAAACAATGGCCCATTCACAAGAATTTGACACACTTGTAGGGGGAAAGACAACATTCAAAATAAGCCAAACAAATACATAAATGGTGAATCCTTAACGTGACCCAGGCAACAAGGAAATAGTACCTCCATACTTTATTTTTTAAAGATTTTATTTGAGACAAAGAGAGACAGAGAGCAAGTGCCTGCACGTGCATGAGTTTGGGGAGGGGCAGAGGGAGAGGGACAAGCAAACTCCCCTCTGAGCACAGAGTCCGAAGTGGGGCTCCATCTCACAACCCTGAGATCATGACCCGAGCCTGAAACTAACTGGCCGAGCCCCCTTCGCACCCCTACGCTTACCTTGCTAGTAGGTTTACTTGATGTCATAAACATTCCAGAAAAGTTACATGAAATCAAATGCTTTTTAAAGCACTTCGGCAGTGTTTATATGAGTGTGCATCTTTGAAACAATTGTATGATGAATCCCTTCCTTAAGTGATGACCATGACCTTCTTTAGCTCCTTTGGGAATCTGAATTTCTACACACTAAATGTCGATTTCTCATAAACTATCCCTGGGATTGGAAATCTTTAATACCAAACCATAATACTCTTTGATATTTGGTTTACCCCTGTATTGGGAAGTACACAGCCCTGCTTTTAAATCTACTGATGCAAATTTATGGGGAAACAATTCTTATCTGGAGACTCATTTAAAGAGTAAATTAGGTGCAGAGAAAGAACGTCCGATAGGCCCCCATGATTGCTTTACTTGCTCTCCATCTCTATATTCCTCACCAGTCTTCTCACACAGTCCAACATCCCTGCCTGCCAATTTTATTAAAGCCTGCTGTGCGGGAATTTCCTTTCTCTGCTTTACTAGCTACCAAGACAACCCCATCAACGTGATTTTTCACACATTTTCTCTTCCTGTGTTCTGCATCTCAGTGAAATTTCATCTCTCTGACTCACTGTTAAGTGTTTCTCATCTAAAATCACACTCACTCGTAATCTCAAACAAAGTGCAAAAAGAGGAAGTCACAAAAGGACAAAGATGGACCGAAGTCCTTCTCCCTCCAATTACTCAGACATTAAGCAAAAGCTACATGGGAATTGCCCAGTCAACCAAGACTAACTGAGTACCAACATCTACGGAATAGAAGATTAGTCTTGGCACACATCACATTCCACAGCACTTCTCCCTTAATAGAGTACATACATCTGTCTAGATATTAAAAACTGAGGAACTGATGATAGGTGTTTCATAGAGCAAAAAGAATCATTGGAAATTGGATCCCCACAGCGTAGACAGACCCTGTATCGCCTCCCCAGGGGATCTGGAACAGAGCTAGAGGAGGAAGGGCTTAAAAGGAAATAAGCAGAAGAGAGAAAAGAAAAGAAATCCTAATAGAAAAGAGACTAAGAAGTAGCTTTCGAAGGAAATCCCTCCCCATGCTACCTTACTAAGAGCAAAAACTCAAGTCACTCAGGGAAAAATTAACAGTCTTCTATTTTTGATCAGACAACACAAAAAGGTTAATTGCAAGCAACAGCTGAGATCTAGGTAGGTACATTCTAATTACAATGTATCTGATTCTAACAGACCAGGAGCCTCAACAATATACTTGTCCACCTTGTCCAGTAATTGCTGATAGGACCAAAGAAATCATCACAATGTTAAGACAAAGAGCAGAAACTGGGGCCAAGCTTTTGCTTCTGCTAGGTGTAGCATGGTTACAATTGGTCAGTTGGAGATCACTGCATTGTGTCAAGAGCTATGTGTAATGCTTAGTTGGACATGAGTTCTACCATCAAGGACCTGATGTCTAAATCCACAGAAATAGCATCCATTACAGAGCCTCAAGGAAACTGGACAATTAAAACAAGCTCTTTGTGTGGTTATTTGTGGTCCTAAGTCTAGCAGAAGGAAGATTTCCTGCTTTCTTGTTCTGTTCATCTGTTTTCAAAGGAAGAGTGGAGAGGGAGGTGTGGGATGGGGTGGTGGGGGAGGAGAATGGAAAACTCAAGGCAATAATGATCACTAAAATCCCTAGTATTAGTGCTAGTCTATGTTAATTAATTATTTCTAGTTGACAGGCATTTAATTTAGGTAATTCCTAATGGTAGCCTATCATGGCATAGACGTATTAAGGTCATGGGAGTAACAGACATGGACTAACAACCTATGTAGAAAAAGTTTATGCGGTTTTAAAAGCAAAGTTCCAGGGGCACTAAGTCTCTGCCTTTGGCTCATGTCATGATCCCAAGGTCCTGGGATTGGCCCTGCATCCGGCTCTTTGCTTAGTGGGGAGCCTGCTTCTCCTTCTCCCTCTGCCTGCCACTCCCCCTGCTTGTGTTTACACTCTCTGTCAAATAAATAAATCTTTAAAAAAAAAAAAAGTTTATCAAACAAAACATTACCATGTAGCACCACAATGGTGAGCTGGTTTACACCTGATTGTGATTCCCTTGATCTCTAGCATCTGCTTTGAAATCTCACAAGATGGGCCAAGTCCCAAATACAAGCACCTGGTAGAATCAATTGAAATCACATGAGATAAGCTCAGTGTGACAAACAGTTTGTTCTGATCTCCCAAGAGAGCATCTTAGCTCTGTCCAAACTTGCCATCTTCCTAAAAATCATTAGTGAGATGCTGGTTTCCATTAGATTCTTGGTACAATTGCAGAAATCACTGACTTTGGAATCAGAAATATAAGTTTTAATCTGGTCTAGGCCATTTGCTTCCAAGAAAAAAAATTCCTCTGCCTCTTCATGCATGAAGAAGTAGTAAGGACATCTTCTTTAGATGTAGTTATTAGAAGAGTTATAGAAGTTATTGCATGTCAAGGAATAAGCATGGCCATATGCTCATAGTAAATGCTCAATAACTGTCACTCACAAGAACCTATGAAATAATACCTCTGAAATATCTGAACATAGTAACTACTTCCTTCTATGGCCTTTTAGTGTATGTTTTCACCTATTTTCTCTACCTTCCTTTTTTCTTTAACATGAGATGCCAATGTGTAACTTTCCCAAATTCTACTCTGGTCTCTATCACTTCTCATCCTCCCTAAAAATGGAGGAAAATGTTCCTGAGACAATCAGGAAGTCTCAACAGATGGTATGACAGAAATGAGAGCTTCATAAAAAGACACCCATCAGAATTTATCCCTCCAAACTAGAGTCTCTTGCTCCAAAATGGTTCTCTGGAGGCCCTCGCCATAATGCCCATGTTGCTAACTTTGTTTAAAAAAACTTCTAAAAACAGGGGCATCTGGGTGTTCAGTCAGTTAAGTGTCTGCCTTTGGCTCAGGTCGTGATCCCAGAGTCCTGGGATCGAGCACCCCCTTGAGCTCCCTGCTTCTTCCTCTCCCTCTGCTCCTTTCCCCAATAGTTCTCTCTCTCTCAAATTAAAAAAAAAAAAAAAAAATATATATATATATATATATATATATATATATATATATATATATACTTCTAAAAACATTCTCCTTCTGTAATTGCTTCAAAACGCTTTTCAAAGTCCTCAGTCATGATAAATTTTTGTGCTTTGGAAGTGCCTTTAATTTTGAGAAAGAGCCAAAAGTCCTCAATAGCAAAACTTTTAAGTATGGAGGGTGACCCATCATATCATCACTGTTTTTGGGAAAAATGAGATGTAATTTGTAAAACATCTGTGTAATTTTCTCTCATGGGTTTTAAGAATTCCTAAGATAAAGTCCAAAGATATTCTGAATAAATTCAGTATTTCTGGGATCAACATGGGTTTCAAAATATATTCCTTTGAAGGACAACTATTTTGGCTGTTTAATTCCATTTATGATATATATAATATATATATAATCATCAGTCATCACTTTATAGTCACTCCTGATACACCCAGAGATGGCAATGTTTCTCATATCTATAGTATAGCAAGTAATGAAAAATGTGTGAAAATTTAGCAATTAGGAATGTTTACTATGGAACGGATCTGACTTATTTTCATCAGCTCAAGATGTGCATTTTATGTACTGTGCAAAATTACTTGTGGCCTAATGGAAACATCTTGGCCTAGAAACTTGTTAATGATACTTGCAAGGCACAAGGAGGCAGATCATGTAGAACATAGCAAACTTCCATTCCAGGGCATCTTACTAACCAGAATTCTCTGTTAACCAGTGTATTTTGGCAGTGCAATGAAAATTTCCTATAATCATGGTCATCCCAAGGTTGTACATGATAATATACTCTATGACCCATCCTAAATAGATAAATGATATAGATTCTGGTTCAAGATGGCAACATGGGTGGATCCTGATGGACACACTAAATCTACAAGTGTTCACTGAACAATTTCCTCTGCAAACAAAATCCAAAAACAAGCTGATTGACTCCTACACCTTGGGCAAATAAGACCCATATCAAAGTGGGTAAGAAAGGCTGAAATACAACCTCACCATAACCCCCACTCTGGACGCTGTGACCCCAAATCAGAAGGGAACGGGACATTGAGCTTTTCCCTGAGATGTCAAAGCTCTGAAGCACACATCTGGCTTGCTAACTTTTAGAACCTACATCTGACAGGACCCCCCCCCCCCCACCTGCAGTTTTGAAAGCCAACATGTCCATGAAACCCATAAGGCTCTAGTGACCCGAGAAATAGTTCTGAAAGGACTTGCATGTGTGGACTCTCGCACCTCAGGAACAAGAGCAAAGGCGGCTGACTGAATAGCATCCAGACCTTCTGTGAAAGAGGCTTATTTCCTCCTCTTAACATATTAGCTTCGGTGTCAGACATCTAATGTAACACACAGTGAGGGACCTACTGAAATATCGTCTAAAGACAGAGGCCAGCAGGTACCATCTTTGCACACTCTCTGTGTTGCTCCACGTTGCCCGTATTTCCTAGAAAGGACAGTATCCTCATCTGGCACCCTAATTTTTACCTTTTCACCCAGGGGACACCTCTAGATCACTTGGCTTGGGGGCCAGCAGGGTTTACCCTTGCAGGTCCCACAAGGCTGTAAAGAAATGGATAAAGTTCTTATTAGCTCCTACCTCAAGGGTGCAGCACAGAGGCAACAAACCAAGGTACCCAGTCCTTCTATTAAAAGGGCCTATTAGAGGCACTTGGGTGGCTCAGGCAGTTAAGCATCTGTCTTTGGCTCAGGTCATGATCCCCAGGTCAGGCTCCCTGGTCAGCTGAGAGCCTGCTTCTCTCTCACCCTACTGCTCTGCCTACTTGTGCTCTCGTTCTATCTCTGTCAAATAAATAAAATAAAGCTTATTAGCTTATTAGCTTATCTTCAGCTTATCTTCATAGCTGTGTCCTGAGAAACTTTTAGTTTAACACATACCTAAAGGCTGACCATAATCCTCTCTAGAGACCACAGAAGATATGTGTTATCTCTGTTTTCTCCCTCTGCCATGCTCCAGAACACCAGTAATGCCCAGAAGGGAGATTGTATATGTACCTGGTGCCCCATTTATATATGGTGCCCAGGTTTTTGTGTACTACACAAAATCCCCTTGAACACCTGGCCAGTGGGCCTAATGTTCATGAGTTCATTGGAATAGTAACAAAGAAACCATGCTGGTGATCACCCCATGGAACAGTATAGAGGGAACAAACAGAAATGCTCATTTCTCAGTCCTCCCCTAAAAGAGTTATTTTTGCATGCTTTAAAAGCTGATCTCAGGGTCTGGCTTCCCATAGCCTGAATCTAGGTGTTGACTGAGATCCTTGCCTTTGGGACAGGTGCAGGCTCACCCTCAACTACTGGGAGCCACTAAATGTAAAGTAGGCTGCTTAGACAATCACAAAGTTTTGAGAGACAAGCAAGAACTACAGCAAGGTTGAATCTAAGTTTCAGCTCCTATACCAGGCCACTGATGCAAGACTGAGTGGTGGCTGTTTTATCTAATGCAAGGAAACCAACACAAAGAGTCAAGGAAAATGAAACAATAGGAATGTGTCTTTAAAAAGAACCAACTAAGAGTCCAGAGAACTAAAAACAAAGTGAAGTGATTTATCTGATACTAGTTCAAAATAACAGACATAAAGATGCTCACCTTTAGCCCATGAGAATAATGGATGAGGTCATAATTTTGATTAAGGGATAGATAATAGAAGGAAGTATCAAACAGAAGTAACAGAGCTGAGGAATACAATAACTAAACTGAAAAATACAATAGATGGCTTCAACAGCAGAATATTTGAAGCAGACACATGGAAAAATGAACTCAAGGACAGGACAGTGAAACCTCCAATTACAGCAGCCAAAGAAAAACTGTAAAAGAATGAAGGTAGCTGAAGGGGCCTATGAGAGGACATCAAAGACCTATATTCACATTTTAGGAGTCCCAGAAACAGAAAGGGGCAGAAAGCTTAGTTGAAGAAATTATGATAAAAAACCTCCCTAAACTTGGAAAGGAAACAGACATCTACATCTAGGAAGCCTAGAAAGTTCCCAAGAAGAAACATACCAAATTGTTCTCAAGACACTCACATTAAGACACATTATAACTAACTTGTCAAAAGTTACAGACAAGGACACAAATCTTAAAAGCAGCAAGAATCAAAAACAACTTGTTACATATAAGGGAATACCTACAAAACTAGGGCACATTTCCCAACAAAAACTTGGAGGGAAGAAGAGAATGACAGGATATATTCAAAGAACTAAAAGACAAAAAAATGCCAATCAAAGATAATCTACCCAGCAAAGTCGTTCTTTTTTTGAAGGAGAAAGAGTTTTTCTGACAAAAATTAAAGGAGTTCCTGGGGCAACAGTGTGGCTCAGTCATTTGGTGTCTATCTTTGGCTTGGGTTGTCACCCCAGGATGCTGGGATTGAGCCCCTCATTGGACTCCCTGCAGAGCAGGAAGCCTGCTTCTCCCTCTCCCACTCCCCCTGCTTGTGTTCCCTCGTTCACTGTGTCTCTGCCAAATAAATGAATAAAATCTTTAAAAAAAACTAAACTAAACTAAACTAAAGGAGTTCCTTATCACCAGACTGGTCAACAAAGTGAGAATATAAATATTACTGGTAAAGGTAAATATATAGTGAAATTCTGAATAATCCAGTGGTGGTGCATTAATCACTTACAAAGCTAGTAGGAAGGTTAAGAGACAAAGTAATAAAAAAATATAACTGCAGTAATTTATTAAGGAATATACACAATAAAAAATAAAATGTGCTATCAAAAACATAAAACATGGGGAATTAAAAATGTAGAACTTTAGAATGTAATCCAACTTAAGTTATCAATTTAAAATGCACTGTTATAAATATAAATTGTTTCATGTAAGTTTCATTGTAACCATAAGCCAAAAACCCATAATACATACACAAGAGAAAAAGAAAGGAATTTAAGCATACCACTACAGAAAATCACCAAACCATAAGGAGAGCAAGAGCACAAAAACAAAAACAAACAAAAACAAAAAACCCCACCACCCTACCAAAACACACACAAAAAACCAAAAACCAAAAATCAAAAATACCCCCCCAAAAACAGAGTAATTGCAAAACAACCAGAAAGCAATTAAAAAATGGCATTAATTCCATTACCTATCAATAATTTTCATGTAAATGGACTAAATTCTCCAATCAAAAGAGCATGGTTAAATGGAAAAAAACAAAAACAACACAAGATCATTTATATTCCACCTACAAGAGAGTCACTTTAGATGTAGGGACATGTAGTAATGCAAAATGATAATTCATGAACATTGAACCCAAAAGAAAGCTGGGGCTGCTATATTAACATCCCACAAATTAGACTTTTTGATAAAGAATATAATAAGAAATAAATATGACTACATAATGATAAAAGGGTCAATCCAAGAAAAGAATGTAATACTGAGACAGCGTGATACTGGCACATAGACCAATGAATAGAGCAGACACATAGACCAATGGAACAGACACATAGACCAATGGAACAGAGTGGAGAGCCCAGACATGGACCCTCAAATCTATAGTCAAATAATCTTCGACAAAGCAGGAGAAAATACACAGTGGAAAAAATACAGTCTCTTCAATAAATGGTGCTGGGAAAATTGGACAACTATGTGTAGAAGAATGAAACTTGACCATTCTCTTACACCACACACAAAGATAAACTCAAAATGGATGAAAGACCTCAACGTGAGACAGGAATGCATAAAAAATCCTGGAGAAGAACATAGGCAATAACCTCTTCAACACTGGCCACAGCAACTTCCTTCAAAGGAAGGAAGGAAAGACAAAGGAAACAAAAGCGAAAATGAACTTTTGGGACTTCGTCAAGATCAAAAGCTTCTGCACAGCCAAGGAAATAGTCAATAAAACTAAGAGGCAACACATGCAATGGGATAAGATATTTGCAAATGACACTACAGAGACCTGATATCTGAGATCTATAAGGAACTCCTCAAACTCAACACCCCAAAACCAGGAAATCATGTAAAAAAATGGGCAAAAGATATGAACAGACACTTCTCCAAAGAAGACATACAAATGGCTAACAGATACATGAAAAAATGTTTATTATCATTAGCCATCAGGGAAATTCAAATCAAAACCACACTGAGATACCACCTTACACCAGTTAGAATGGCAAAAATTAACAGGACAGGAAATAAGTGTTGGAGAGGATGTGGAGAAAGGGGAACGCTCTTACACTGTTGGTGGGAGTGCAAGTTGGTAACCACTTTGGAAAACAGTGTGGGGATGCCTCAAAAAATTAAAAATAGAGCTACCCTATGATTCAGCAATTACACTACTGGGTATTTACCCCAAAGATACACATGCAGTGAAAAGAAGAGCCATATGTACTCCAATGTTCGTAGCAGCAGTGTCCACAATTGTCAAACTGTGGAAAGAGCTGAGATGCCCTTCAACAGACAAATGGATAAAGAAGATATGGTCCATATATACAATGGAGTATTATGCCTCCATTGGAAAGGATGAATACCCAACTTTTGTATCAACATGGACGGGCCTAGAGGAGATTATGATGAGTGAAATAAGTCAAGCAGAGAAAGTCAATTATCATATGGTTTCACTCACTTGTGGAACATAGGGAATAACATGGAGGACATTAGGAGAAGGAAAGGAAAAGTGAAGTGGGGGAAATTGGAGAGGAAGACAAATCATGAGAGACTGTGGACTCTGAGAAACAAACTGAGGGTTTTAGAGGGGAAGGTGTGGGGAGATGGGTGAGCCTGGCGGTGGGTATTAAGGAGGGCATGTATGGCATGGAGCACTGGGTGTGGTTGATAAACAATGAATATTGTTTGTGAACAATGAAAACAATTTTTAAAAATGAAAAATTTTTTTAAAACTTAAAAAAAAGAGTTCATAAAAAAACTGTTAGAATAAGCAAATTCAGCCAGGTTGCAGGATAAAAGATCAATATGCAAAAGTCAGTTGCAATTCTGTACATAACAATGTGCTATCAGAAAGAGCAGTTAAGGGGCACCTGGGAGGCTCAGTGGGTTAAAGCCTCTGCCTTCAGCTCAGGTCATGATCCCAGGGTCCTGGGATTGAGCCCTGCATCAGGCTCTCTGCTTAGTGGGGAGCCTGCTTCCTTCTCTCTCTCTTCCTACTTGTAATCTCTGTCAAATAAATAAATAAAATCTTAAAAGAAAAATAAAAAAGCAGTTAAGAAGAACAATTGCAGTGAGTGCTGTGAAGTGTATAAACCTGGCGATTCTCACAGACCTGTACCCCTGGGGCTAAAACATGATATGTTAATAAAAAAATAAATAAATAAAAGAATAATGACACTTAGAATTGCATCAAAATAGTTAAAAAAATAGTTAAATACCTAGGAATAAATTTAACCAAGGAGGTGAAACACCTGAAAACTCTAAGACACTGAAAGAAATTGAAGATGACACAAACCAATGGAAAGATACACCATGCTCATGGATTGGATTAATATTGTTCAACTGTACATACCACCCAAAACAATCTACAGACCCAATGCATTCTCTATCAAAATATCAACAATATTTTTCACAGAGCTAGAACAAATAGTTCTAAAATTTGTATGGAACCACAAATGACCCTGAACAGCAAAGGAGTTTTTTGTTTTTGCTTTTTTAAGATTTTACTTATTTGAGAGAGAGAGAGAGAGAGAGAGAGAGAACATGAGCAGAGGGAGGAAGAGGAAGAGAGAGGGAGAAGCAAGCTCCATGCTGAGCAGGAAGCCCAACACAGGGCTTGATCCCAGGACCCAAGGACTGTGACTTGGGCCAAAGGCAGATGCTTAACCAACTCAGCCACCCAGGGGCCACCAACCAAAGAAATGTTAAAAACAAAGCTGGAGACATCATAATTCCAGATTTCAAGCTATGCTCCAAAGCTATAATAATCAAAACAGTATACTTGCACCAAAATAAACAGATCAATGGAACAGCATAGACCAGGAATAAACTTATGCTTATATGGTCAATTCATGTATGACACAGGAGTTAAGGATATACATTGTGAAAAAGACAGTCTCTTCAATAAATAATGACTGCAAAATTGGATAACTACATTGAAAAGAATGAAACTAGAGCACTGTCCTACACTATACATAAAAATAAGCTGAAAACAGATAAAAGACCTAAATTTAAGATTTCAACCCTAAAACTCTTAAATGACAATATAATAATAATCTCTTTGATATTGGACCTAGCAACATTTCTCTAGACCACTTCAAGCAAGGGAAACAAAAACCTAAATAAACTCTTGGGACTATGTCAAATTAAAAATCTTTTGCATGTGAAGGACAGCATTAATAAAACAAAAAGGCAAACTGCTGAATAGGAGAAGATATTTGCACATGATACATATGATAAAAATTAATATCCAAAATATCTAAGTACTCATATAGCTGAACACCAACAAAATAAAAAAATTCAATTAAAAATGGGAAGTGGGGGCGCCTGGGTGGCTCAGTGGGTTAAGCTGCTGCCTTCGGCTCAGGTCTTGATCCCAGGGTCCTGGGATCGAGTCCCGCATCGGGCTCCCTGCTCAGCGGGGAGCCTGCTTCCCTCTCTCTCTCTCTCTGCCTGCCTCTCTGTCTACTTGTAATCTCTGTCTGTCAAATAAACAAATAAAATCTATAAAAAGAAACAAAAAAAGGGAAGTGTGGGGCACCTTGGTGGCTCAGTGGGTTAAAGCCTCAGCCTTCAGCTCAGGTCATGATTCCAGGGTCCTGGGATCGAGCCTCACGTCAGGCTCTCTGCTTGGCAGGGAGCCTGCTTCCCACTCTCTCTCTCTCTCTGCCTGCCTCTCTGCCTACTTGTGATCTCTGTCTGTCAAATAAATAAATAAAATCTTAAAAAAAAAAATAGGAAGTGTACGTGAATTCCACTGATGGGTATTTATGCAAAGAAAACAAAAACACCAGTTCAAAAAGATAAATGCACCCTTGTGTTTATTGCAGCATTATTTATAATAGTCAAGACATGGAACCAACCTAAGTGTCCATTGATATATAAATAGGTAAAGATGTGGCATGTGTATACACACACACACACACACACACACTAAATATCACTCAGCCAAAAAGAAGAATGAAATTTCACTATTTTCATCATGGACAGACTGAGAAAATCATGCTTAACAGAGTCAGACTGAGAAAGACCAACAAATATCATATGATTTCATTTATATGCGAGATCTAAAAATCAGAAACAACCAAGTGACAAACAAACAAACAAAAAAAGCAAACCAACCAACCAACCAGGAACAAAACAAAACTTCTTAGATACAGAAAACAAACTGGTGGTTACTAGAGGTGGGGTGATGGGCAAAATAGGTGAAGGAGATTCATAAATAAAAACCTCCAGTTATAAATAAATCACTGGGATGAAAAGTGTAGCATAGGGAATATAGTCAGTGATACTGTAATAACACTGTATGGTGACAGAGAGTAACTACACTTACCATGGTGAGTACTGCATAATGTATAAAACTCTGCTCACACTGTAAAAAAAAAGAAAAAAAAAGGAGATAAGCAAAGGACCTTAATAGACTTTTTTCCAAAGACAACCTTCAGATGGTCAATGGGCACATGAAAAGACTCATATCATTGGTCCTTAGAGAAATACAAATCCAAACTACAATGAGGGCACGTGGGTGGCTCAGTCAGTTAAGTGTCCAATGCCTGACTTTGGTTCCTGTCATGATCTCAGAGTTGTGGGATTGAGCCCCATGTCAGGCTCTGCATCCAGCGTGGGGTCTGCTGTTCTTCTCCCTCTGCTCCACCCCCTGCCTGCTCATTCTCTTTCTCTCTCAAATAAATAAAATCTTTTTAAAAATAAGACTGAGGGGCGCCTGGGTGGCTGAGTCGTTAAACATCTGCCTTCAGCTTGGGTCGTGGTCCCAAGGTGCTGGGATCGAGCCCTGCATTGGACTCCCTGCTCAGTGGTATGCCTGGTTCTCTATCTCCCACTCCCCCTGTTTGTGTTCCCTCTCTTGCTGTCTCTCTCACTGTGTCAAATAAATAAATAAAAATCTTTAAAAAATTAAAAATAAAAACAATTTAAAAATCACAATGAAATATTACCACACACTTATCAGAATGACAGTACCAAAAAGACAAATAACAAGTGCTGGAAAAAAATACAGAGAAAAGGGAACCCTCTTGTACTGCTGATTGAAGATAAATCGGTGTAATCACCATGGAAACCAGTATGGAGATTCCTCAGAAAATGAAAAATAGAACTACCATATGACCCGGCAATTCCTCTTATGGGTGTTTAAAGAAAACCAACTATTTTGAAAAGATCTATGTGCCCTTAAGAAGAATGTAATCTTGCCATTTGAGACCACAAGAATCGGAAATGCTAAGGGGAATAAGCCTGACAAAGACAACTATCTTATGATCTCATGTACGGAACCTAAAAAAAACCAAGCCTAAACAAAACAAACCCCTACCTAATTCATAGATACAAAGGACAGACTTATGGTTGCTAGAGGTGGTGAGGTTGGGGTGGGTGAAATGGGTGAAGGTGGTCCAAATACGCAAACTTTCAGTTTTAAAATAAGTAACCAGGATATAATGTATAGCATGGTGACTATAGTTAATAATACTGTATTGTATATTTGAAAGTTGCTAATAGATCTTAAAAGTTTTTACTGTAAGAAAAAAACTATATGTTTGGTGATGGATGTTAATTAGACTTACGGTGATCATTTCATTCAATACCAAATCATTAGATTATACCCCTGAAACTCCTATTTCAATTGTAGCTTAGTTTAACCTGATACTCATTATAGCTGTGGTATTAACTGTATTTTATGATAACTAAATTCTCTCAAAACTGATCATTCATGTTGGTAATTCATGTATAGTACATAGAACTAATTTCAATCATTGCATATGTTTGATTGACCATCATGTTCCACCAGGGACCCACAAAAGGCACAAGAACATAGGATTTTGTTTTACGTCTCCAAATTGCCTCCGGTTCTCCTCTTGTCTCCCTAACACCTAACTCATTTTCAAGCCACAACTATGTGCCCAGCCTCTCCATCACGTTGTCTCTCTCATCTTCCTAACACCTTAAAGGTGAAGAAATTGAGACCCAGAAATTTGGGGTTCTTTGCCCAAAGTCTCCTAAGGAGTAAAGCCAGGACTTGAAGCCAGCTGTGTGTGAACACAAACCCAGATTCTACCAAAAGGCTCTGGTGACTCAAACTGGGTTGAGCCAAAGTCACTGGCTGACTTCTGGAGAGGTCTTAACTGAATAAGGGGGAAGATGGGATAATACTCTGTGGCCAATCCAAGAGTTTCGTGGCTGTTAATGAAACACTTAGCAGATTTGAGTAAGTCCTTTTCATTGTTCCTTTGGATTATCATTACTCATGTTCCTCCTGGCAGTCTTTGACTCTGGTTTTCTTTGGAGTTTATCACTTGGCCCCTCTCTAACCATGTCTTGTTTTTGCTAAACAGGAAAAAGTAAAAGGGAGAAACTTAAGATATTACCTTAGTTGTTTATCCCTTAACTGCTACAGAATTCACATCAGCACACTAAAATATTAAGACACTTTTCTTTGTAATTTCCTTTTTTGTTGTTTTTTAAAGATATTTTTCTTTATTTATTCGACAGACAGAGATCACAAGTAGGCAGAGAGGCAGGCAGAGAGAGAGGGGGAAGCAAGCTCACCACCGTGCAGACAGTCCAACGTGGGGCTCCATCCCAGGACCCCGAGATCATGACCTGAGCCGAAGGCAGAGGCCTAACCCACTGAGCCACCCAGGCACCCCTGTTAATTTCCTTTAAACAACACAAATTCCTCCTCTCTTTTTTACCTATAATTTTCACAAGCTAATTTTTTTCCCATGTGTAGGTTTATCTACCAGCACAGAATCGGAGATTTAGAAAAGTTGCTTGGTTTCTTCATTTGCTTTCATATATGTGAAATTCAATTGACAATTAAAATTTTTTTTTTTAACTCTGAAAATTAGTGTTTAATTTGGGCATTTCTCCAGCTGCCTTTGTTTGTTGTTATGCATGATAATCTAGTATCCCATTACTGTGAAAAATTAAGGGTTGCCTAATCATGAACAACTAATAAGCAATACATATGCTCAACTGGATATTCTCAGTATAACAGAATAAGGAATGAGCCACATTCTTGATTATGAGATCATGTATTTCATCCCATAGATTAACTACAATTCAGTTCTTTTGAAAAGGAGATGGGGGTGCCTGGGTAGCTCAGACAGGTAGGTGTCCAACTCTTGATGTCAACTCAGGTCTTGATCTCCGGGTCGGGAGTTTAAGCCCCACACTGGGCCCCTGTGCTGGGTAGGGAGACTACTTGGGGGAAAAAAAAAAAAGAGAGATAGAGAAAAAGAGAGAGAGAGATGAACTGGGCCAAAAAAGAGGACTCCATTTGGACATAACTGAAGTAGGTAGGTAACTGTCGAGAAGTTTGCATTTAAGTGGCATAGCAAAAACTTCTAGTTCAAATAATTATATTGTCCTTGTTTCCTAATTTTAAGACCCTTGTATTTATTTATGGCAGAGATACTCCAAAGCTAAACATTACAGTAGGTAAGATGTAAGGCAAGATTGTTCAGGGGAACTTCGGAAGACTCCTTTATGGCTCCACGCCCTCCCTGCACTCCCTCCTGCCTGGATATGGAACGAACACAGCACCCATCTTAGACCATGAGGTCAACTTCAAGATGGAAGGTATACTTTCAGCATAAAGAGGCAGAAAAGGTCACCTGTGGACTAGGCGGCACCCAAAGCACCAGACTGCCTATCACTGGACTTCCTTTCTGGGAGGGAAAATCCCTTATTTAAGCCATTGCTATTTCTAATCTCTATTACTAGCAGTCAAATGCAACTCCTAATTGAGATCTGAAATAAAATACTCACTGCTGTCTAAATTTAGAAGGCAATGAGTCTTGTTTGTCTTAAGCTTTGATCTCTCTCGAAGAGCAAAGTCCCCTGGGAGAGGAAACACTGTTGAGCTGAAGGTCATTTCTGTATAGCAGGTTTTGCAAAGGAGAGCAAAAGTAGAGATAAAAGTCTTCAGAGTAGAAAAAAAGGCACTTGTAAATGTCATGGAGAGCAGCACACTGAATAAACAACTAAAAAGATAATTAATACTTTGGCTCATTTTAATATAAATGGAGTGATCAAGAGACAATGAATTAAGATTTTTGGAAGATTCCAGAACAAAAAAATGTGGGTCACATCAGGAGGACAAATCGTGCTAAGCAAAAGGAAAGCAGCACGATCCTCTTCATCTGACACGTTTCTCCCTTGAATTTTACAGTCACATTTTTTTCCCCTCTAAATAACTAGATATATTTTCCCCTCTAGAATAACTAGGCAGGAAGGCTCCACCTGGGGGCACCTTCTTATCACCAGATATTAAGACCCCTCCTTTTCCCATCCATAAAATTTACTATGTTATTCTCATATCGATCCACCCCTGCTGATTTTAAGAGTCAGGAATTTTTTTTTTTTTTTTTAAAGATTTTATTTATTCATTTGACAGACAGAGATCACAAGTAGGCAGAGAAGCAGGCAGAGGGAGAGGAGGAAGCAGACTCCCCGCTGAGCAGAGAGCCCGACGTGGGGCTCGATCCCAGGACCCTGGGATCATGACCCGAGCCGAAGGCAGAGGCTTTAACCCACTGAGCCACCCAGGCGCCCCAAGAGTCAGGAATTTTTACAAAATTATTATAATACCTTTCACTCTTCTTTCTCTTTGAAGTTACAGCCATTATAATTCAGCTATTTCTTGGCTCATAAACTTGGCAAGGCTTTTTTGGGGGAAAAAAAAAAAAAGTCCTCTCATTGGCAGAGAGCTTGCTCATATGCTGACAGTTTAGCTTATATGAAATCGCTGAGTAATAAGAAGGGTAAAATAGGGCTTGTAAGGGAAACAGGAAGCAGAATACCCTCCACAAATAAATCCCAGACACTGATTTTTGCTTATCTAAGAAGCTGAAGGGTCTTTCCTTTGAGGCAGCATTCACTGACCTCTCGCTAAGACTGTTTATTCAATGTGATTTCTCCACTGGATGGAAAGTGGTCTTGCTTTCTTCCCTAAACCTTTCCTTAAGTGCTGTTTTAGATGAAATTCTGTACTGTCACATTGGAGCCTTCTGTAACCCCTCCTGCTAAGGAACACAGCTGGAAGCTTAGGACCACTTAGGATGCTGCACACTCAAGTAGCCCTTCATCTCAAAACAAATCTCTTAAAACTATTTCTTGGCGTGAACCTTTGTAGACTGTTACATCTGACATCTCATAAAGACTGAAGAGAGGAAGCTTGTGCACCTCTGAAGAGAGCCCATTTCCATCTCTGCATGGAAAGTACATAGAAAATCCTAATTAGGTAAGTCCTGGAGTATACAACGTAGGAGACATCTGCCCTGGCTTTCTCCATACTAAATCCCTTTTTCAGGCTTCCTATTTAAAACAACAATAACAACAACAACAAGACAAAACAAAACAAAACAAAACCCCACACACAGGAAGTAAAAATGGTTCAAATTAAAAATACACTCTTTCACACAACATCCTGTCCTGCTTAACAGTGCCATAATTCTTCTGCACTGTAAACAATTAGATAGAGATATTGTAAAATTAGCTCCAATTTGCATAATAATGCTTGACTCTTAAAATTTAAGTGACTGCATTTGCACAAATTTAATAACAATTCAGCTTATATTTTTTTTGTTTTAATGTATTTTATACAAATAATGTCAAATTTATAGATTACTAGTTTCCCCAAAGCAAGCCAGATGAGGACATTGCATTTTTGCAAGTTTAATATACTACAAGATATGGTAATTCTAGCCTTCTTAAATTAAAGGTCACCTCCTTTTCTGATTCTGTTTTTTCCCCTTTTTAAGAAAAAAGAGTTTGAGACTCCTAATGATCTGGAACAAAGAAAAATATACCCAGTGCTCAATGACATCTAAACCAGTTCAAAATATTTTAAATATAATTTACCCCATTTTACTTTTAGGGAACTGTAGAATTTAATCTTAAAATCTAATTTTAAGGACTTTTTTAGGTTTAAAATCAATCACATTTGAATCCTGGGTTGGTAGAGCAAATTGCATTAAAAGATGTTTTTATTATATTTATTGTCATAGATGTTAATTCAATGGATCTACCCATTATTGTCTTTTGGACTTACAGTATAATTCCACCTAATAGAAATTGAATTGCCACATAAGCTCTGCTCTTATCTGAGGCTTTGCGCTCCCCAGCCACTGGGTCAATGATGAAATCATTTCAAGTCCTAAATCATTGCTTTCCTTGAGGAAAATTTTAATGATTATTGCCATAACAAGGCATCCCTTTTTCACAAGAGACCAGCAGTGATTCCTCGTAAAAAAAAAAAAATAAAAAATGAGAGGGTCTTTTATTATATATAAAGAGGTAAGTGACTATTAAGGTAGTTGGTTAACTACTGAATAAACTTTTTTGATAAAATTGGCAGTTGAACATTCAAACAAGCAGTCAAAAAAAGGCACACGAATATGTATTTCTTTACTGGTTCAGAATTCTTTGGTTCTGTTTAGGGCTTCTCCATATAGTTAGTTGTGCACGTTACTGGCTAAGGGAAGGACTAAATGAGGGCTGAAATCTAGCTTACACCACACTTGTCTAACTGGGTGCTGCGAAATGGAGCTGCATAAGCACATGGGAAAAAAAGCACCTTGTTAGTTGACACAACTGCATTCTATGATTTCATGGCAGTCCTTAGTCGGACTCTCCAGGCTGGTATAAATGTGGTTTGGCTTAATGAGAAAAACTACTTCCTAGGGTCTTTTTCACAATTCTGTAATTTTAAATAAGTGATTCCAGTTTATATCCCATCGGGGTTTAAACTCAAAATGCTAATCCCACAATAATTGTCATAAAGAGGATTATGGAAAGCACTGGTAGAAACATCCAAGTCGATTCTGGTTCAATGTAGGTCTTCCTCCTCATGGTTTCATAAGAACTTGTGTTTATATTTGTATTAGAAAAATGATGTCAACACTCATTCAGTGAATTTGATCACCATCAATAACTGGTTATAATGATCAGGCCAAATATCTCATTCACTACTTCATCCTTCATCCTCTTCTAAGTGATGGCAGTTTTTCTGTTATTTTGTTTAGACTCTTAGAGGTCTTTGGTTTTCCAAATAAACCATCTATCCTTTAATCTTGCCAACTCTAAGGTGTTTCATAACCCTGACTAAACTGCTTCTTTATTCACAGAGTTGTCTACATTTACTGATAAAGTTTATCACTTTATAAAAATCTGTTTATATAATTCTTTGCTATGTGACTAACTATATTTGCCATGTATTCTGGTCTATTTAAGGACATCTGGCATATTTAAATGACCAGACAGAAGACACATGACACATAAGGAATAATGTAAATTTCAAACAAGGAGAGTAACAAAAAAGTGGCTAAGGTAATAAATATACATGTATGGGGGCACCTGGGTGGCTCAGTGGGTTAAAGCCTCTGCCTTCGGCTCAGGTCGTGATCCCAGGGTCCTGGGATTAAGCCCTGCATCGGGCTCTCTGCTCAGCAGGTAGCCTGCTCCCCCTGCCTTCTCTGCTTGCCTCTCTGCCTACTTGTGATCTCTGTCAAATAAATAAATAAAAATTTTTTTTAAAAAGCTTATCTTTAAAAAAATAAATAAATACATGTATGATTTAGCATACAAGTTTATATTTTGTATGTGTGTTTTGCACACAGTTATTTCATTAGTGGCCTGGAAAAAATGTATTTGAATTAATCCCCTTTCCCTAATATGTTTTTCTATAGCAGCTTGTAGCTTCTGAAAATTTTTCTTAATACTTCTTTATTAGCCTCTGTACATCTCTGTATATGAACTGTCAGAATACGAAGATATAGAACAATGATAACATGTATTTAGGTATATATATATATTATAAACACAATCTTGTAGGTTAAAGAATATGATGGAGGTCCTCATTCAATTAAGCCTAGAGTGCCAGATGCATTCCTATTCTGAATTTTCTCTGATGCACATAAATGAGGTGCTTTTTTTTTTTTTTAAAGATTTTATTTGTTTATTTGACAGAGAGTATGCGAGGAATATAGGTAGGGGGAGTGGGAGAGGGAGAAGCAGGCTCCCCAGTGAGCAAGGAGGCCAATGATGGGCTCAATCCCCAGACCCTGGTACCATGACCTGAGCCAAAGGCAGACACTTAATGACTGAGCCACCCAGGTGTCCCTGAGGTGCTATCCTTAATAGCTGCATCCCATAAAGCTCTAACTGAAACTTCTCTAAGACTGATTTGAAAAGAAAACTTAAGTATTTGTAAAGACTAAAAAAAAAAAAAAAAAAAGTATTTTTCTCTTACTACTCATATTAAAATTTGAAACAGCCATAGAAAATAAGGAAGACTGCATTCATTTACTTTCTAGGCCAGAGAACAAGGGAGCATAGGCACTCTGCTGAGGCCTACATAAAAATTCTCAACTTCAGTCCTGGACTACTTTCATATTTTTACTTTTAAAATCTACATACCATCTGTATTATTGGCATATTTTTTCCTTAAATGGTCTAGTTACAAAAATCTGGATACATATATTTTTTGATATATTTTTTAAAGGAAAATTTATGTCACTACTATAAAGGGACAAATCACTACCACTTGTCTTGAGATACTATAAAAGTAAATATAATGAAACTAAACCAATTTTAGTAAATTCTAGCTGGGCAGTTCTTCTGTCAAATACTCTAAGCCCTAGCTTTACTATTTGTTAAATGAGTAGGAGGAGGGAAGAAAATAGGAAGGAGGAAGAGAAAGGGGGTAGGGAGAGAGAAAAGGAGAGGAAAGAGAGATAAATTGACAAGTCTGGAAGAGACAAACAGTCTCATCTGTTTTTCTAAAAGCTTAAAGACCTTTGTAAGGGAAATTCATTTCTTTTTTTTTTTTTTTTAAAGATTTTATTTATTTATTTGACAGAGAGAAATCACAAGTAGTCGGAGAGGCAGGCAGAGAGAGAGAGAGGGAAGCAGGCTCCCCGCTGAGCAGAGAGCCTGATGCGGGACTCGATCCCAGGACCCTGAGATCATGACCTGAGCCGAAGGCAGCGGCTTAACCCACTGAGCCACCCAGGCACCCCGGAAATTCATTTCTTTATATGGCATTCAAAGTTATTTAATGTCAGGTCTATCTACTACTTAGGAACATCTTAAATTGTAGTAGGGATATGGGTCCCAAATTTTTGGTAACACTGCACAGAGTTTTCTGCCATGCCTGTTATGCCCTTCTGCATCCTTCTGACTCAACTTTGTTCCCATCGTTTTGCTACTTAATGAAATGGCCCCTGACTGTAAAAAGCATTTGGTAACAGCCAGCAAAAATCATAGCATAATTACTCAACCTAGTTATTCATTTGTTCAATAGACATGTAGTAGGTATGAACTAAAGCAGGCAAGCAAATATTGCTACCAGGTACAAATACAAAGATTCAGTCCCATTTATAGGCTTAATTTAATGGAAATTTATTACCCAAAGTTTTAAAATTGTAATTTATTTTTTAAAGTTTTTTTTTTTAATGTAATTGACAGAGATCACAAGTAGGCAGAGAGGCAGGCAGAGAGAGAGGAGGAATCAGGCTCCTTGCTGAGCAGAGAGCCCAATGCAGGGCTCGATCCCAGGACCCTGACATCATGACTTGAACCAAAGGCAGAGGCTTTAACCCACTGAGTCACCCAGGTGCCCCTAAAATTGTAATTTAAAAAAGAATCAAGAGGGTCCCAGGGTGACGCAGTTAGTTAAGCATCTGACTTGTGATTTTTGCCTCAGATGGTTATCTCAGGGTCATGGGATTAAGCCCTGAGTTAGGGTCTGTGTTCAACAGGGAGTCTGCTTGAGATTCTTTCTCCCTCTCCTCCTCTGCCCCCTCCTCTATGCACTCTCAAATAAATAAATCCTTTTAAAAATTTTTAAAAAGAATAAAGAGAAACTGTTTCATGTCTTGATATTTTTTGTTAAGCCCTTCTTCTATCTGCCTAAGAAGAAAAGTTGGGGGAAGAGTTGACTCAAGATGTTGATGGAGGAGAATCCAAAACTCACCTCTCCCAGAAAGAGAAGAAAGGAAGAAAAAGGCAGAAAACACATTTGGAGAAATAATGGCTGAAAATTTGCCTAACCTGGGGAACAAAGCAGACATCCAGATCCAGGAAGCCAGAGAATTCCAAATAAGATGAATTTAACAATTCACACCAGGACATGTTATGACTATAGTATCAAAAGTTAAAGACAAGGAGAGAACAGTAAAAGCATTGAGAAAACAAACTTGTTACATAGAAAGAGACATACATAAGAATATGTACAGATTTTTTAGCAGAAACTTTGAATATATCACGCCACCCCTCTGGCTTGAAAAGTACTCCAAGAAAAAACTGTCAACAAAGAATACACTACCAGGCAAAGCTGTCCTTTATTTGAAGAAGAGATAAAAACGTTTTGCAGACAAGCAAAAGTTAAAGGAGTTCATCACCCCCAGATAGGACTTACAAGAAATGATAAAGGGACTTCTTAAAGCTGAAACAAAAAGGTGTAATTAATAATAGGAAAATATGTGAAAGTATACATCTCATTGGTAATGGTAAATTTATAGTCAAATTCAGCATAATTTGATGTTTTAAAGTGGTGGGTTAGAGGCACGGGTTGGCTCAGTCATTAAGCCTCTGCCTTCTGCTCAGGTCATGATCCCTGGGTCCTGGAACTGAGGCCCACATTGGGCTTCCTACTCAGCAGGAGGCCAGTTTCTTCCTCTCTCATTCTCCCTGCTTGTGTTCCCCCACCCTGTCAAATAAATAAGTCTTTAAAATAAATGAATAAATAATGAAGTAAATTAAGTGGTGGGTTAATCTCTTATAAATCTAGTATGAAGGTTAAAAGACAAAATAGTAAAATAACTATAAGTATAGTTACATAGTTTTGGTTATATAGTTAGAACTATAGTTCTAATTGTTAATGAATACATATTAAAAAGCAAAGAATTCAGAATAATCTAAAAAGTTTTATAAACATATAAACAAGAACATACAGATAACAAAATGAAATTAGTAATGTATAAAGACTATGAGAAGTCCAACAAAGAACTAGAAACCATCAAAACAAAACAAAACAACCCAAAAATAGTAGAGCTGAAAAATACAATGATTGAACTGCAGAACTCAGAGCTTCAAAAAAGATTCAACCATGCAGAAGAAAGAATCAATGACCTAGAAGACAGGACATCCAAGAGTATTCAGTCAAAAGAGCAAAAAGAAAAAATAATGAAAAAAGAGTGAAGAAACGTGATGGGAACTGCTGGACACAATAGAAAGAAATACTACACATATTATGGAATTACAAAAAAAGAAGAAAAACAGAAAGAGACAGAAAGTATATTTAAAGCAATAATGGCTAAAGATGTCCCAAGCCTGAGGGGAAAAAATGGTTTTCCAGATCCATGAGACTTAAAGGACCCCAAATAGGTTGGATCCAAATAGGACTACATTGAGGCAGATGACAAACTGTCAAGTTCAAAGAATTTTGAAAGAAGGAAAAGAGAAATTAAATATGGGGAACCCCTCTCTCCCATCTCATATAAAGGTAAAAATTTCTCAGCAGAAACTCTTCAAACTAGGAAAGAATGGGAAGACAGATTCAAAATATTGAAAGGAAACAACTGTTAACCAAGAATTTTAAACTCAGCAAAGCCATCATTCAGAAATGAAAGCAAGGTAAAGATTACCAAACAAAGAAAAGCTGAGGGAGTTCATTAAGACTAGATCTGCTTTACACCCTTACACACATTTTCAAAGGGATTTTTTTGAGTAGAACTAAAGTCATAAAAACATAAGAAGTTAGCATAGAACTCACTGGTAATAAGATTCTGTAATGTAGTAATGGTGGTGTGTAATTGCCTTATAACTTCAGTTTGAAAGTTAAAAACTAAATGTAGCAGAAAACAGCCATAAATATCACAATCTGATATTAGACACACAATATTAAAAAAAAAAAAAGTGTAACATGTAACATCACTAACCTAATACATGAAGGGGAGAAGAGTAGAAGTGTAAAGTATAAAATTGTTATCAAAGTTAAGTTGTTTAAAATAGGGTGTTTTACTTTTAAGATATTTTGTGTAAGCTTCATGGTAACCACAAAGGAAAAAACCTGTAGTAATTACACACACAAAAATAAGAAGTCAGCTTACTGATACCAAAAGACATCAAAACACACACATGCAAAAAGACAATGGGATAAGAACAAAGGATCCACAAAAGAGCCAGAAACAAACAAAAAAAATGACAGTAATTAACAATAATTACTTTATATAAATGGATTGTTTTTAAATCAAAAGAAATAGAAAGGCTGAAGTGATTAAAAAACAAAATCCAGAGATATGCTGCCTATGAGATATTCATTTTAGCCGCAAAGAGACTTACAGACTGTGAGTGAAAGATAGAAAAACATATCTCAAGCGAATGTTAAAAAAAAAAAAAAAAAGGCAAGGGTAGTTAGAAAAAAAGACTTTAAACTAGAAATGGTAAAAAGAGACAAAAAAGGCCATTATATAATAATAAAGGGATCAATCCATCAAGAATATGCAACATTTGTAAGTATTTATATACACAACATTAGAGCATCTAAATGTGTACAGAAAATATGAAAGAGCAATATGGAGAAATTATCAGAAATACAATAATGATTGGGAACTTTAAACTCTATTCTCAGTTCATGCAGACAGAGAAACAGTAAGGAACTGTGGATTTGAATAACCCCATAGGCCAAATGGATCTAACAGACATATACAGAACATTCTATCCTCCAACAGCATAATACACATTCTTCTCAAGTGCATATGAAATATTTTATAGTAGAGACCATATGTTGTGTTAGCAAATTCAAGAATACTGAAGTCATATCAAGTATCTTCTTTGACCACAGTGCTATGAAACTAGAAATCCATACAGGAAAGAAAACTGTAAAACTCAAGAAGAACATGGAAATTAAACAACACTCTTCTGGGAAAAAAAAAAAAAATCAATGGATCAACAAAGATATTAAAGGATAAATAAAGAACTATCTTGGACAATGAAAATGGAAACAAACCAAAGCACGGGGAGCAGCAAAAGCAGTCCTAACAGGGAAATTCATTGTGTTAAAGTGTATACCAAGAAACAAGAAGGATCTCTAATAAGCAACTTAACACCACAAGAAGCTAGAGTAAGAAAAAAAAAAACATAACCTAAAGATAGAAGGAAAAAAAAAATAACAAAGATCAGAATGGAAAAAGAAAGAAAGAAACCAAAAAGAAAGTAAAAAAGGTAATTTAAACAAGAGCTATTTTTTGAAAAGATGAACAAAACCGACAAACCCATAGCTAGACTCACCATGAGAAAAACAGTTTCAGAAATGAAACAGATGTTACAACTGATCCCCACAGAAATACAAAAGATTGTAAGAGACTACTATGAACAATTTTATGCCAACAAACTGGAAAATCCAGAACAAATGGATAAATTTCTAGAAACATGCAACCAATCAAGACTAAATCATGAAGACATAAAACAACTGAACTGATGGAATACTACAAGGACACTGAATCAGTAAGAGAAAACCTCTCAACAAAAGTTCAAGACCAGAGGGCCTATTGGTCAATTCTACCAAACATTTAAGGAATACCAATTCTTAATCAAACTCTTCCAAAACATAGAAGAGGTGGGAGCACTTTGAAACTCAGTTTAGGAGACCAGCATTACTGTAATACCAAAGTCAGTAAAGGACACTGTAAGAAAACTACAGACCAGTAACTCTGATGAGTATAGATGTAAAAATTCTCAATAAAATAGAGCAAACTGAATTCAATAGCCCATTAAAAAGATAATGCTCCAAGTTGAAGTGGGATTTATCCCTGGAAAGCAAGAATATTTCAACATCTACAGAATCAAAATGACATATCACGTGAATAGGATGCAAGAAAAAAAAAATCACATTATCTCAATAGATACAAGAAAAACAGACAAAATTCACCACTCCTTGATAGCACTCAAATTAGACATAGAAGAACATACCTCAAAATAATAAGTGCATCATATGACAAACCCATAGCCAACATCACACTCAACAGTGAGAAGTTGAATACTTTTCTTCCTTTAAATCAGGAATAAGATGAGTGCCCACTGTCATTACTCCTTTTCAACTACCGGAAGTCCTAGTCAGAGCAAGGAAAAAGAAATAAAAGGCATCAGAATTGGAAGGGAAAAAGTAAAATTGGCTTTATTTGCAGTTGAAATAATATATACAGAAAATCCTAAAGACTACACAAAAAAAACCTGTTTGGTCTAATAAATAAAATTGCAGGACACAAAATTGACACACAAAAATCAGCAGCATTTTTATACACTAACATGAATAAGGAGAAACAGAGGTAAGGAAAATGATCTTAGTTACAATAGCAATACAAATAATAAAATACTTAGGAATATTTGGGGTATGTGGGTGGCTTAGTTAGTTAAATGTTGGACTCTTTAATTTTGTCTCAGATCATGATCTCAGGGTCACGAGATCAAGCCCCATGTCCAGCTCCATGCTGGGCATGGAGCGGGCTTAAAATTCTCTCTCTCCCTCTCCCTCTGCCCCTCCCCCGCCCTTTCTTTCTCACCTTCTCTCAAAAAAAAAGAGTATCTTTACCAAGGAAGTGAAATAATCTTTACACTAAAAACAAGACATTAAGAAAAGAAATTAAAGAAGACACAAATGAAAATGTGTCTTACTCTCATGAATTGAAAGACTTAATTTTGTTAAAATGTCCACAGTATTCAAAGCCATCTATAGATTCAATGCAGTCCTAATGAAAATTCCAATGGCATTTTTTTTTTAACAGAAATAGAAACAGAAATAGAAACACCATTTATGTAGACTCTGAATAGCCAAAGAAATCCTGAGGAAGAAGAAGAAGGCAGAGATGTTACACTTTCTGATATCAAGCTATATTATAAAGCTATTTTAAACAGTATTATAAAGCTATTAAAAACAGTAGGGTATTAGCATAAAACAGACACATATACCAATGGAACAGAATTGACAATACAGGAATAAAATCATGCAAATAAGATAAATTAGTTATTTGACAAGGAAGGCAAGAATATTCAATGGAGAAAAGATAGTCTCAAATAAATGGTGCTGAGAAAATTTGATATTCACATGTAAAAGAATGAAACTACACCTCTATCTTACATTACTCACAAAAATTGACAAAATGGATTAAGATTTAAATTTAAGATCAGACACCCCAAAAGCTCCTAAGAGAAAACATATGAACCAACTCCATAAATTTATATGGGTTTTAGCAATGGTTTTTTGATAGGATATGTAAAGCACAAGAAACAAAATAAAAAAATAAACAGGTCGAATACATCAGAGTAAAAAACATGCATGGTAAAGCAAATGATCAAGAAAATGAAGACAATCTACAAAATGGTGAAAAATATTTGCAAACCATGTACCTAATAAGGTTCAATATTCAAAATTAGAAATAACTCATCAAAAAACATAAATTGGAAAAGTAAGACTCATGATTTACAGATGACATTGTTTATATATAGGAAACCGTGCAGACTATACAGTCAAATTGCTAGAATAAACTAATTCTGAAAAGTTACAGAATACAAAAGCCAATATTAATCTGTTTATACTCTAGTAACAAACTATCAAAGGAAATTCACAATCCTGTTTATAACTGCATCAAAAAGAACAAAATACCTAGTAATAAATTTAGCCAAGGAAGTAGAGGATCTGTATACTGAAGACTTTAAGACATTGATGGAAAAAAAGACACAAGTAAATGAAAATATATTGTGTCTCACAGATTGGAAGACTGGTTTTGGTATGTTCATACAATTGAAAACAGTAAGAATTACACTGCATCTGTAGATTAAGATTCCAAAAGCATTTTTCAGAGAAGAAATAATCCTAAAATTTGTATGGAATCACAGAAGACCACAAAAATTCAAAGCAATCTTTTTTTTTTTTAATTAAGATTTACACTTGGACTCAAAACCTCAGGATCAAGAGTCACATGCTCTATTGATTGGGCCAGCCAGGCACCCTTCAAAGCAATCTTAAGAACAAAGTTGGAGGCATCATGCTTCCTGATTTCAAATTATATTATAAAGCTATAGTAAGACGGTATGGTATTGGCATGAAAAACAGATACATTGGTTATGGAACAGACAGCCCAGAAATAAACCTACATATATGGCCAATTAATTTATGACAAGGTAGCTAAGAATATACAATGGGGAAAGCATAGTCTTTTTAGTAAATGGTGCTGGGAAAACTAGATAGCCACATGCAAAAGTTGAAATGAGACCACTATCTTACACCAGAGACAAAAACTTATTTAAAACGGATTAGACTTCAATCCAATGCCTAAAACCTCCTAGAGAAACTTATTAGCAATAAACTTCTTTACACCAAATAAAAAAACTCCACAGCAAAGAAGACCATCAGTAACATGGCAAACTACCAAATGGGAAAAATATTTGCAATTCATTTCTGATAAGAGGTTAATATTCAAAATATATAAAGAATTCCTACAATGAGGCAGCAAAAAATCCCAACAAACAGATTTAAAAATGAGCAGAGAATCTATTTATTTATTTATTTATTATTTAAAAAAATATTTTATTTATTTATTTGACAGAGATCACAAGTAGGCAGAGAGGGAGGCAGAGAGAAAGGGGGAAGCAAGCTCCCCGTTGAGCAGAGTCCAATGTAGGGCTCGGTCCCAGGATCCTGGGATCATGACCTGAGCGAAAGGCCGAGGCTTTAACCCACTGAGCCACCCAGGCGCCCCGAGCAGAGAATTTAAATAGACACTTTTTTCGAAGTAGACATACAAATGTTCAACCATTTCATGAAAATGTGCCCATTATCACTAATTGTCAGGAAAATGCAAATCGAAAACACAAGGTATTACTGCACACCTGTTAGAATAGCTATCCTCAAAAAGACAAGAGATAATAAGTATTGGTGTAAATGTGGAGTAAAGGGACCCTTATGCAGTCCTGGTAAAGATGTAAACTGGTACAGTCATTTGGAAAATAGTATGGAGGTTGCTCAAAAAATTAAAAATATAACTACCCTCTGATCTAGCAATTCCACTTTTATTTTTCTCAAGAAAATAAAAATACCAAGTTGTACAGATATGTGTACCTCACATTCATTGCTACACTATTTATAAGAGCCAAGATACAGAAACAGCCAAAATACCTACTAACGGATTAATGGATAAAGATTTTGTGGTACACACTTACAATAGAATATAATATAGCTAATAAAAAGGAAATCCTGTCATTTACAACAAACTGGATGGATATTGAAGGCATTATGCTAAATCCAGTAAGTCAGAGAAAGACAAATACTGTAGGATTTCAAATAGTATTTTTTTAAAAAGTAATTGAAAAAAGAGATTAGATATGTGGTTATCAGAGGTGGTGGGTTGGAGAGGGGGAAATGGATAGAGATGGTAAAAGGTATAAACTAACTATAAGACAAATAAATACAAAGAACAGAATGTACATCATGATAACTACAGTTAATACTGCTGTATGCTATATTTGAAAGTTGTTAGAAGAGTATATGCCAGGAGTTCTCATCACAAGGAAAAACAAAACAAAACAAAATATTTTTTTTGTATCATTAAAAGATGATGAATGTGGTAATTATTACCACATAATTACTGTGGTAATTATTTCAGTAAATAAAAGAGTCAAATCATAACTCTGTACACCTTAAACTTATAGACTGTTGTATATCAATTATATCTCAATAAAAGTGGGGGAAAAAACAAAAAGATTGGACATCAAAAACATAAAACGAGGGTGGATGGAATAAAAGTGCAGTGCTTTAGAATTTGTTCTTTAAAAAAAATATTTGAGAGACAGCATATGAGGGAGCACAAGCTGGGACAGGGAGAAGCAGACTTCCCACCGAGGGAGCAGCCAGACACAGAGCTTGATCTCAGGACCCGAGCCAAAGTCAGCTGCCCATTCTACTGAGCCATCCAGGCACCTCTAGAATGTTTTCTGACTTAAGTAGTTATTAACTTAAAGGAGACGGTTTTAAGTTGTTTTATGTAGATTTCAGGGTAACCACAAAACAAAAATCTATAGTACATACACAAAAAACAAAGGAATCCACACACAACACTAGAGAAAATCATCAAATCACAAGAGAACAAGAAAAGGAACAAAGAACAAAGAAGACAACAAAATGAGAGTAAGTACATACCTATCAATAATTAAATGTAAATAGACTAAATCCTCCAATCCTATACATAGTTTGGCTGAATGGATAAAAAATAAGACCCCTACCATATACTACCTAGAATAGATTACATCAGATATAAGGACATACAGACAGAAAGTAAAGGGATGGAAAAAGATAGTTCATCAATTCAATGCTGAACCAAAATAAAGCTTGGATAGATATATTTATATCAGAAAAAATAGGTAAAAATTGTAATAAAAAACAAAGGCCATTGTTGGACTGACCTGTTTATCAACACTGTAATTACATATACACCCAACGTAAATATAAAAAGCAGATATTTATAGAGAAATTATAGAGATATTTAGAGAGAAATAGCCATCAGTACAATAACAGCAGGGGACTTTAACATCCCACTTTCATCAATGGATAGATCATCCAGACAAGAAATCAGTAGGAAAACACTGACCTTAAATGTTACTTTAGAGTAGATGAACTTAACAGACATACACATAGCATTCCACTTAAAAGCAAAAACATCACATGCTTTTCAATTACATATGGAATGTTCTCCAGGATAGATAAGTTAGGGCACAAAACAATCTTTTTTTTTTTTTTTTTTTTTTTAAGATTTTAGGATTTTGTTTATTTGAGGGAAAGAAAGAGAGCATGTGAGCAAGCAGGTGGAGGACCAGAGCGGGACAGAGAGGGATAAGCTGACTCCATGGTAAGCACAGAGCCCAATGTGGGGCTCGATGCCAGGGCCCACAGATTATGACCTGAGCTGAAACCAAGAGTCGGATATTTAACTTACTGAGCCACCCAGGCACCCCAGGCACAAAGTGGTCTTAATAAATTTATATTCATTAAATATTAATAAATTTAAGATTAAAGTCTTATCAAACATCTTGTCTAACCACAGTGGTATGAAACTAAAATCCACTACAAGATCAAACTGGAAAATTCACACATATGTGGAGATTAGCAATGTGTTACTGACCAACCAATAGGGCAAAACAATTCTCAAAAAAAGTTCTCAAAACAAATAAAAAATGTCTTTAGACAAATGAAAATACAACATACTCAAATGAAATGAAAATACAACAACTCAGACTTAGGGGATGCAGCAAAATCAGTTCTAAGAGGAAAGTTCGTAGCGATATAAATGTCTGCATTAAGAAACAAGATTTCAAACAACCTACCTTTGACTTTAATGAACTAGAAAAAGAAATAAGGATCAAGGCAGAAGTAGAGACTAAAAGAACAATAGAAGAGATCAATGAAACAGAGAGGTGGTCTTTTGAAAACATAAGCAAAATGGACAAACCATATGCTAGACTTACTAAGGGGAAAAAAAACCCTCAAAAATCAGAAACAAAAGAGAAGCTGTTACAAGATATATTACAGATATACAAAAAGATCCTAGGAGACGACTATGAATAATTATAACCCAACAAATTGGACAACTTAGAAAAAGATCTATAAATTCTTAGAAACATACAATGTAGCAATCCTGAATCATGAAGAAATAAAACCTCTGAATGGACCAATACTAGTGAGGAGATTGAATCAGTAATCAAAAACATTTCAACAAACTTAAGTCTAAGACCAGATGGCTTACTGGTGAATTCTGCCCAACATTTAAAGAATAGTAATACTTTTCAACTCTTCCAAAAAAGTGGAAGAGGATGGAATACTTCCAAACTCATTCATGAGGTCAGCATTACTCTGATACCAAAACCAGGCAAGAAAAGAGAATTACAGGACAATATCCCTGATAAACATAGATGCAAAAATCTTTGACAAAATATTAGCAAATCGAAATCAGCAATACATTAAAAGGATCACACACCATATTTAAGTGGTATTCAAGAGACCAGGGATGATTCAACATGTGTAAGAATCAATGTGATATACCATTTTAACAAAATGAAGGATAAAAATTATATGATTGTTTCAATAGATGTAGAAGAGGCCTTTGACAAAATTTAACATACATGTAAGCAAAGACCCTCAATAAGGGAGGGAACATACTTCAGCATAATAAAGGCCAATGTGACAAGCCCACAGATAACATCATATTTGGTGAAAAGCTGAATGCTTTTTCTTGAGGATCAGGAAAAGGACTAGAATGTCCAATCATGCTATTTTTATTGAACATAGTACTGGAAGTCCTAGGCAGAGCAATTAGGAAAGTAAAAAAATAAAAAGCACCTAAATTGGAAAAGAAGAAGTAAAACTATCACTATTTTTACAAGCCATTGTATTAAGACTCTACCAAAAAACTGCTGAAAATAATCACAGTTCAGTAATGTTGCAGGATACATCTATAGATAAAACTGTTTTGTCTATATACTGATAATAAACTAGTAAAATGAGAAATTAATAAAATAATACCATTTACAATTGTCTCAGAAATAAAATGCATAGAAAATTTAATCAAGAAGGTGAAAAACTGAGGAGGAGTCAAGATGGCGGAGAAGTAGCTGGCTGAGACTACTTCAGCTAGCCGGAGATCAGCTAGATAGCTTATCTAAAGATTGCAAACACCTGAAAATCCATCGGCAGATCGAAGAGAAGAAGAACAGCAATTCTGGAAATAGAAAAACAACCACTTTCTGAAAGGTAGGACTGGCGGAGAAGTGAATCCAAAGCGACGGGAAGATAGACCCTGGGGGGAGGGGCCGGCTCCCGGCAAGCAGCGGAAAACGGAGCACAAAATCAGGACTTTTAAAAGTCTGTTCCGCTGAGGGACATCGATCCAGAGGCTAAACCGAGGTGAAGCCCACGTGGGGTCAGCATGGCCTCAGGTCCCGCAGGGTCACAGAAGGATCAGGGTGTCTGAGTGTCGCAGAACTTGCGAGTATTGGAACGGGGAAGCCGGCTACAGAGACAGAGCCGACAGTAAGCTCGCAGCTCGAGGTTACCTTGAACCGGTCGCAGGCTCGGTGAGCTTGAGTGTGGCCGGAGGTCAGGCAGACGGGAGTTACTGGGTGCTGTTCTCTGAGGGTGCACTGTGGAGTGGGGCCCCCAGGCTCTTGGCTCTTGGAGACCAGGAGGCCGCCATTTGTATTCCCGTCATCCGGAACTCTACAAAAAGCGCTCAGGGCACAAAAGCTCCTGAAAGCAAACCCGAGCGGATTACTCAGCCCGGCTCCTGGTAAGGGCGGTGCAATTCTGCCTGGGGCAAAGACACTTGAGAATCACTGCACCAGGCCCCTCCCCCAGAAGATCAACAAGAAATCCAGCCGAGACCAAGTTCACCTACCAAGGAGTGCGGTTTCAATACGAAGGAGAGCAGCAGAATTACAGAGGAGGAGAAAGCCAAGCACGGAACTCATGGCTTTCTCTCTGTGATTTTTTAGTCTTGCAGTTAATTTAATTTTTTTCTTTTTCATTTTTTTTCTCTTCTTCTGCTAAAATTTTTTTTTAACTTTTACCCTTTTCTTTTTTAACGTGTTTTAACTAGTTTAATATATATATTCTTTTTTATACTTTTCTTTATTCATTTTCTTTTTAATTCTTTTCTTCTTTTTTTTTTCTTTCTTTTTGAACCTCTTTTTATTCCCTTTCTCCCCCCTCACGATTTGGGATCTCTTCTGATTTGGTTAAAGCATATTTTCCTGGGGTTGTTGCCACCCTTTTTGTATTTTACTTGCTCCTTCATATACTCTTATCTGGACAAAATGACAAGGTGGAAAAATTCACCAAGAACAAGAGGCAGTACCAAAGGCTAGGGACCTGATCATTGGTAATATGTCAGATCTAGAGTTCAGAATGACAATTCTCAAGGTTCTAGCCAGGCTCAAAAAAGGCATGGAAGATATTAGAGAAACCCTCTCGGGAGATATAAAAGCCCTTTCTGGAGAAATAAAAGAACTAAAATCTAACCAAGTTTAAAACAAAAAAGCTATTAATGAGGTGCAATCAAAAATGGAGACTCTCACTGCTAGGATAAATGAGGCAGAAGAAAGAATTAGTGATATAGAAGACCAAATGACAGAGAATAAAGAAGCTGAGCAAAAGAGGGACAAACAGTTACTGGACAACGAGGGGAGAATTCGAGAGATAAGTGACACCATAAGACGAAACAACATTAGAATAATTGGGATTCCAGAAGAAGAAGAAAGAGAGAGGGGAGCAGAAGGTATACTGGAGAGAATTATTGGGGAGAATTTCCCCAATATGGTAAAGGGAACAAGCATCAAAATTCAGGAGGTTCAGATAATGCCCCTCAAAATCAATAAGAATAGGCCCACATCCCATCACCTAATAGTAAAATTTACAAGTCTTAGTGACAAACAGAAAATCATGAAAGCAGCCTGGGAAAAGAAGTCTGTAACATACAGTAAAAATATTAGATTGGCAGCTGACTTATCCACAGAGACCTGGCAGGCCAAAAAGAGCTGGCATGATATTTTCAGAGCACTAACGAGAAAAACATGCAGCCAAGAATACTATATCCAGCTAGGCTATCATTGAAAATAGAAGGAGAGATTAAAAGCTTCCAGGACAAACAAAAACTGAAAGAATTAGCAAACACCAAACCAGCTCTACAGGAAATATTGAAAGGGGTCCTCTAAGCAAAGAGAGAGCCTACAAGTGGTAGATCAGAAAGGAACAGAGACAATATGCAGTAACAGTCACCTTACAGGCAATACAATGGCACTAAATTCATATCTCTCAATAGTTACTCTGAATGTTAGTGGGCTAAATGCTCCAATCAAAAGACACAGGGTATCAGAATGGATAAAAAAACAAAATCCATCTATATGTTGCCTACAAGAAACTTATTTTAAGACCGAAGACATCTCCAGATTTAAAGTGAGGGGGTGGAAAAGAATTTACCATGCTAATGGACATGAGAAGAAAGCAGGAGTGGCAATCCTTATATCAGATCAATTAGATTTTAAGCCAAAGACTTTAATAAGAGATGAGGAAGGACACTATATCATACTCAAAGGGTCTGTCCAACAAGAAGATCTAACAATTTTAAATATCTATGCCCCCAACGTGGGAGCGGCCAACTATATAAACAAATTAATAACAAAATCAAAGAAACACATCAACAATGATACAATAATAGTAGGAGACTTTAACAATCCCCTCACTGAAATGGACAGATCATCCAAGCAAAAGATCAACAAGGAAATAAAGGCCTTAAACGACACACTGGACCAGATGGACATCACAGATATATTCAGAACATGTCATCCCAAAGCAACAGAATACACATTCTTCTCTAGTGCACATGGAACATTCTCCAGAATAGATCACATCCTTGGTCCTAAATCAGGACTCAACCAGTATCAAAAGATTGGGATCATTCCCTGCATATTTTCAGACCACAATGCTCTGAAGCTAGAACTCAACTACAAGAGGAAGTTTGGAAAGAACCCAAATACATGGAGACTAAACAGCATCCTTCTAAAGAATGAATGGGTCAACTGGAAAATTAAAGAAGAATTGAAAAAAATCATGGAAACAAATGATAATGAAAATACAACGGTTGAAAACCTGTGGGACACAACAAAGGCAGTCCTGAGAGGAAAATATATAGCGGTACAAGCCTTTCTCAAGAAACAAGAAAGGTCTCAGATACACAACCTAATCCTACACCTAAAGGAGCCGGAGAAAGAACAAGAAAGAAACCCTAAGCCCAGCAGGAGAAGAGAAATCATAAAGATCAGAGCAGAAATCAATGAAATAGAAACCAAAAAAACAATAGAACAAATCAACGAAACTAGGAGTTGGTTCTTTGAAAGAAATAATAAGATTGATAAACCCCTGGCCAGACTTACCAAAAAGAAAAGAGAAAGGACCCAAATAAATAAAATCATGAATGAAAGAGGAGAGATCACAACTAACACCAAAGAAATAAATACAAACTATTATAAGAACATACTATAAGCAACTCTACACCAACAAATTTGACAATCTGGAAGAAATGGATGCATTCCTAGAAACATAGAAACTACCACAACTGAACCACGAAGAAATAGAAAGCCTGAACAGATCCATAACCAGTGAGGAGATTGAAACAGTCATTAAAAATCTCCAAATAACCAAAAGTCCAGGGCCAGACGGCTTCCCGGGGGAATTCTACCAAACATTTAAAGAAGAACTAATTCCTATTCTCCTGAAACTGTTCCAAAAAATAGAAATGGAAGGAAAACTTCCAAACTCATTTTATGAGGCCAGCATCACCTTGATCCCAAAACCAGACAAGGATCCCATCAAAAAAGAGAGCTATAGACCAATATCCTTGATGAATACAGATATGAAAATTCTCACCAAAATACTAGCCAATAAGATTCAACAGTACATTAAAAGGATTATTCACCACGACCAAGGGGGATTTATACCAGGGCTGCAAGGTTGGTTCAACATCCGCAAATCAGTCAATGTGATATAACACATCAATAAAAAAAAGATCAAGAACCATTTGATACTCTCAATAGATGCTGAAAAAGCATTTGACAAAGTACAGCATCCCTTCCTGATCAAAACTCTTCAAAGTGTAGAGATAGAGGGCACATACCTCAATATCATCAAAGCCATCTATGAAAAACACACCGCAAATATCATTCTCAATGAAGAAAAACTGAAAGCTTTTCTGCTAAGGTCAGGAACACGGCAGGGATGTCCATTATCACCACTGCTGTTCAACATAGTACTAGAGGTCCTAGCCTCAGCAATCAAACAACAAAAGGAAATTAAAGGCATCCAAATTGGCGAAAAAGAAGTCAAATTATCACTCTTCACAGATGATATGATACTGTATGTGGAAAACCCAAAAGACTCCACTCCAAAACTGCTAGAACTTATACAGGAATTCAGTAAAGTGTCAGGACATAAAATCAATGCACAGAAATCAGTTGCATTTCTCTACACCAACAACAAGACAGAAGAAAGAGAAATTAAGGAGTCCATCCCATTTACAATTGCACCCCAAACCATAAGATACCTAGGAATAAACCTAACCAAAGAGACACAGAATCTATACTCAGAAAACTATAAAGTACTCATGAAAGAAATTGAGGAAGACACAAAGAAATGGAAAAATGTTCCATGCTCCTGGATTGTAAGAATAAATATTGTGAAAATGTCTATGCTACCTAAAGCCATCTACACATTTAATGCAATTCCTATCAAAGTACCATCCATCTTTTTCAAATAAATGGAACAAGTAATTCTAAAATTTATATGGAACCAGAAAAGATCTCGCATAGCCAAAGGGATATTGAAAAAGAAAGCCAACGTTGGTGGCATCACAATTCTGGACTTCAAGCTCTATTACAAAGCTGTCATCATCAAGACAGCATGGTACTGGCACAAAAACAGACACATAGATCAATGGAACAGAATAGAGAGCCCAGAAATAGACCCTCAACTCTATGGTCAACTAATCTTTGACAAAGCAGGAAAGAATGTCCAATGGAAAAAAGACAGCCTCTTCAATAAATGGTGTTGGGGGACGCCTGGGTGGCTCAGTTGGTTAAGCAGCTGCCTTCGGCTCAGGTCATGATCCCAGCGTCCTGGGATCGAGTCCCACATCGGGCTCCTTGCTCCGCGGGGAGCCTGCTTCTCCCTCTGACTCTGCCTTCCACTCTGTCTGCCTGTGCTCGCTCTCACTCGCTCTCTCTCTGACAAATAAATAAATAAAATCTTAAAAAAAAAATAAAATAAATGGTGTTGGGAAAATTGGACAGCCACATGCAGAAAAATGAAATTGGACCATTTCCTTACACCACACATGAAAATAGACTTAAAATGGATGAAGGACCTCAATGTGAGAAAGGAATCCATCCAAATCCTTGAGGAGAACACAGGCAGCAACCTCTTCGACCTCAGCCGCAGCAACATCTTCCTAGGAACAACGCCAAAGGCAAGGGAAGCAAGGGCAAAAATGAACTACTGGGATTTCATCAAGATCAAAAGCTTTTGCACAGCCAAGGAAACTGTTAACAAAATCAAAATACAACTGACAGAATGGGAGAAGATAGTTGCAAACGACATATCAGATAAAGGACTAGTGTCCAAAATCTATAAAGAACTTAGCAAACTCAATGCCCAAAGAACAATTAATCTAATCAAGAAATGGGCAGAGGACATGAACAGACATTTCTGCAAAGAAGACATCCAGATGGCCAACAGACACATGAAAAAGTGCACCATATCACTCGGCATCACGGAAATACAAATCAAAACCACAATGAGATATCACCTCACACCAGTCAGAATGGCTAAAATCAACAAGTCAGGAAATGACAGATGCTGGCGAGGATGCGGAGAAAGGGGAACCCTCCTACACTGTTGGTGGGAATGTAAGCTGGTGAAACCACTCTGGAAAACAGCATGGAGTTTCCTCAAAATGTTGAATATAGAACTGCCCTACGACCCAGCAATTGCACTACTGGGTATTTACCCTAAAGATACAAACGTAGTGATCCGAAGGGGCTCGTGCACCTGAATGTTTATGGCAGCAATGTCCACAATAGCCAAACTATGGAAGACCCTAGATGTCCATCAACAGATGAATGGATAAAGAAGATGTGGTATATATACACAATGGAATACTATGCAGCCATCAAAAGAAATGAAATCTTGCCATTTGCAATAACGTGGATGGAACTAGAGCGTATCACGCTTAGCGAAGTAAGTCAAGCGGAGAAAGACATATCATATGATCTCCCTGATATGAGGAAGTGGTGATTCAACATGGGGGCTTAAGTGGGTAGGAGAAGAATCAATGAAACAAGATGGGATTGGGAGGGAGACAAACCATAAGTGACTCTTAATCTCACAAACAAACTGAGGGTTGCTGGGGGGAGGGGGTTTGGGAGAAGGGGGTTGGGGTTATGGACATTTGGGAGGGTATGTGCTTGGGTGAGTGCTGTGAAGTGTGTAAACCTGGCGATTCACAGACCTGTACCCCTGGGGATAAAAATATATGTTTATAAAAAATAAAATATTTAAAAAAAAAGGTGAAAAACTTGTACATTAAAAAACTTGTACACTAAAAACTCTAAGACAATGAAGAAACTGTAAAAGACACAAATAAATGTAGAAATATTCTGTGCTCGTGGATTGGAAGAATTGATATTGTTAAATGTCTGAAGTATCCAAAACAATCTACAGGTTCAATATAATTCCTACCAAAAATCCAACGGCAGGGCTCACAGCCAGCCCCACCCATCAGTGCACCTGCAGCACCCATGACCCTGCCACAATAGGAGACTGCACACAGCCCACACAGGGAACACCTCTGCTCTGGTGGTCACGGGGATTGCAATTCTGGGCTCCATAGGACATCCCATACATAAGACCACTCTCTGAAGGCCTGGAGACATAGCTGAACTACCTAATATATAGAAACAAACACAAACAGCTAGGCAAATGAAGAGACAGAGGAATATGTTCCAACCAAAAGAACAAGAGAACCTAAAAGAAGAAGTGAATGAAACATATGTAAACACTCTATCTGATCAGAGTTCAAAGCAATAGTCAAAAATATGCTGACATGGATGAACAGATGAGCACACTGAAAACATCAACCAAGAGATACAAAATAGAAGAATACAAATAAAAAACACAGTAGAAGGAATAAACATCAGATTAGATTATGCAGAATTACATCAGCAACCCAGAAGACAGTATGTTGGAAATCATTCACAATGAACAGGAAAAACAGGAAGAGTTTAAAAATCTGACAATAGGGACAAGTTAAGTATATAAACATTTCCATTACAGGAGTCCTGAAAGAGAAGAGAGAGTGAAAGGGGAAGAAAACATTTGAAGAAATAATAGCTGAAAACTTCCCTAGCCTGGTGAGGAAAACAGACACCAAATCCAAGAGGCAAGAATCCCAAGTATAATGAACCCAAAGAGATCCAGGCCATGACAAATTTTAAATAAACTGTCACAAGCTAAAGACAAAGAGAGAATCTTAAAAGCAGCAAGAGAAAAATCAATTAGAATTGTATGAGGGAATTCCCATGAAACTATCAACTGATTTTTCAGCAGAAAATTTTCGTGGCATAATACATCTATGTTGAAAAACAAAAACAAAAACAAAACCCCTAAATTTCCAACCAAGAATTCCCAGAAGGTTATTATTCAGAATTGAATGGTAGATAAAGATTTAGACCCAGACATGAAAAGGAAAAAATATCAAAGGAGTTCATCACCACTGATCTGACTTTAGAATATTAATACTAAGGAAATACTCTTTAAGCAGAACAGTTCATAACTAGGAGTAAGAAAATACATGAAAGAAAACTATCTCACCGATAAAGGCAAATATGATAAAGGTAGTAGATCAACCACTTAAAAAGCTAATAGTAAGGTTAAAAAATGAAAGTAGTAAAATCAACTGTATCTACAGTTATGAGCTAAGGAATACACAAAATAAAGAGATATAAAATATGACATCAAAACCCTAAATTCCGGCGGGGGGGGGGATTAAAAATCTAGTGTTTTTTGAAACACTAGATTTTTGTGTGAACTTGTGACCATCACCTTAAAATAAACTACTTGTACATAGGTTTTTATATATGTGCCTCATGGTAACCACAAATCCAAAACCTATAGGTGATACATCAAAAATAAAGGGAAAGATATCCAAACATAACACTAAAGAATGTCTTCGAATTGCCAGGGAAGTGATCAAGAAAAGAAATAGAGAAGAACTACAAAAACAGTCTGGAAACAATTAACAAAATGGCAATAAATACCTACCTACCAATAATTACTTTAAATGTTAACCAACCAAATGCTCTAATGAAAAGATATAAGATACAGGAGACTGGGTGGCTCAGTTAGGCTTCTGCCTTTGGCTCAGGTTATGATTCCAGAACCCTGGGATCCAGCCCTGCACTGGGCTCCCTGCTTGGCAGGGAGCTTGCTTCTCCATCTCCTTCTGCCTGCTATCCCCCCGCCCCCCACCCCCGCTGGTGTGCGCGCTCTCTGTCAAATAAATAAAATCTTAAAAAAAAAAAAAAAGATCTAAGATAGCTGAATGGATTAAAAAAATGAAGACTCTTCTATATGCTGCCTGCAAGAGACTCACCTAAAAACTAAAACCTACAGATTGAAAATGAAGGGATAGAAAAAGATATTCCATGAAAATGGAAGTCAAAAGATGGGATAGCTATACTTTTATCAGACAAAAGAGAATTTAAAACAAAGACTGTAATAAGAGACAAAGAAGGACATTACATAATTATAAGGGGACCAATCCAATGAGAAGATGCAACACTTTTAAATATTTATGCACTCAACATGGAAACACTTAAATATATATAAAGCAAATACGGACAGACACAAAAGGAGAAACTGGCAATAATACAATAATAGTGGGTAACTTTAATATCCCACTAGTAATCAATGGCATAAAAGGACATCCATCAGTGAAACAGTAGAGAACTTAGAAATAAACTCGTTCTTATATAGTCAATTAGTCTATTACAAATGAGGCAAGAATATACAATAGAGAAATGATAGTCTTCAATAAATGGTATTTGGAAAACTGGACGGCAATATGCAAAACAATGAAACTGGATCACTTACACCATGTACAAAAACACACTCACATTTAAGTCTTTGATTCATTTTAATACATGAAAACAAAACTCCTAGAAGAAAATATAGGCAGTAAGCTCTATGACATTGGTCTTAGCAACATTTTTTTGGATCTGTCTCCTCATGTAAGACAATGAAAGCACAAGTAAACAAATGGGACTACAGCAAACTAAAAAGCTTTGACACAGCAAAGGAAACCAATGAAGCAAAAAGGCAACCTACTAAATTCCAGAAGATATTTGCAAATGATATATCCAATAAGGAGTTATTACCTAAAACGTATACAGAATACAACTCCATATAAAAAAACCAAACAATCCAAAGAAGACATGGATGGCCAACAGTAGCAGTATGAAAAGATACTCAACATCACTAACCATTAAGGAAATGTGAATCAAAACCAAAATGAGCTTTCACTTTACACCTATCTGAATGGCTAGAATCCAAAAAGAAATAATAAGTGTTGGCTAAAATGTGGAAAAAAGGGAATCCATGTGCACTCTTGGTTGGAATGTAAGCTTGTGTAGCCACGGTGGAAAACATTATGGAGGGACATCTCGGTGGCTCAGTTAAGTGTCTGCCTTTGGCTCAGGTCATGATCCCAAGGTACTGCGACTGAGCCCCACATCAGGATCCCTGCTCAGCGGGGAGCCTGCTTCTCCCTCTGCCATTCCCCCTGCTTGCACTCTCTGGCTCTGTCAAACAAATAAATAAAATATTAAAAAAAAAAAAAAAAAAGAAAAGAAAGAAAGGAAAGGAAAGGAAAACATTATGGAGTTTTCTCAAAAAAGTTAAAAATAGAACTACTTTCTGATCTACCAATTCCAGTTCTGGGTATTTATCTGAAGGAAATGAATGAAAACATTCATCTAAAAGATATGCACCCCTACATTTATCGTAGTAATATTGACAATAGCTAAGATATGGAAGCACCTAACTGTTCATCAATAGATGAATGGATCAAGAAGATGTGGCATGCACGTACACACACACATACTGAAATATTACTCAGTCATAAAAAGAATGAGATCTGGCCATTTGTGATAACATGGATAGACTCAGAAGGTGTTATCCTAAGTGAAATAGGTCAAAGATAAATACTGTATGATTTTACTTATATTAGAATCTAAAAAATATGTCAAATGAACAAATAAAATGGACTCATACACACAGAGAATAAAATGATTGGTTGCTGGGGTGGGGTGTGGTGGAGGCGGTAGACAAAATATGTGGAGCAGATTAAGAGTTACTATCTTCTAGTTGTAAAATAAGTAAGGCACAGGGATATCATGTACAATATAGGGAATATAGTCAGTCATATTATTACAACTTTGTATGGTGACAGATGGTAACTAGACTTATTGTGGTGACCATTTTGTAATGCACATAGTGAATCACTAGTACAGTATTATATGTCAGTACTGTAAATCAATCATCCTTCAATAAAATTTTAAAAACTCAAAAAACAAAAACCAAGAAGCAATAAATGTTAAAGTGCTTAAACAAATTAAGAAAAAGCTTTACTGAACTCATCTTAACATGTCTAAAGGTTTGTCCTGAGAGTCTAAATGTGCAAGGAGAAAGAAGGAAAAAGTCACAAAATGAGAAATACTGAGGATGCAAAGTGGGAGGCAGTGGAGCTTAGGCTCAGGGCTCTGGAATCAGCCTACTTGCTTCAAATCCTGGTTTATCTACTTTGTGAATCTGGAAAAACTATGGAATATTTCTGTCTCCATTTCCTCTTTAAGAAAATGAAGAGGAGCACCTGGGTGGCTTAGTGGGCTGACTGTCTAAGTCTTGGTTTCGGCTCAGGTTCTGATCTCAGGATTCTGGGATCAAGCCCCTTGTTGGGCCCTGTGCTCACTGAGAGCCCACTCCATATTCTCTATCTCTCTTTCAATCTCTCTCTCGCTCACTCACTCTCACTCTCTCTCTCACTCTCCCCACCACATGCATGTGCATTCTTTCTCTTTCAAAAAATAAAATAAAAATTAAAAAAGAAATAAGAAAATAATAATTATGTACTAAATAAAGCAGTATATGTAAAATAGGAGTCTTGGCACTATAAAAGTATTTAAATAAAAAAATAAAAAATTCCAGTGGAATTTTTTTGCATACAAACAGAACAAGCAATCTTACTATTTGTTTAAAACCACAGAAGATCCTGAATAGTCAAAGGAATCTTGACAAAAAGAAGAAAGCCAGAGGTGTCACACTTCCTGATTTCAAACTATATTTCCAAGCTATAGTAATCAAAATACTATGACATTTTCATTAAAAACAGACACGATGATCAATGGAACAACAGTCAATTTATAATAGAGTTCCAAGGCTATAACTAAGGAAAAGATAATCTCGTCCACAAATGTGATGGGAAGACTGACACTCCACAAAATGGTGAAACTGGACAACTTTCTTACACCATACATAAAAACTAACTCAAAACAGATTAAAGACTTCAACATAAGACCTAAAACCATAAAATGCCTAGAAAAAAATCATAAGCAGTAAGTCCCTTGGCATTTGTTAAAGCAATCATTTCTTGGATTGGACATCAAGAGCAAAAGCAACAAAATAAAAACAAGTAGGACTACCTCAAATTAAAAATCTTCTGCCAGGAAAACCAACAAAATCAAAGGGCAACCTATGGAATGGAAGAAAATATTTGCAAATCAGCATCTGATAAAGGGTTAAGATCCAAAATACATAATGATCTCATAAAAGTCAATAGCAAAGCACAATAATAGGATTAAGAAAAGAGCAGATCTGAATAGACCTTTCTCCAAAGATGGCCAACAGGTAGTACATGAAAAGGTTGTTGACATCATTAACCAACAGGGAAATGCAAATCAAAACCACAATTTGATCTCACCTTACACAGGTTAGAATGGCCACTATCAAAAAGACAAGGAATAAGTGTTGATGAGGCTTCAGAGAAAAGGGAACTCTGTGCACCATTGATAGGAATGCAAGTTGGTGCATCCACTATGGAAAACTGCATGGAAGAAAACAGTATGATTCAATAATTCCAGTTCTGGGTACTTATACAGATAAAAACATTAATTCAAAAAAGACAGCCGCACTCCCATTTACACTGCAGCATTATTTATAATAGCCAAGATACAAAAACATACTGTCCATATTAGATGAGTGGATAAAGTAGTGTCATATATACATATAGAATTGGAATATATTCTGCTACAGAAAAGGAAATCCTGCCTTTTGTGACAACATGGATGGACCTTTTGGGCATTAAGCTAAGTGAAGTCTATCACAGAAAGACATATACTATAGGATTTCACTTTTATGTGGAATCTAAAAAAACAAAAACAAAAACCAAACATACAAAATAAAACACAAAAGCCACACATGGCCACGCAAATGTGTGCATATGCACAAACAACCATTGCCCATGCTGCGTGCGTTCCCCCACCCCACTCCGGCCTGCTGGTTGCCAGACACAGGGATTGGGAGTGTAGGGTGGTCTATAGGGCAAAGGCAGTCAAAAGGTACAAACTTCTGGGGCGCCTGGGTGGCTCAGTGTAGGTTAAGCCGCTGCCTTCAGCTCGGGTCATGATCTCAGGGTCCTGGGATCGAGTCCCGCATCGGACTCTCTGCTCAGCGAGGAGCCTGCTTCCCTCTCTCTCTCTCTGCCTGCCTCTCCGACTACTTGTGATCTCTCTCTGTCAAATAAATAAATAAAATCTTAAAAAAAAAAAAAAAAAGACTTAAAAAAAAAAAAAGGTACAAACTTCCAGTTATAAAGTTACTACGTCCTGGGGTTGTACAGCATGGTGACTACAGTTCATAGTACTGTATTGTGTATTTTTTTCCCCCAAAGATTTTATTTATTTATTTGAGAGAGAATGAGTGAGAGAAAGCATGAGAGAGGAGAAGGTCAGAGGGAGAAGCAGACTCCCCAAGTTGCTGGGAGCCCGACGCAGGACTCGATCCTGGAAGTCCGGGATCATGACCTGAGCTGAAGGCAGTCGCTCAACCAACTGAGCCACCCAGGCGCCCTGTATCGTGTATTTTTAAAAAATATAGCATGAAGCAGAAATGAAACTGTGCATTTCAGATAATCACTCACCATCTTTATTATGGTTATCTCATTCTCAAACAGCTATTCAAAATTCTTTCTAATGTGTGTTAATTGCTAACATATGGAAATGCCCTCATGTCTGAAGGGGAGAAACAAGCTACCATATAAGCCTATTATACCAAAGCAATAACTTTAACACTTTCATTTTATCATTTTCAGGAAACCACCATCATTATTTTCTCATGAGGTTGAGCTACAACTCAGAATTCCATTTTATAAAGTAAAGAAGTTGAATATCCAAAAGGTTGCTGGTTTATTTATGGCCTCACAACTAACACAGGGGAAATTTTAGTCATCATCTTTTGTTTATGCTCTCACCACAACACTTTCTCACGATGGACAGTTCTGGCGCATTCCTTCCTCTGTCTAGTTTTTGCCCCATGTCAGTTAATATTTATTGGTCACCAAACTTGTGGCAGGCATTCCTATAGGTAAGGATATAAAAACGAATGACATACCTCAATACTATCTACTTAACTTGGGTTCCTCGGAAAGGGCTTTTGGGCCTTATCTGCCACTGTTGTGAGGGACCTTGAGCCTTGGGATTAAGAATGAGGGATGGGGGGCAGTGAAACGGGGTAGGAGGGGAAGAAATACAAGGGAGTATTACTGAGTTGGCCAACGTTAAGTCTGACGATGGATCTCCAGAACCATTTAGGGGCCTTATAACCTTTGTTTCAGCTCATTACATGATGGAGATTGGAAGGCTGTGGAGAAAGGGGGACACAATTACCTATCAAGATTTGCCACTTGGAATGTTAACTTTTTCATACTTCGGGGTCTCAGATGTGAATGCCAAGGGGACCTGCCTTATCCCTTATCTCTGGGTCATTAGGGGAGCCTCAGGTGGGAGGAAAGGGGCTTATGGTGTGGGCTTAAAGTGACACACTGCTTGGTGGTGCCAGTAGAACGCACAAGTCGTCCCCCAGTGGGACGATGGAAGGAGAGTCAGGATAGGTCAAATGTGCTCAGAAGCGGAGCATGAAATGTCTTAACATCATTCACTGTGAAGATGTTAGCACTCACTGTCTCCATTTCCTGGCTTCACAACTGCTAGCTGCAGTCTTCACAGAGGCATCTCTCAGCGTTTCCCGTCATGGACGGTTCCCGTCTAGAAGCCTTGTCCTCTTCCTCTTCAAATAGCTCTTCTCCAAGACAAACAGTAACAAAAAGCTTGATCTTCACAACACCGAGAGCTACCTTCTCTGTATTAGGCTTTGTCTTAGTCGGTGCTGGGATGCAAACACTGCCGGCCCTCACCTTGGTAAAACTGCCTACCTGGTTTGCACTTGGAATTCACCTGGGGAGCTTTAAAAGGACTGCTGGCCCAGGTGCTGCTCCCAGGGGCTGATTTAATTCAACTGGGGTACAGCTGGGGCATTAGGATTTTTAAAAAGCTCCCACGTGATTCTTTCGTGCAGACACAGGGTTGCAACCTGTGATCCAACAGCAGAGAAGAAGCCGCAATGTAGCTGGAGAAGGAAACCTCAGTGCCTCCGAATCTCCGGGGGAATGTCAGGGGCCTGCTGACTCCCAGAGCCACAGCCTGGATTAGGACTCACCGGGTCTAGAGTGGAGCAAGGCAATCTGCATAGTTGACAAACGCTCCTAAGAGAATTGAGTGAGCGCAGACCTCACTTTGGAAGTATTTCCGGTCTCTAGAGGATAATGGCAAGAACGAAAAGATTTCAGAAGAGGGCACAGAGGTTGTCCACAGATTGAAAAATAGTATGAGGAAGTATTAAGATTATTTATACCAATGACAGGGCCAAAGAAGGATTTTTTAATTTTTTATTTTTTTTAAGGAGGCTGGAGACTGCAACTCCTGAGGAGGACGTGTGCTGTGTGGTGACCAGCTGTTCTTTATCTCCTCCAGGACAGATGAAGAGCAAAGACCTTTAAACTGTACCACGTGGGCTTTAGATTATATGCAAGAAAGGAATTCCTGGCAGGGAGGGTTGTTAAGCACTGATTTAGGTTATTAAGGAAGACTGTGAGGTTTTTTTCCACCCCACTCCCCCCCCCCCACCCCGCCCCTCCGGAGGTTTTCAAAACTAGTATAGATTCTTATCTATCTGGGCTGGCTAAGGTATTATCCTGCTCAAAGGCAGAAGGAATAGACTAGATAACTTTTTAAGCTCTTGAATGGCTTATGACTCATGGATTTGTAACTAACAGCAACTGTAGTTAAATGTGAGTATAGCAGAACTTCCCAGAATGGCAGAGTGAGGAGACTGGTCGACTATTTTTCTAGGAAAACCACCATTTAATTGATGAAAATTATTTAAAAAGAAAATAATCATTACAAAGTTCTGGAAATTATCTTAAGGGCATATAGCAAATGGAGAAACATTTATTCAAGAAAATCTACTGTATCTCAGTAGGAACAGTGGGCTCCGTGGCATTTGAATTACGGCTTCCACCTCTTTTCCCTCAGCTCTGTGTTTAAAAATTTCCTGGGAGTTCTACTCTGGGTAGTATGGCCAAGAAGACAAAGATGTGTAGGAGTGGAAAGGAGGCGGCTCCCTCATCCCCCAGCTCCCAGTCTTGGGCTGTGTTTCCACCTTGTGAGGGGCAGTCTGTAAGTCTCTGTGCTGCAGGGAACCTTTATTTAGGGTAAGTGTGGCTGAAAGTCCTGCCTGCCCAGCTACTACTGGCCGTTACTCATAGCTCACGAGCTCCACTCTCTGTATGGCAAGCCAAGAATACTGGGCCCCAAATTCCCCTGCCCCAACAGCATGGAGGTTCCATGTTGTGGGGGAGCCTGGTAAGCAGCTCCATCACCCACTCAGTAGAGTAAAGGTGGCACTCAGGGAGAGGCAGGTCACTGCCTCCCATTCTCAGTTCCTGTGCCACAGTGTAGAGGTTCTGCTAGGGCGAGAGGCAGCCTGGAAACAGCTCTATGGGCGGGACAGGCTGTATTTGGAACAGAGCCTGCTGAATTCCAGGCCTAAGGGTGTTATTGAAAACAATGGAGATACTGGTGCAGAACAATTAAGAGGGTTTGGTAGCTCCATGATACTGGCAAGAAGAAGTGGAACAGCCAGAAGTTTTACAGAGAAAACCATAGAAAGAGCCAAGAATAACTTTCCTGGAATCACAGTCAGCTCCGTGGGTCAGAACAGCTGTGCCCATATGCCACATACTTACTCAGAAGCCATCAAAGGAGAGGTTGAGGCTTGATTTGAAACCATTCCCCAAGCTGCACACAGACCCATCAACACAGGGTGGAAGCCCTCCTGGCACAAGGGGATTAAGCACAACCTCTGACCAAATAATGGCTGAACAACAGGTTGCTCTGGTCCCGGGACAACTCCTAGGAAGCCAGGCTTAAAGGTGAAATCACATGTGTCCCTCGTAGTTTGGAAGACTGTGTGCGTACCCCATACTTGCGCCATCTCAGGAGCAGGTGGAGAGGGACCTTCCAAGCTACTAGTCCCTGGATGATTGTGGAGAAAAAAAAGAAGCCTTGAATTATGATAGCAGTCTCCAAACCGCACACAGATCCAGTGGTACGGGGTAAGGTCTAACTGACCATGGGAGTTTAAAACAACCTTTGACCAAGAAGCAGACTCAAGAGCCACCTGTAGAAAGCTAAGGAAAAAGATAAAAACAAGGGAAAAATAATCTGAGCAGAGACACCGGGGACTGTATATTACAGGGGAAGTAGATTTCACAGAGTTAGTTCAACCAAGTCACTGAATGAATAAATGACCAAGCAAATAATCACCACCACCTACCTCCTGGGAGATATTAGTATCCAGAGTTGCTACAATATATTACCTAAAATATCCAGTTTTCACTAAAAATTACAAGATGTACAGAGTAACAGAAAAGTGTGACATACGCATACACACAGGAAAAATAGCAGGCAACAGCAACCACCTTTGAGGGGCCAAGATATTGGACTTAGTAGAGATAGACTTCAAAGAATTATTAAAAATATGTTCAAAGAACACAAGTAAACCATGTCTAAAGAATTAAGGTAAAGTATGATGGCAATGTCTTATTTAATGTCTTATTAAATAGAGACCATCAATGAAGAGATTGACAATTTTTAAAGAGTCAAATGGAAATCCTAAAGTGGAAAAGGACATTAAACAAATAATTCACTAGAAGGACTCAAAAGTAGATTTGAGCTGGCAGAGGAAATAATCAGTAAACTTGAACTGGGATCAATACAGAGCATATAATCTGAAGAACACAGAGCAAAAAGAATGGAAAAAAACAGAGCCTTATAGACATAAGAAACATCATTTATATACCAACTATGTGTAAAGGGAGCACCAAAGAATGAGGAGAGAGAGAAACTGACAGAAAGCATATTTGTTGAGTTTCTTAGAATGTAGTATATTTTTCATCAAATTTGGAAGTTCTCAGCCATTATGTTTTCCAAACTCCAAGTAGTACAAACACAGAAAGGTCCATTACAAACACAGAGAGGTCCATAACTAAACACATCAGAGCCAAAATGTCAAAAGTCAAAGATATAAAGAGAAAAATCTTAAAATCAGTAAGGGAAAAAATTACTCATCATGTACAAGAGAACTCCAATAAGATTAATAACTAGCTGTTCAGTAGAAACAATGGAGGTCACAGTGGGACACCATATTGAACGTGAGAGTGTGCAATATGAGACTGAAATCTGTAGACGTTATTCTCCAGTGACTTCACATCATGTTTGGTTTTCTCTCTATAGCCTGTAAGATTTCCTCATTATTAACCACACTGTTGTTTCCTGATAGTTTCCGAGTCTTTGTGTGGGAGTATTTTACTACTTCAATTCACACAAATTCACTGACATTTTCAAAAATAGTTCTGGACCTTCCATCTCCTAAGGATTAAATATGTATCTGTGACTTTCATTTCAAGTTGTGAGGACACAGGTCTCTATCACAGATGTCTGTTGTTATTTCTTCTGCGTCTACTCCTTCTCAGGATGGTATACCTAGTATTCTTTTGGGAAACCATTCCTCCCTCCTTCTTAGACCATATGGTTTATCTGAGGCTGATCTACTGATCTAAAATTCTGACTTTATGAGTGGGCACATGACAGAAGTCTGCTGAATCAGAGGTTTTCTCTAGCCATACTGAACGCTAACAGGTTCAGGGATGGGGACACACCAAATCATGTTAATGAGACTTAATTTCTTGACTTGGGCTAGAACAGTTGAGAAAGAGGAGATGTCATCTCATCAGCATTTCTCATCTGTTAAGATGTAAGCCTGGGGCTGTCATGGGCCACCAGGAGAACAGTGCCTCTGGAGATACAGGCTGACACAGGGAAAAACAGCTGAGAGACTGGGAGAAAGAAATCTCATCCTTACGGAATTAATTTGAACCAGAATGAATCCAATTGTGCTTTAAGCCACTTTCGTCTCTGATTACACGAACAATGTATCTCTTTCTTGTATAACAAGTTTGAGTTGCGTCTCTATGAGTTGAAACCAGAAGAGTCATGAACAATGATTTTTCCTTCTTCTATACTTTTCGTGTATTTACGAATGTGTTCATTTTACAACTGAGAAACGTAAACTTGATACAAGAGGCAAAACAGAAATAGGTACACAGAGATTCAAAAATCTCTTACGATGACCTCTTAGAAACCAATTTTTTTTTTTTTTTAAAGTTGGAGTAACTTTAATAATGAACTAAAGACACCAATACCAATTCAAATGTCTCATAGCTCATGTGTTGGACAAGGCCCAGCGGGTGACGTTGACCTAAGTGTGAGCACACCCATCACAAGTGTGCCTATTTCTCGTTAACCCTACAGGCCTGGGGAAGTGGTTGTAGTTAGGTTTGAGGGCAGGGTGGGCAGAGGTGATTAGCAAAGAAGCCCTGAACATTAACGGAGGGCCTTGTTGAGCTATGTAGGCCATACTAAAAGATCCAAGGAGGCCACATTTAAAAATAGCATAATGAAATTAGTACACTGCAGTCTGCCCTGAGGAGCAGACATGACCTGACTTGATGAAGCTTCACATACAAAATGGATTTTATTTTTAGGGCATTCTATCTGGGATAACAATGGCTCTGCTGATAGGAAGGTGGTGGGTATAGTTTGTCTTCGTGGCTGGCACTTATGCTTGAAAAGAACAAAATAGCATATTTAAACTGTCAAGCCCTAATTGTTTCATTAGATGGTGGTAGTCTCTGACAAAAGGAGCTGGCTAACTGCTGAAAGCAAGAATGATGAGCAGGAATCCTGGCAGGGCACTGGGGCGCTGCACTAGCTACCTCTCCTCCTTTGTTTCTTCCCAGTTCATCTCTGTTACAAGGGGAAGTCTCATTTTCTAATGTAATGACTGCGATTAAAATCAGTTAAAAGCCTTTCATGAGCTCTGTGGTATGTCTTCTACGTATTTTTAGATATGAATGAACCGCGGAGGCAAGTTCCAGCGTTTATATTCATCGGTTGAGTCCACGGCATCCAGTTTACTATCAATTACGGTAACGATGGCTATTTATATATTTATTTAGGGTGTTGAACCCAGAAGGATCCTCAAATGATTTACACATTTCATACATCACGGCTGAAATGTTTCGTTTACCCCTCGCTTGCAACCACCTCGCTTTCAACGGTGAACACCACACTGCCACCCCCTGCCTCTCCTCTGTGGAGGATGGAGACCCTCTTGTCTGGCAGAAACCAAGGCAGACTTTGTGGTACGCAGAAGGCAAGAACCCTACTTAATATCTTGCCTGGGCACTGTAGAGAAAGCCCCAGGCTAGGCATTTATGGTAAATAAAGCAATTTCCACATATTAATTTTATAAAGCATTTATGCTCTTCCCTCTAACGCTGCACATCTGTGAGGTATCAGGGGAGAGACTGAGTGGGGGTGTCAGAAGGGGGGAGTTCTGATTTATTTCTTGCTGCTCAGTGGAATAAAGACCCACAGCATGTTTTCCATTTACACACATTTAAGAATTTAGAGGCTGCTTAGAATGAGAGAGTGGTTATATTTCATCAAGAGACATCATAAAAGCTTTCTCTAGTTTGAAACACAAAAAATCAGATCCCAGGGATAGCTATTTTTTCTCAGGTACAAGGAACCAAATGTGATTAATGCCTTTCACACAGGCCGGAGCTGCCCCGCCCCATCCAGAGAGAGCTCGCAGAGGAATCCTCCCGCGGCCCAGGCCTCTGTTGTTGGCGGGGAGGGAGGAAGACTCCTTCCTCTGCTGGGTGGGCTGTGTGGACCTCGGCTTTGGAGGCTGTCTCTCTAAGTTCGGAGAGCTGATTTATCTTTGATTTGGGTTTTTAAATTAGCCTTGTTTAAAATCGTCTATCTTTTTTCAAGGGCAGCTTTGCTTTTAGCCAAGCTTCACACTGCACACTGTATATAAATTTCAGCTGAGTTGCTTTCCAGATCCGAGAGTTTAAAATGTTGAAATCCATGTTTATCATCATCCAAGCTGAGCTGGAGCAAGCTTGTCCTTGTCAGACATTGGTTTTGAGCCTGAATGGGCCTTCTACTTTATCGGTTCTTGCTCAATATTGAAGAGTAATGATTTTGTTGGGAGAGATGCTCACCTTTTAAACCCATCCTTCCCTAAGTTAGAAAGGTGTGGATAGATTAGGGGTTGCAGTAATTGAAAGGCTCCAAGTGAGAAGAGACCAGTCAGAAAATTGTGGAAAGTGTATGAAAGAGGAAAGAGACCCCCTGAGCTAACTTAAAAACTCAAGAGGATGGTCAGGGCTGGTGGCCTTTCTACCTGTTCTGGTGAGGAAGTAGTGCAAAACATTCCAGAATCCCAGGGAAATTACCAAGGGAGAAACTGCTCTTTGGACATGGCATGCCTTATCGTTTAGAGAATGAGCAGGCAAAAGCTGACCTTTAGTTAGCAGGGCTAACTACCAGGGTGTGGTAAAACACTTTTCCAGCGTAGTCTGTCTTGCTACCAGTGTGGACAGGAATTCAGCTGCTGCTGTTTTCGGCGTGTGCCGACACAGGGCTTCCCTTACTCTTATGACTCATGGCCCTTTTCGCAGACTCAGCTGCTACCCAGCAAGTGCCGCAGACATGGGAAATGTTCAAAGACTGGAGATGGGTCCCTTGTCATTGGGAACCACTGAGGGGAGGGAAACACAGATCTCATTTTCAAATGTTTATTTGCTCTGATACATGTAAGAATACACTTCAAGGGTCTAATTTGGCAATCTGGTTTTCAAGGCAATGAAGTGAATAAACAAAAACCTCTAGTGACGATTACCATCCCTGGTTTCTATAATTTTCCCTAGAATATATTAGTAGACACAGGGGAGAAGGGGACTTATTTAACAATTACAGAACCAGTGGTTTTGGTTACAAAACTTCTAGGAATTGGGTAATTGAATATATCCCCAGTTTGGTTTTTGTTTGTTTGTTTGTTTGTTGTTATTGTTGTTGTTTTTCTAAATGCCAACAAATAGCCTGGAAACCTGCAAGCTATAGTTAGCAACATGGTTTTGGATATTGAAGCAAACTGTCTCACCAAAAGTGAAATTAAAATACATGCAATAAGTTCCATCTTCGGGCTGCATATAGGTCAAAATTGCCATCTGTAGGTTAATAGACACACTTAGTTTTTTCTTATGTTTATTTTTCTCACTCTGAAGTATTAGTGTTCACGTTGTTTTCCTGGATTATTATGTAATGCTTATGAATTAATCAAATGTTAAATAGTGCTTTGGATAGCAGCTTCTCTTAAGTTTCAGAAGTTATCATCAAAGAATTGACAATAATTCACACGACCAAAAAATTGCCAAATTGTAACCTTGGCTGTAAAGTGAATCAGCAATCTTCCATCATTAAACCTTTTGCCAGGTTTCATGAGACAATCTGAGAATATGCATGGAATTATAGAATGTGGGTGGTAGATATGAACTTAAGAGCATCTAGCTCAACAGAAGGGAGACAGTTCTAGAGAGGCTATGCCTGCAGCTAGTTAGCGACAGAGCTGCCCTGCATTTATCCAGTTGTAGCCAGAGTTCCTTCCAGGGCCTTCTAGGAGTATCAGCTATACAAGGTAACAACGATCTTAGTGATTCTGTTCCTATTTTTGTGATTTCTTTCTTTTTAATAATCCTTTAGAGTTTCATTAGGGAAAAGAGTGGTCAAACTTAGTAATCAGGACCTTGGGGTAATTTTTGAATGTTACCTTTTCATAATACTCCAATGTAAAGCATAAATTTATGTCCCAAGTGGGAGCAGAACAGCACAGGAAAGATATTCCACTGAGAGAATCCTCGTCCATTTGCCCCAGGCCTAATCCCTCCTAAGAAATGTGAGCCTTGGAGGCTCTCCAAGGTACCCTTCAACCCAGAGGTCCAAGATTTCATGATAAAGCATGTGGAGAAATGTTATTTGCCAAAATGCTTTACCTATGGTCTGCACCTATGATGTCCATGGTGTCTTCCTATCCACAAAATTCTCCTATTTGGCTCTTACCCACCTAGGGCATCCATCTCTGATTCTTGTGAGTATCTACTGAAAGTTCAAGTAACTGGGCCAGGATTGGAAAATACAATGTAGTTGTAAATAATTCTCTGTATATTTTTGGGGTATACGTTCTAGATTTTAATAACAGGGATGTTATAAAATGGCTTCAGCATAACCGCTGAGACTCAAAAAATGGGAATAAGAAAAACTAAAAACACTGAAATGTTCTTGTGCTTTAATATACTTACATGAAATAATAGCATATGTAAAATATCAATGCTTCAGACTCACACTAGATGAGCTGATAGTAACATGCCTGACATCATAGAAAACATAAAATCTGGCATATGTAATGCATGATACTGAAAAACTCCTTGGGTAATGGGCAAGAGGGATATTTGGAAAAATATGACTCAATTGGTTATAATTCCCTAGTTAAATAACTCTTGATGTAGACAAAATGTAAATAATTTCAGAGTGGTAGGATGCATCTCATTTTATTTATTTATTTATTTATTTGACAGACAGAGAACACAAGTAGGCAGAGAAGCAGGCAGAGAGAGAGAGGGGAGGCAGGCTCCCTGCTGAGCAGAGAGCCCGATGCAGGGCTCGATCCCAGGACCCTGAGCTCATGACCTGAGCCAAAGGCAGAGGCTTAACCCACTGAGCCACGCAGGTGCCTCGGATGCATCTCATTGAAAAAGAAGTTATTATAGTATTGTTCAGGGCATGGGGGGAAGATATTGGAAACTACTGAGTAAGTTGCATAGACAGAGTTTTTATTATCATTTTCACCTTATGATTCCCAGGTCTCTCTCCCAAACTTTTCTCCTCAGTATCACTTCCCTTTGTGTGCCAGACATTAACAATGAGATACCTGCTGTCATCTCAGCTGTAATATATTTTAAAAATTTATTTTAAAGATCTATTTACTTATTTTAGAGAGAGAGAGAGAGCACACAAGTGGGAGGGGCAGAGGGAGAGAGAAACACAAGCAGACTCTCTGCTCTGAGCACAGAGTCTGATGGCGGGCTTGATCTCATGACCCTGAGATCACAACCAGAGACAAAACCAAAAGTCTGATGCTCAAACGAACTGTACTACCCAGGCACCCTTCAGATGTAATATCTTTTAAGTGAAACTTCTCTCTCTTTGAGCTCTGTTTTCTAAGTCCCCATGTCTTTCATACAGGTCTTCTCCAGGTTACCCATGTTTGAAATCCTGGAGTTACTCCTGACTTGAGCTTTTGTTAAATCAAGGAAACCTAAGGATTTTTCTAGGAATTGACTCTATTCTTTACTCATCTTTTGAAAATGTTATTGTTATTTAGACCAACCTCTCAAATAACCCTACTGGCATCTCATGTCAAGAGACTTCATTCATTGTTCACCTTTCCTCTGAATCTGTTAGTTCAGTTCAAGACATTTCTCCATGTAATTTTGCTGAATTTTACCAGACTTATGTCCTTGTTCTTCTCCTTTAAACCTTGACAATAATTTATACTGAAAAACTCCACTAAATTATCTCCTACCTTATGATGTCTGATGCTGTTTGCACATAGTATAATCTTCCCGGAGAAATGTAAGCTCCTGGGGTGAAGAGATTGCCTCTCATAGTTATTCTAGATTTCCTGCAGAACCTAGAGGGTGCTGGGGAAGTAATAGGTACGTTAAAACAGTATGTATTGATTTCATATTTACTGACAGCTATCAAAAACAGCATTTAGATTTCTCATGAAAATGGTCTTCATGTCTAGTTTGAGAAAATTCAGGGTGGGCTACACAATGAAAAAAAAATGTATGTTTGAACTTCGGATATTTTTGCCATATACCTGTATTCTTCTCTGAGAGCTGAGGATAACATCTAAGGAGGCAAATGTAAGGCACTAATGCAAGTTTGGCGAAAAAAAGTTTCTAATTTCTGTGACATTTGAGAACCCTCAGAAGGTTACATAAATACATTTTTGTTTTTATCTTGAGATAGTTGGCATTTTGGGTCACTTCAAGTGTGGTATTATTGAGGTCATGTCAGATTACATGTTAAGGGGCTGAGAACTGACATATGTCAACAAGATTCCCGACAGAGGAAAACTGAAAAACATAATGAAAATGCAAATGTTTTCAAATTCTCTCATGTCTCATGTTGCATTGAGGTTGTCTCCTATAACTGATTATGTACATTAACACAAAGAGCTTTATCAACATTTAAAAAACTCAGTTCAGTGGTATAGATATCCAAAAAGGGAAGATGAGCAATGATGCATCCAATTCACAATAAATCTGTGTGAGACTTTGAATTTGAGGCAATAGCTATATTTATTTTTATTGTATTTTTTATGAGGAGCCTTTGGAAAAGCTTATGTTCCATGATCTGATGTTTATGGTCAGTTCAATCTTTCTTTGAAGATGAGCTACACCCATAAAGTAGGCCATGACTCATCCGGATGCTTGTGACTACACGATGCTCATTTGTAAGGTTCAAATCTTTACAACCTTATGGACACACCTTTTCTTGACAAGCCTGAGATAGCTGGGCTCCACAGAGATGTAAGGATATGTCGCTACAAGCTCAGGAATGAGCACGCTCTTCCATTATCCAGGCTGACCTCAGTGTCTCTGGCTATATAAACTAGTCTGTCTGCTGTGAATATTAATCACATGGGCTTTAAACTTGGGAGTCTTTAAAAAGAGAAGCTTCCCACTCCTCAACAATAACAAACAATTTAACACTGTGTTTAGCAACTTGTCAGCTACTCCATCTCTGTCAAAGGCATCTCTTTGGTGATTATATCTCAATTATGGCTGGGCCGGTTTGCAGTGTGCATTGTATAGAAGTGAGGTGTTCATAAAACAATTTAATAGCACTTCTTGATGTGAAGAAAAAATGAAGACAGAGAGAGACAAAGGGAGGGAGGAAGGGAGGGAGAGGAGGAGAGACAGAGACAGAGAAAGGAAAAAATAAAAAGATCATAGCTAACAACCTTTGGGAACAACCTTTTTGCCAGCAGCTTCTAAGAGCTTCATGTAGATTGACTCATTCAATCTTCACAGCAACCCTATGAAACAGCTACTATTATTATCTTCATTTTTTTCTGATGAGGAAATTGAGGCATGACGAGTAAGTACAGATTTAGAATTGGAGCCCAGGCAGTCTGACACCAGAGCCCAACCTTTCAACCTCTACAGCGTATTTCCTCTCTACATAAAAATGGCCGATGCCTCTTTTAAAAACGGTCATAGCACAAAAGCTGGGGTTGGAATTTTCTGTCTGTTTAGGAGTAGTTTCAGAAAATACTTTGACAATTTATTGAACGTTAAACTATTGCCCCAGTCACTTGATCTTGAGTCTACGGAATGGAGTTATTTGATTGGTGGTGGGGGGAATGAACTGATAGTTTTCACACAACCGGGAGACTGTGAGTGTCATCTGAAATTTCATAATAGTTAAGAAATGCATCTATTTTTTTGGTTCAATTGGCTTCTTTTCATTAAGTCTTATTCTCGATCACTTTCCTAATTTTATTTTAGAGTTTCATGCAGATGTGCCCAGTCTTTGTAAATGTCAAAGCATTAGCCAGCAAATATTAATTGATTAAATGTTCACTTTCCCTCCTGATGCACATGTCTAGAGAGTAGGGTCATGTGCGTGTTTTACTGACGGTTCATCGGTAGAATTAGTCATTCAGCCAAAAGTAAAGGCTAAAGCATGAATATGAAGTGTATAATGTTTTATCTCCAGCTCATTGAAAAAATGGTTTGGTTTTGATAGTCAATAACTGTTCGTGTAAGGTTGGAAGAGCAAAATCAGAAAATTAAAGATTTTGTTGTCTTGCATGAAATTATTTCCAGGCATCCAACGAAATTGAGTATTGTGTCAACTATGGTGAAATTCTGTTGTTTTGCTGCTTAGCATCCAGGTTATACATTGGTAGAACCTCTTCTCCCCCACTTTTAGCTCAAGGGAACATGGTAGTTTTGACAGCATTCTCACTTCTAGCAGTAGAGCATATGACCCAAACCTAAGCTAATCAACAGATCACACTCCTTTAACACTTAGAATTAAATGTGACCTAAATCAGTCCATTATGATTTTGAGGAATATTTGGAATACTTATGAGGATGTAGCCAGGGGGCCTTTTGGCAAGGAGTTTGAAGCCATGAGAATGGAGCCAACATAGAGAACATCAAGTTGTTAAATGGTGAAAAACAAAAGCAAAGACAAAGCTACTAACAAAACAATCATGGGTAAAACCATCCAAGCTCTGTCTGCAGCATTCTTGCTTAAATCCAGAATACCTTTGTCTAATGCAATTATATGAGTAGATTTCTTTTTCTTTTTTTTTTACTTTTTTTCCTAGTTTTTTTTTTTACTGTAATGCAATTATATGAGTAGATTTCTTTATCTTTTTTTTTTTTACTTTTTTTCCTAGGTTTTTTTTTTTTTTTACTGTAATGCAATTATATGAGTAGATTTCTTTATCTTTTTTTTTTTTTTCTTAAACACAATTGAATTAGGGCTTCGATAATTTGGAATGGAAAGGATCCTAAAGAAGTAAGTAAGTGGAAAAGGAAACAAAACAATACATTTCTTAAAAGATAATTTATTTCACTTCCCTACTGTGACATTAAGGGGTTAAAGTTAGGTGGGACTATTTGAAGTAATCTCCTTTGACGTTTTATCGTTGCTGTTGGTTTTAACAGACACTATTCAGGCCGGCAGAAGCTCTACTTTTATTTATTTTTATTTATTTTTTAAGGATTTTATTTATTTGCGAGAGAGAAACAAAGAGAGCGTGAGAGGGAAGAAGCAGACTCCCTGTGGGGCAGGGACCCTGATGTGGGACTCAGTCCTGAGACTCCAGGATCATGACCTGAGCCAAAGACAGTTGCTCAACCAACTGAGCCACCCAGGTGCCCTGAAGCTCTACTTTTAAATTGCCACCAATATCCCTGACGGCACCAGCTGAAGTGGGAGACAAAGAAGGCTATGTTCGTTCCAAGTGATATTGAGCTCCTCGTATCTCTTTTGGGGACCAGAGAAAGACAGAATCAATCCAGAGGCTAAGCTGAGCAAATGTTTTATGTCACTTGAGTATATACACTACAGATTGGATTATAACAAGAGAACAACAAACACTTGAACTGCAGGGGATGTTGAGTCTGGAGATAATTTTCAGCTCTGTTCAAAGTCAGAAAAAGCAAGTTTGGAGAAGGAACATAAAGGGAAAAAAAAAAGGAGAGAGAGAGAGAGGAAGCAACAGCAGCAGCAGCAGCAGAAAGAACAAAAAGCCAGTGATGATGACCACATGGGACTGTACAAGAGATGAAAGAAACCATCTAAGTTTCTGACTTCCTAGTTTCGCTCCTTCCATAACTGGATTGAGTGTCCTGCTTATCACTTGCTTATGTGTTCATTTAACAAATAATCATTGAGCAGCCTCTTTGGGGGCTCCGTGTTGTACTGTTCTAGGTTCTACAGATATTGTGGTAAGCAGATAAAGCTCATACATTTGTCAGGCAGCTTATAATTTAGAAGTGAGAACTAAAAGATGAAGGAAAGAAGGGAGAGAGCAAGACAGGAAGGAGGGAAGAAAAGAATGAAGGAAAACCTACATATATATATGAAGAGAAAGAACTAGAACTGCTTTGAAGAAAAATGTACTTTGAAGAACAATGGCCCAGACAGATATGGGAGGATGATGGTGTTTTTATCGACTCCTAAGCTTTGAGTTTCTTTGGTGACATTTGACAGCTGGAGGCAGGGAGAAAATAGGCGAGGATAACTAGAAAAAGGGAGTTCCACAGAGAGAGCAGAGAAAATGTTAGGACACAAACAAAGGTGGTGGCAGGGAGGAGCAAGAAAGTCAGCATGATTGGAGCAGGGTGAGGAAGGAAACTGGCAGAATTCAAGATCAGCGAGGGACGTAGGTGAGAGTGTATGCCTGGCGTACGCCTGGCTTTCAATGCCATGCTAAGGACGCTGTGGACAGGCAAAGTGAAATTGCTTGCGTTTTCCAAGAATTGTTCCTATTTACCCAGAGCTAGGTTGAGTAGGTTTCTGTTTCTTGAAAATCAACAACCTGGGACTAGAACAGCTACAAAGCATTTTTCATAAAAGAATCATTTCTTTCTAACTCATTATCATGTAAAGCCCCTTACATGTATAAAAGGTGAGAGCAGGGCTATGGTTGAAAAATTATAGTAAAAGTTCATATTTGTAACATTTACTTACTATAAAGCCAAATTAAGAGAAAAATGATGTTATTTTAATGATCGCAGAAATGTGAACTCTGGGTTATAGATGATGGGTACAGTCTCTATCTTCAGTTTTACTTTGGTATTTTGCATTGCTTGCACAATATTAAAAAGAAAATCCCGACTCACACCAATAAATAGGTGCAAATGGTAAGCGATATTAACAGCTCACCTTGAAATCTCAGGATTTTCCTCCATAAACTGACCTTGAAACTTGAAAGTGGGGCAATGGTTAATTATCTTTACAAATTTGGATTGTTATCGATATCTAACATACTAGCATTCTTTATAATGAACAAAAAAGGAAGGCAATAAACAAAGACAATGTTAAGATTACTTACATTATGGTATCACAGGATATGTGTCATGTTTCTTCATCACTTCCTAACTGACTCTAATGCTGTGGCTGGAGCGGACATCACACGTACCCCAGATGGATCTGGATGGGTCTGGGCGGGCATCGACCGAACACAGACAGCCTGTGCTACAGTAGGTATTTCCTCAAATCCTTTTTCATAAAGTGCATATAGGAAGGAACAAATTTATTGAGAAGCCAGGTCAGAGCTACAACCTATTTTATCAATAATCCAATTTCAAGAAGTTCAAATGTATGCACAGAGCTCATTATGAGGCCTGTACAAACATCTGTTAACCTGCATGCATAAATTATCATGTTGGTAGGTCGTTTCCAACAGGCTAAAATTTGGCATAAGATGTTATTTGACTGTATTATTTGCTTTACTGTATTTTTAAAAAACAGTTTTAAAGTTAGTTTAAAAACTAAGTTTTTAAATAAAAAAACTTGCACAATGCAAAGCTTCTCTGAGGAATATCTGAATAAAGTCTTTGAAAATGATGAATCAAAATAACCCTCAATATCATGATGATGAAATTTAAGCCCAGTGAGGGAACTTGGGAAGACAGAAGACGTCTAGGCTGAGAACACAGGTCTGCCTGTCTCATGGCTTGTGACTCTTTCCACTTTAAAAACTGCTAATTTTTTTTTTTCTTGGTACCAAATAATGAAAGCATGTCAAATTTTTTGACCTTATAAGATTATTTTTCAAGACTTCCAATATAGTTTATGGAACACATTGTAACATCTTTACATTTATTTCTATGCTGCCTCTAAAAGTTTGTTCAAGTCCAGAATGAACTTCTAGTTACTAGAAGCAGCTTATATTAAAATACTTATGTAGTAGGAAAAAAGCCAAAACCCCCAAATCTCTTTACACCAAATCAGACACTTGTTTCTGGGATGAGACATACTGGTTGGGGTCACCCCCTAGTATGTAATCTTCACAGAGTCAGGACACTTTCTGCCTTGTTTATTTTTGAATCAGCAGCTTATACAACAGTGTGTGGCACATAATAGGTACTCAAGTTTTGTGGTCTTTTGGCAAGGAGGTCAGAGAGAGGAGCTCCAGACTCAATGCCCAGTGGCCTAGCTTGAATGAGTTCATAAATTAAAAATCATCAGGGTCAGCTTTATTGAAATTTGGGGCATCAGCCTAAGTTCTTACAATATTATCATTTAATGTGTAGATTCACATCTTAAAGTTTTCTCCTATCCAATTTTAAACCGGTTGAGAGACCCCTCTTACCCTAAAGACCTTTAAAGTTTCTCAGGGTTTTCTAAATTAGGTGTGACGAAACTGCATTGTTAATAAACAATTCTGATTTTAATAATACCTCCATTTAACTCGAGAGTGTTGTTCTGAAACTTCCAATATTTATGGCTAGACATCTTTAACATTAAGGGGCAGTAGACTGATTTGTCTTAGCTGATTGTGGTCAGTGTGGATGTGTATTATGGCCGACCCATGTTTTCCTTTCGTTTTAAGTTTTTATTTTAATTCCAGTTAGTTAACATGCAGTGGTATATTAGCTTCAGGCGTACATCATAGTGATTCAACGCTTCTGTACATCACCACAAGCGCCCTCCTTAATCCCTATCACCTATTTCAAGATCCTGCCACTATCCTCCCCTCTGGTAGGCATCAGTTTGTTTGTAATTAACATCCTGTTTGTTGATTTCTCTTTCTCTTTCTCTCTCTTTCATTCCCCCCTCCTTTGCTTGTTTGTTTTCTTAAATTCCACACCTGAGTGAAATCCTCCATATCTGTCTTTCTCTGACGGACTCATTTCACTCAGCGTGGTACTCTCCACCTACACTGGCCCATTTTCAGTGGATGCCATGGATAACCCGAGTTTCATTTACTTGAGACTCATTTATTGATTAGTTTCTTTGCATTATTTACAATCCGGGTATATGTACAGAAAACATTAAAGAAGGGAAAAATTAAAGAACCAAAACTTTATTCATATGTTAATGATATCCAGTGGCTACCCCAGGCTGTCAGTCGATTCAAAACCTATCTGTCTTTCTTGTTTAAAAACAAGAACCTGTCTTTTAAGCCTCCCTTTGTTTGGTATTATGGATATCACTGATTTAGGGTGCAATTTACTTTGTCTCTGAGATTAACTCTTCTCTTTCTTCCTTATTCCCGGGCTGCCACTCCTCATCCTAACAATGGTCCTTTATGCCTCTGTGCCAACGCCTTACTGTTGTGCTCAAGTGCTGGATTAGTGCCAAGGGTGAAACTCAGAAAACTTTATGGAAGTGCTGACACCAGTAAAGCTCCAAATGGAAGAACATAATAAGAATATGGTCTTAAATTTCTAGGGGCTGTTCAATCTCATAATGATAGTGATAGTTTTCCTTCTTGAGAGAAGTGGCCACTGCTCCTCTGGTGAAGGATCCCATCTGAACTGTGGGAAGGCTGAACTTGGGAAAACGGCAGCCAACGCTTAAATACGGTTGCTTTTTGGGGAAAGACCATTGTTGTGAGTTGAACTGTGTTCCCCCAAAAGATGTGCTGTAGTCCTAACCCTGGATACCTGTGAATGTGAACTTATACGCCAGAAAGGTCTTTGAGATGTAATTAAGATGAGGTAATCTTCAATTAACCTGGGCCCTGATCCAAAGACTAGCAACACCGAAAGATAAGAGAAAGGCATGAGACAGATTCTCCTCTAGAGCCTTAGACAGAGCTGGTCTGACTGGCCTCTTGATTTCAGACTTCTGGCCTCCAGAACTGTGAGAGAATATATTTCTGTTGTTTTAACTCACCCAGGCTGTGGTAATTTGTTATGGCAGCCTAAAGAAACGAATACATTCATGAAGGTAAAAATGTGGATGACTTGAAGATAATGAATTTTAATGTTTTTAATTATTATATTCTGGTCTCTTTCCCAGTAACACTTTTGAACGAGTGTCACAAACCGTATATTTTGTCCATGTTTTTTCCTTTCTTCCTCTAGTGTCCGGCAGACAGGAGCAAAACCCTGCTCTCCCCACCCCCACTTAGCTGAGTTATGTGGCACCCTTCTGTTGGCCCTTTTTGGAGTTGCCCTCTAGATCCTGGCGGTTCTTTCCCTTAGCAATGCCCAAGCTCAGTACTGCATGTTCTGGATTGCTCCCACTGCTCTCTTTCTTCCTTCTTCCCTCCCTTTCCTATCAAACAGACCTGCCTGGTGTCACGTTTCCTCAGAACCTTGAGCTCTGCCAGGAAACATGTTATCTGGTCTGCTAAGTAAATGCTGGATCACTGTATAAGCAACCATTGCTGAGTTAAGATTTAATACCTCACAAGTAATGCATTTGGATGAATAAAGTCCATCTTCAGACATGACTCTGGCAGAAAAAGTACGGCAAGTGGCAGAGATTTCATGATGGGATGGGTGTGGGTGATAGGGAGGGCAGCTAGATTAGCACAAACATACCTGTCATATCTTTCAGGTTATATCACACAGCTAACCGCCTACTGTCCCCTATCTTTGAACCCTGTTGGTGGGAGTTCAAATACTGTCCCAAAGGCAGGCTTACAGGAAGAAGCACCCAGAAGCCTAAATAGAGCACACTCTGATAATTGCCTCCTGAAGAGTAAGAGCTTAAATTGAATTCACTGTCCTTGTGCTGTATTTATTTTACTTTCTCCGTAATTGGACACTTTTTTTTTTTTTTTTTTACAAAATTCCTTTTCTGTGAGGTGCTTCTACCACCAAATGACATGAAAGTACCCGTACATGGAATGATAACACATGAAACCCCTGTAGAAATGATACTCTAAATTTCTTTAATTTCTCAAAAAGCCAAATAAACAGTGACAAAACCTTGTGAATAAACATGTATACACACATCTATCTACCTATATTATTCCTAGGTGCTACTAAATAAATTATTTGCCTATAGCTTTATACTTTGAATTTTTGACTGATTTGAATGAGGAAATTCACAGATTTTTTTTTCTGCCACTGTATAGACACAGCCCAATTCCAGGGATAGATGTCCAACGCTAATTGCTTATCTACTGTGACCTAGTCTTAACACAACTTTGCATTTTTCACTTCTGTTTTCTGGGGTCCAGGTGATCGAATATCTGTCTTTCCTCATTGAGCACCCACTCAGGAAATAGCTCCATGAGTGTAGTGCCTCAGCAGCAAGATTTAAATAATGACAACTCCTACTGATTTTCTGCCAGAGTAAATAGCTGTAAGTAATTTTTGAAATAATAATGTAGGACTAAGTGATCACCCTCAGTTAATCAATGTGAAAACATCCTAGAACTTACTCAGGTCTAAAAAAATCCAGAAGGTATCAATCTTGAAAGGGAGGTTTTCTTTTTCTTTTTTTTTCAGGTAAAATGCTAATTTCCTTCTATTTTTGTTACAGCTAACAGAATCCCAGGGCTACTACAAACAAACAGATAAAACTAGACTCTTCCATGAAGGCAGAAATGTGCAACAGCACGGACTCAGAAGCAGAATGTTTGAGTTCAAACCCCAGTTTTACTATTCCAGGCACTGTGTCCTTGGACAAATCACTGAACTTCTTTTTCCTTGATGTCCTCTTTCAGGAGATGGAAGTAATAGCAGTGTGCACCCCCACAGGGTCGTTGTGATGATTAAACGAGTTGATAAGCATGAAGCTCTTAATGTAGTATCTGGCGCATAGTAGCACTCGGTACGTGGGAGCTACTGTTTTTATAACTATCATGAGTTTTTCTTGATTCAAAAGGGAAAACCCGACAGACTCCCAGATAAATCTGGAACTGGGAGCTGAAAAACAGTGTTCGAGAGCATTCTTGCTGTGGAAAACGAAAGCTGCTTCTCACAAAGGAAGGTTTTATGGTAAGGCGTCCTGAAGGCCCGGAAAAGTACGAAAAGTACGGCGGGGACCAAAACGGACAAGAGCAGAGCAGCCAAGGACCCCCGCAGCTGCAGCTACGGAGTGGGTTCTCTTCCAGCAGCAGGAGCCAGAACTGATCTCTGCTATTGCTTGAGTCCCGGGGCTACACCTGACGTGCATACAGCACCATCAACAAGCCTGCTTTAGACAAGATCTTGTCATTCTGTAGGAAATGACTAGCTTGGAAAACACTTGACAAATTTCAAGTCTTTGCTGGCATATCGTTTTGCACAGTGCCCAAAACAGATCATCAAGCAAAAGATTAGTCCAAAAACTAATCAGGATGGAAGTTGAACCAGCAAAGAGGTAACAAGGTCAAGGTGCAGGGAGGTAGAGTCAGGAGGCAGGTCATGCGCAGAAACGAGATTACTGTGGAATTGTATTTTACCAGGGCATTAGATTCTAAAGCCCACGCTTGTAAAAATTAGAGTCAAAACTGCCCTTAAAAATCCCTTCTACCCCTCATGAGGTATAATATAGATGGTTTTATATATGCAACCTTACATGGTATATTTATGATATATGGAAAGGAAATAGTATATAAAAATAGTACACATGCAAAATGTAATTTTACAGCATTTTGTAATATTTAAAACTGAATCTTGAGTATGGATACTTGAATTCACTTAAGTTAAATGCACCCATTATGTGGTTCTTAAAACCACGGCTAGACCCTTGGCTTGTTTCTATTCTTTGGGCCCCATGTTCTATTATTTTTTCTTAGTCTGCATACTTTTTCATGCAGAATGACACTGAAAGACCAATGCAATTTTTCAGGAGAAAGGGAAGAGGGAAAAAGGTGATGTAACATGTGGCTACTTTGCTTTCCAACGTTTTTTAATACTATAGCCAGTTGAGTAGCAGTTTTAAGAAAGTTAAAAACAGAAATTCTCTTATCCACGTCTGTGTTTAAGGGATATTGGCAGTGTTTCCACATTTTAGGAGATTAACAGAAGAAAAAAATAACCTACATATGCCATCACTTTAAGATAGGTCACCCAAATAAGTGAGCATCTGTGCTCAGTTCTTGATTATTTACTTCCCATGAGACTAGAGACAGTTTATAAAGGAACAGACTTAAATACTGAATAAGAAACCAAATGATGGTGGGGTAACTGAGAGGATGTCAGGGAATCTCTTATTCCCCAAATTTGGTCTATAATCAATATGCAGTTTTTCGGATAGATATTAATTTCCTTATTTTTAATGTTAGTCTTGCTCTGTTGTATGGAAGTATAGCTAGATAAACCTCCATTTCTTCTTTCTGGGTCATATAAACCCCCATTTCCAACCTTGCTTGCAGTTAGATGTGGACCAAAGTAATGTCAGTAGAAGGGATGTCTACCATTTTCAGGACCGGACCTAAAATACTTTGCTCAGTCTTCCAAGATCTCTTTCCTACCTTGGTGATTGAGAAGGTTATACTGAAGAAGGCGCCATTACAAAATGGAGCAGCCACAAGCAGCTTGAGACCTCAACCAAGGAAGCTTCCCATTCATATCAGACCGTGTGCAGATGACAAATGTGCATCTCACTGTGAAGCCCTGGGGATTCTGAGGCTGCCCATTATAGCAGCTACGTTTGTTTATCCTAATAGAGACATTTCTATCAGAACTGAGGTACTGCCATTAAAAAGCCAAACTAGGCATTGACTTGGTAATGGGATAGGTAAGCGGTGGAAGAAGGCTGTCTGGTGACACAGTGGCAAAATATTTATACAACTGTCAATAAATCGGAGGTCAGAATGAGTCCCAACTCAGACTGCAACTCTAGGGTTGATGACTGAACTAAATCAGAGCATTAGTGTGGGCTGGCTAGATCAGGCAGTAATTTCCAAGTTACTACCGAAAGAGGTGGGCTCAGGAAAGAACTGTCTGATGTATAAATATAAATGAAAGGGATTAGATGGAGTCCAGAAATGTTTGGTTGGAAAAGCTGCTTCTAAATCCTAAATAGGAAAAATTGGGTTTAAAAAAAGTTGTTAGCTGAATTAAGCAATTTAGTGCACAGATCAGATTAAGAGTGTGTACCTCCCTTAGCTATCAAACTAACTGTGGCTGGTGGTTTACAGATAAGGAAGATGGCCTCAGCCTCCAGGTTGCACACAGCCTCAAGATAGCCATCATTCATTTGGAGGAGAGAGAAACGAGGGTGAGAAAGCAAAGTAACAAAGCCCATTGAGGAACTGTATTTCAGAAAGAAAGTTAAAAATTTACCTGTTCATGGCAAATGTATTGGAAGCCTATTAAGTTGTTGAGGGAATTGTATTGCCAAAGAAACAATGAATCTACACTAAAAAACTCCTTTGCTGAATTTTAAGTAACTCTTGGGACCTGTAGCAAGCAGATGCTGTCATTGCACCAAGCTTCTTTCTTTGGCCTATCCCAGGACACAGCCAACATATGCTGCGCCTGTATCGCTCTACTCTGGGGGACTTTGTTGTCTGCAAGACTTTTCGGAATTAATGCCCCAGGAATAACCTTAAATCAATGACAGGCAGGAGTTTCTGCACCTCTCATGGAAATCATGATCCACAGAATCTTGGGGGGTCCTTAGAGGTTTTGAGCTCCAGTTTCTCTATGAAAATCTCTCCAGTGGCCACCTACTCCTAAAGGCTCCTTTTACTAACTTTCCTTCCTTCCATGTCTTACTATTCCACTAGTCTTTTGTTCTTCTTGAGATCACCTCTCAGATAAAGAACTTGCACCTTAATCCTTATTTTTAGGGAACACATATTAAGACGGATTTCCACTTCCATGAATAACAGGCAAGGCTTTAAATGTTCTATAGTCTCCCAAGAGGCCATGCTCTGGAGCATCTCATCAGATGTCCCCAAGAAGGACAAGAGAAAGAATAGATTTCCCAAAAGAAGGAATCAAGGGCCTTGGAGATCAGCTGACAAAGAAATTCTCCCAGTGAACAGAATCAAAGCCAAATTAAGGAATTGCCCCATCTGTGTAGCAGAACTTTGGGACTGGAAAGAACCACTGAGGACTACTCTCTGATTCCCGTTCTCCCTCTTTCTAAAGGGAGTGTTTATTTCGGCGATCCTGTCCCTGTTCCGTCACTGTATACAGAATGTGCAGATCAGGAACAGAGAACTTGTCGTTTCAGTTCATATGTGGCAGCAACTAGATCGGTCATATCCAGCCTTGGGGAAAGGACTGTGCTTGCCAGAGATGCAGGATTCTGCACTTAATGCCGTGACCAGAAGATACTATGGGAGGAAGATCGAAATGGATATCTGATTACACAGAAAGGGAATCTGTGTAACAGACTGATTAGACGCTCATCAATCCTGTTCTGTTCTCTAAGCACAAAAGAAAAATACACTTTTAATCTCCCTTGAGGTTATTTAGGGGCCACAGAATGTGGGCAAATATGATGTGTGCAACTTTCAGCCCCGCCATAAAATCTCCCCTATCATTGTCCATATTCTCTCTTTCCTCGGTGAAAAACGGAAGATGATAGCCTAACAAAGATGGAAGGAACTTCTATCCCAGAGCCACTGCTCAGAGGAGATCTGCCTAAGGAAGTTCCCCAGCTTTTTTGGACTGTGATGTGAGCAACCAATAAACCTTTATTTTGTTAAGCAACTGTGATTTGGGCTTTTTTTTTTTTTTTTTTAATAGGAGCTAGCATAACTCCTAAAGACTCAGAGACATACATATTAATGTATTTATTCTTCTCTCATTCTAAGACCTGTTTCGAACATGCTTCGATGGGGAAGAAGGCAGCTAGATCATGATGCGATCAGCGAACACATAGCAGGGGAGGGATTCCTTATGAAAGAGACCAGAAGGTGCTAAAAATAGAATACATTTCTGCCTGGAAGTGACTTTGGTTCTCCACTGGATTCTAGAGCGCTTTACGTGGTATTTGAGTGTGTGCGTGTGTGTGTGTGAGTGTGTGTGCCCATAAGTATCTACATCCACGAGGAGGACCCAGATGGAGCCAGCTGTAGGTAGTGGAGTAGAGCAGGTGGCTTCCTTTCTACCTCTCCTTCTCTCTTCTTCTTTGCCCACTGCCTATCCTTCGTTTTTTTTTTTTTTTTTTTTTTTTTTTAAAGGTTTTACTTATTTATTTGACAGAGAGAAATCACAAGTAGACGGAGAGGCAGGCAGAGAGAGAGAGAGAGTGGGAAGCGGGCTCCCTGCTGAGCAGAGAGCCCGATGCGGGACTCGATCCCAGGACCCTGAGATCATGACCTGAGCCGAAGGCAGCGGCTTAACCCACTGAGCCACCCAGGCGCCCTATCCTTCGTTTTTGACTTTAAAAACTGTGCTGTTTATGACATCCTTAGTCCTAAGTATAGCTAGCCAGGGTTGCTCTGATGAATCAGGCCGGCTGGGCAAGCTCTGCAAGGAAGTGAAGAAGTCAAAGATAGGGAAGGATCATTCTGGGTCAAGGATTCTTCACATCCCCAGCTCACAACCAACTATTTCTTGCAAACATGTGCCTTTTTTCCCCAGAAGCATTTACATTTCAAGTGGAACTTCCAGAGGACTTTCACAGTTTCAAGAAGATCTTTTTTTTTTTTAAATTTAAAAAATGTTATTTTTAACAAGTAATATATGGTAATACATTCACGTGGTTCAAAATAAAATAATAAAAACCAAGAAGAATTTGTATATATTCTATATCACCTCCTAGAAGTAAACACTTTTTTTTTTTCTAAAGATTTTATTTATTTATTTGTCAGACAGAGATCACAAGCAGGCAGAGAGGCAGGCAGAGAGAGAGGAGGGGAAGCAGGCTCTCTGCTGAGCAGAGAGTCCGATATGGGGCTTGATCCCAGGACCCTGAGATCATGACCTGAGCTGAAGGCAGAGGCTTTAACCCACGGCCACCCAGGCGCCCCTGAGTAAACACTTTTACAAGGCTCTTATACAAAATCCACCTTTAATGACAAAATTCCAGGTGCCAATAGTCGTTGGGGAAATATTTTAAGACACAGAAGGCTCTCTTCAAATTACATACTTCCACAGTGTTGTGGCCATCGATTCTATTACAAAATGGTCTTGAAATTGAGGAACAAACATTGAGAAGTTGTCTCAACCCTGCACCCCATGAAAGACTAACCACTTGATTTCCATACCATCAGATCAAAATAGTTCAAGCTTTTTGTTGCTGAGCTAAACGGCCACACACTAACTCATAGCAAATTTTAATTTCTGGGTAATTTCAATCTTCATAACAAAGGTTTACATATTTATCTTATCCCTTCTCTTCAGACGTATTTCCTATTCTTCTGCTGGTATCCAGGAACAAATATGCTATAGCGATCGTATAGGTAATAATATCACAGCCCTGCTGTGTTTCCCCAGTGTGAATGCAATCAGCTGCACCAGACTTCCTAAATTTCTTTCCTATGGATTTTTCCTATTACTTTTCTCCAAGGCAACAGCCCCACAAATTTAACCCCTCTTTTATATAGAAAAACCAATTTGATTTGAATATAAAACCCTGAATAAATTTAGTCTTAAAGACATATTTGATATTATCTTTTCTTTGAATTTCATTTCATGTGATAGTTTCATTCCAAATTATAAGTAGTATAAAAACGAAAATGAAGTTCTGGATGCTAAATACTAACCATGTGTTCGGGATGGTTGGAGGGGAAGTCAGGATCTTGGGGCTTTTGGATCTGTACGACAACAGATGTAAAGATCAAAAAGGGAAAATTAGGAGTACGAATGTAGGGAAAATACTTTGAAGTGTAAGTGTTTTTTACCAAAGGAAACCAATTTTCCCAATTTACTCACATAACGCAGGGGCGAATAAACCCGCGGTGAACATGAGCTGGCGCTGAAACACTGGTAAACAGACCAACAGATGGGAGCGTGTGCCGGGGCCTTTCCTGCCTCCTCATTCTCTCTTACTATATGAGGAGCATGCAAAACAACAAAACGAAACAATAAACAAATAAAAGCAGAAAGAGGGTTTGGGAAGAGTACTCGGGACTACTTAGAATTCAGAGTCAAAAGACAAATGGGGCCTTCTGAACAACTCTGTAGGCAACCGATGGAATTGTCAGTATCTCTAAATCTCTACCCTTCAGGTTTTCAGCATGTTACAGAAGAACATTTATGAGATACGATCCTTTCCATCTGAATAAAGACATTTAAATTCATATATGGTGTAGCTCTTATGACTATGGCCTCAAATTTTTTTTTTTTTTTTAGCAGTTTTGTTAGTGTCCTTATTTAATGCGTAATAATAACTATTTGGAGATCTTCAAAGGTTGCCTGCCCTAAGAAACCCTAGGGAGTCTTAGGGCAAGAGTATCATGTGGTTTTCAGAGCCCTTTGCTTTTCATTTTTTGTTTTTTTAAGAGGTTTCAGGATCATCTGTTTCCTCTGGCTTTTCATGAACGGCTGCACAACTTTGCCTCTTCCTTTGGTATATGTGTTCTGATGATCTCAATGAGCAACATGTTGGACTCTGTGAATTTGCTTCCATATGGAACAAGTTAGCAGCTATTTAATTTCTAAAAATGTTTATGAAGTCCACAGCCCATTGTTATTTTTAGAGAAGCTTGTTCAGATCTTTGCCAGACAGTTATTTCAAGACTCCAGAGATTCTTTATGAAACTTCCCCAGAAAACACACCACATTAAAGCTATACTGAGTTATTGTAAAGATTAAAATAAAGGTATTGATTTCTTGTCTCATTCACATTAATTCTCTTCTCATAGAAGTTATTTTGTATTTAGCCCCATGACAAAGAGAATTTTTTTTAAAATGAGAAGATTTGTCTATAAGCTTACATGGTTTTATAATCAATGAGTGAACTGTATCCATAATTGACCAAAAAATGTATATGACGGTTCTAGGAATCTTGCAAGTCCATAGATAAACTTAAAAAAACAAAGTTGATTTCAATGCATCTGTTCTTAGCATGTAAACTGAGACTTAGAGACAATATTTCACTTATGCTGTTTCCAGGTTTCCGATATCATGGTCCTTAGGTGATTTAATTTTTCTTCTTGGACTATTAGTTCAGAGTTGGCCATTTATTCAAGGCTTTGGCACTCTTTAGTATTCAGCCTTCATCACTCCTTCTGAACGCTTCTTGTGGTTGAATGTTGAACACTCACAAAAGCTGAGAGGTATTTAAATGTGAAAATGAATTCTTTTAATTAGATTTACTCTTTTTAATCAAGGATGCAAAATACGGTTTCTTGTTCGCAATGAAATTTAGGGGATAATGTTGAGACCATGTAAAAGTAGATGCATCTGTTTCTGATGTTGGAAAATCTGCATCTCTCTTGAATTGTTCTTATTTGATATGATTCTTCTCATTACATGATGACTTAGTAGTAGCCATAAAGGAGTATGTGAATTACAGAAATGCCAGGCTGGCGGCATTAGGGAATTGTGCATGACGCTTATCTCTGGGTGGCAACTTGAGGTAAAACAATTGTGGAAAAAGGAAAAGCCCTGAGAAAGGAAGTGGGAAAGGAAAATGATTCACGTAAGGAAGTATAATGTGGCTCCTGATAATTTTGGAGTTTTAGGGACTTCAGTGATTTTTTACTCATGGTGCCTGTGGTGGAAGATATCATAGGCGAAAGAGTAAATTGTAAGATCTTTTTTTTTTTTTTTTTTTCCTTTTTAAAGCTGGTAGGGATTCAATGAAGATTTTTTTCTTAAAACATTAATTTTAAAATAAAATGAATTTGCCAGTCTCAGGAACCAGTCTCTCTCTCTAAGATGAAAAATAATTTTGTTTTGATTTATGCATTTAATATTTCACACTGGAAATGTAAAACTACAGCAGTTATTTTATAGTGACTGAGATCAGGAAATATGGAGGCAATTCATTATATTTATTATTTTTCTTTATAAAACTATAAATCAATGTTATTGAAAATTAAATGTATGGTCTACTGTGAGGGCATTTTTGAGGTATAACAGTACTTTCCATAAAGCTTTCTAGGATCTGACAGAAACTTGAATTATTCATAAAAGCCTTGGATTTTCCCTCAACCTAATCAAATTAATAAAACAATTTCAATTCCAAAAGCTATTAATGCTCTGTGGAAGGGAGCAAAAAGCATGAATTTATCTTCAGTTTCTTTTTGAATTTTGTATACTTCTGGGAATTACCAAGACCAAAAAAGTAGATTAAAGAAAAAAGGGCATAGTACTGAGTGTTATCATTGCTACTTGGCTGTATAATACAGTGGTGTGATAATTTTTGTTCTTCCATTATCACTGTACTTTCAGGGAGACTATTACTTGTAGTCCCCCGGAGGATCTTCTGAACTCCTTTTTAAAGGAAAAAAATATAGAGAGAGGCATTCTAGTTTTTAAGATTGATTACCATCCTATATCCAAAATATTCTGAAGACCTTTGTAAAATAGAATCACAACATGTGATAAGACAAATATAAACAGCTATATAAAACAAATGTAGAAAGGAACAGAGGTACTATGTCACTAGGCATAGTAGATAAGCAAATTCTTTAGTTGGTCACTGTACTGAACTGATTTGAAATTTTTTGGTACGTAAGGCAAGAGGGAAATAAGTTCACTATCTAACTCTCATTGCCTAATCCACAAGCAAGGGTGTACATTAGTCTATGGGAAAAAAACTTATTTCAGGATGTAAATTCAAAGAGAAGTTTTTATGTGGGTCCTAGTATGGGAACTTTAATAATAAAGTAAACAATGTCCTCAACTCTAGCTTCATCTTACAGAAACATTGTTCAAACTGACCCTTCGGAATCAGTCCTTTTTGAAGGCTGAGGATATGATATTAAGCCATTACTCAATGAAGGCATTCCTAAGGGGGCTCAGATAATAAAGTATAAGTATTCTACTTGTTGAAGATCTGGCTTAATACAGGCATAGAGCTGGGGGAATCTAGAAAAGGAAGTGCTTTCAAATCCCCTGGGCAGTCTCTCTCAAATTTCAGATGCTTTAAGCAGGCCGTTAGTAAGTGCTGGATCATAGTCAATTTCAGGATACAATTCTGAACCAGAAACCCATAGATGGGAGTGAGGCACAATTGTTCTGTTATTAGAGTCCAGCTTACACTTTCATCCACTCAGAAAGCACTGTGTGCTTTAGCAGAGTCATGGGCAGCTACAATGCTCGAAGGTAGGGCCAATATATTTTCCAATCTTGCTATTTGCCTAGCTAATGTAATCACAGAGCATGATGGATTTGAATTACCCAGAAAATGTTTATTCTACCTGTGGAAAGTCCAGTTTCTAAGCAGAACTACATTTTGATAACCTTGCCAGCAAGAGTTAGCTGCAAAATACACATAACATACCTAAATCTGTTGAATGGTATTATTTGAAAATGTCTTTAAAACGTTAGAGGATGCCTACCAGATGTTACCAATTTTGATGTAAATGAGACCAAGTGGCCCCTTTTGATTTTTATGAACTGATGAATCCAATGCTTAAGGCCTTTATTTGTTTTATCGACAGAGAAAATTCAACTGTTTGGCTAACATAAAGAAGGATGTTTGGCATCTTGTTTGCTCTAGCAGGAGGGAATACAGTTAATTCATTGAATAGCTCTCCCTATTGTGTAGGTAAAAAAATCAAAGCAGTGAGGCCAGGATGCAGCACTCTTGTAGACCAATTTCCAATTAGACAACTGCTCGCTATGATGCTCATATGTCTCTCATATACATTCAGCGTCTAATGATCATATCAAGCTCGGGTTGTTTGTCCCACATGCTGAAGAAAGGTGGGTAAGCTACAGGGGCGGGGGTCAAGATACTGGAAGCTGAATCATGATGCTAGAAATCAGTCTGACTTAGAGCTCAAAGGGCACTGTTCAACGGATCAATCAGTTGAAATCACGAATGCATAGAGTGTCTATTTGTAAAAGATGGCTATTCTGGGGCACCTGGGTGGCACTGCTCATTAAGTGTCCCACTCTCGGTTTCTGCTCAGGTCGTGATCTCAGGTTCTGAGATCAAGCCCCACGTTCGGCTCCGCGTTCAGCACAGAGGTCTGCCTGAGAATTTCTCTTCCTCTCCCTCTACCCCTCCTGCTCATGCTCTCTCTCTCTCTCTTTCTCTAAAATAGATAGATAAATCTTTAAAAAAAAAAAAAAAAGGTTGGCTCTTCTGAAGGAATCTAATTTTCCAGGGAAAAAACCCCCAGCAGGAATAAAGTAGAAATAGTTATAAGGGAAAAAGTGTGGTCTTTCAAAGTCATTAAACTGATTTATCTAGGACTCTGTCTTGAATACTGTCATTGGCTTCTATCAACTACATAAAATGCGCAGATAGTTGTGTGAATTTATTTATTTTTAATTAAAAACATGTTTTCAAAGACTTTTATTTATTTGACACAGAGGTAGAGCCAGAGCACAAGTGGGGTTAATGGCAGAGGGAGAGAGAGAAGCAGGCTCTCCGCTGAGCAGGAATTTTCCCAGTGAGGGGCTCAATCCCAAGCCCCTGAGATCATGACTTGAGCTGAGGGCAGATGCTTAACTGACTGAGCCACCCAGGCACCCCCAGTTGTGTGAATTTAAATGGACATTTATGCTTCTGTTAATTCTTTGTCAAAAGTGAAATTATAAATAACCATTTCTCCAAATTTTCATTGTTTTTCTCTATGCCTGAATCCAAAGCTGCTTCTTGAAATCTTACACTGTGTTTTATTAAATATTTATGAATAAATATCTTAACATGTTATATAATACATCTTATGTATTTATTACATATGTATTTACATACTCTGGAAATTTTTTGAATATGGAAATAAAAGGAGGAAAGTGAAGGAAAAAAAAAGTGTGCTATGTTCCTAGGGCTTCCATAATGAAGTACCACAAAGTGGGTGGTTTTAAACAACAGAGATTTGTTCTTTCACAGTTCTGGAAGCTTAAGTCCATCGTCAAGGTGATGGTAGGGCTATGCTCTCTACAGTCTCCAAGGTCTCCAGGGAAGATCCTACCTTGCCTCTTCTCACTCATTAGAGGCCCAGGTGTTCCTTTGCTTGGCTACATCGGTCTAATCTCTGCTTTGGTTTTCACATAGTCATCTTCCTCTTCCTCTTCTTATAAGAATAGCAGTGGTATTAGAGTAAAGGCCCACCCTACTCCACTATAGCCTCATCTTAAACTGACTAATTACATCTGCAACCATTCTACTTCCAGATAGGTCATATTCTAAGGTCCTGGGGTTAGGGCTTCCACATATCTCTTTGGGGGACAGAACTCAATCCATAAAAAGGGGTACTTTGTTTTGCTTTTTTGGTGAGGGTGTGAATCTTTACAGAATCAAGAGTCATGTAAAGCCAGACCTTGTTTTAAAAAAAATAAAGAAAGAAAGAAGAAGAAGGAAAAAAAAAAAAAAAAAGAAAAGAAAAAGCCAAGCCTGGGTTTATTTCTCTATTACCTGTGACTTGAATAAGAAAAGACAGAGGTGAGTTAAAGAGTTGGTGAAATCCCCCTTTTATCTTCACTTCACTGTGCTGTAATCTCCTCATATTCTCACCTACCCGGTTATGGAGTCCGACTCAGCAGCAATGATTTTGAAAATCAAAGTGTGTTTAAGGAAGGACAGAATTTCAGTACCAATTTGAAAAATAAAAATAAAAAAATAATAATGATATTAATTGATCATTAATGCTGATGTCCCTCAGTTAGCCCAGAGGATGCCATTTGCGGTATAAAGTTACAGAGAATCAGTTTCACCAGCTATTTGCATCAAAGTTTCAAACATTTATCCCCACAGAAAGAGCCTATGGGAAAACGATTTTCTGATCTAAATTTTCTTTGTGTGGAAGGAGATGTGGATTCACCACTCATTAGTTTAATGACCTTGGTAAATAAGCCCATTAATCTTTGAATTTTTTCCGCATTTGTAAAACAAGAATAATAGTAACTTAACCATTAATTTAATAGGGCATTTTAATATAAGAGTCATTTATCCACTATAATGTTATATATACAAATGTAAGAATTTATTTTTGGACAGTGTCTTCATGGAGCCTTTAAGAGGCACTATGACATAGCAGTTATGAGCAAAGGACCAGAGTGAGGCTGATTTGGACAGAATTTCAGCTCTATGATCGACTAAGGTGTGATCTGGATCTCTCAGGGTCTCTGTTTACTTGTCTGTAAAATGAGGATGGTAGTATTTACTTCCCAGGTTGTTAAGAAGATTACACAAATTAATAAATCAACGTGAAGCAACTAGGATAGTGCTTGTTATGTAGTAAACACCCAATAAATGTAAATTGAGGATGATGATTACCATAAACTCTGGCATTCAGCTCTCCCCAGTAAGTGCTTGGAACATATACTACTTAGAAGACAATGAAATTGGTTCCAGAAGAACAGGATGTTAGTTTATATATATAACATAGCCTATCTACCCACACACAAGTACGTACAAACACACACACAGTTTATATAGGTAGCTATGGAGTTTGGAGATATATAGGTGGTGGGGAGTGGAGAATGGAACCTGAAAAAATTCACATAGGATTGGACAAAGAGGGGGGTGTAGTGGTGACTTGAGGAGAGTTTTTTAAAAAATGTTGAAAACAGACACTGTGGTGAGTGATTAAGACACCATAATAAAAGACTGCTTTAAAAAATGACAGGAATATTGTGGGCCCAGCTAAGGCTAAGCTTAGGTACGCCACCTACGGCAGCACCAATCATTTTTGTGGGTTTTCGCACTATGGTCTGGCTCAGCCAAACGGAAGAGTGCAATGGGAGAAGAAATAACCTTCGTATGTTGGTTGTGAGTCGAAGGCCGTCAGCTTTCAAAACAATGGATTTTTTATTCAAACTGTCAAAAAAATTTTTTGTACTCTTGGAAACTCACCCTTAATTTGTGAATCTTGTTGAGCTTAAGGGTTAATAGTCATTTGATTAGTCAATAATGTGAAATGATTTAAACAGCTATGTGTCAGGTAGGTCATTTTCTATTTTAAGTGAGACATTAATTCAATTGAAACCAGCTTAAGAAAAGGGAAATGACTGAATTTAGTGCCCAAATAATGTCCATGGTTTCTCTCCCTCTCTTAGCTTTACCTCTTCTCTGCTGCCTTCTTTCTCAGTTCTTGCTGTGGCCAAAGAGCTGCACGGATTCCAGAGTCTTTGTCATTTCGGGATAAACCCAGCAGAAGAAGAACTCGATCAGGCAGTTCCCACACCAGAGCGAAGTTGCAGAGTACTTTTTGCAGCGAAGTTGGTAGAGTACTTTTGGTCACATCCTATCCTTCAACCTATCACTGTGACCAGGAATGGATGATGTGCTGAATGACTTACAGTGATTTAAAGACTGAGACCAAAGATAGGGTGGAAGCCCAGATGAAATTTTAGGGTTGTTGAAGAAGGGAGGCTGGATGTTGGCAAAGCAAGTGCTAAACATCCATTGAAGGCCAATACATTTTAAACAGTTGTCTAAAACGCCCTTGCTATAACTAGGACTTGAACTAATTATAAGAAAATTTTATAGAATGGAAGCACAGACGGATGACTGGGTGTCCCAGTCGGTCAAGCATCTGCCTTCAGCTCAGTTCACGATCCCAGGGTCCTGGGATCGAGTCCCGCATCAGGCTCCCTGCTCAGCAGGGAGTCTGCTTCTCCCTTTCCCTCTGCTTGCCGCTCCCTGTGCTTGTGCTCATTCTCTCTCTGACAAATAAAGAATAAAATCTTAAAAAAACCAAAAAGAATGGAAGCACAGATTTAATCCTGGGTAAGTATAAGAAGACGATGTACATTGAGTTATTACAAATACAACTCTGCTAAGGTAGCTAAGCTAGTGCTTCAGTTGTTTAGATGAAGTAATGAGTAGTTCTATGACTACCTTTATTCTTTTTTATTGAAAAATCTGGATTCAAGCTAGTCACAGAACTGAAAGGCTAATTTAGATGGCTGCTTCCTATCTTAGAAGCAACTAAAGTTTGTTAATTGTTCTTTTCATTTTAATATGATAAATAGAAATGTTTAAAATCTATTTTCAAGTGGTTTAAACACTAAAATTGGCTTTGATCTTTTAACATGTTTTCATCCCTAAATTTGTGTTTTAGTGTTAATGTAATAGGAAGCAGACATTTAGACTGAATTAAAAACTGGGTTTGACAGATAAAAAGGAATAACTATGATTTAAATAAAAACAAAAGCTGTAGACATATATTTTTGTGACTACAATCTTTATAGAAACTCACTTTGGTGACTAAAGACTTTATAAACTATAATTTAAAAAAGTGACTACAATTACATTTACATAAAATATAATGAATACAAGGGAAGAGTATACAGTGCCAAATTTCCCACACTATTCTAAAAACAAAGGGGTTTTACAATATTACTTTTCTTTTAGGAAAAAGAAGCCTTAATGTAAAAATATTAGATAGCTGGAAAAATGTTACAGAGGAACCTTAAAATTAGGCCAACGTAACTGGTTTTCCTAGTTCTTCCCTACAAGGAAAAAACACTAGCAACATATTGAAATATATTTGAAGAAATCACAAAGCTAGATATTGCATTGATCTATGAGGCACTTCCAGCAAAAATACATCCCAAAACACCAAAAGAATCATCTACTAATATAATAGTTTACTTTGTGTTCTACAGAGCTAAATATTCCACTGTATTTCGATATGATTATTTATATGAATTATAATCACTTAAGGACACTTGACAAGTTACATGGTTTAAGGATTTTAAAGATGTAGAGATGTTTTTGACCGTTATCAGAAATTTTGTTACTGATTATTTCAAATTGGGGTATAGGTTTTTATAAAACTCCTTGAAAGAAAGAAATGTTCTTATATAACATCCAAGGTAGATGTGTGTTGCTTAGTCTTCAAGAATAACAACTGTGAGGATGCCAGATACAATGCCTTTATTGCTTAATTATTGGCCAACCAACTAACATTCACTGGCAAACTATCCTCTATTGTACTATATGACTTGGTGTCTGCATGAGGACAACAGTCTGGTTCAAGGCTGACCAGACTGAGGTGGGTGTTGTTTTCCTAGCAGAGCTGGTTTGGCCCAGCTAGCTACTCAAGCAAAAATGTATTGTGGGAGTCAGTTTGTTCTCTCACAGTGAGGGGAATTTTCCAGCCAATACATTCGATTGTTCTTGCGTGAATAGCGCAAGTATTAGAAGGGGAGAACTGACATAACTTTATGTGAAACCAGCTCCTGCCTGTTTCTGCTGGACACACCCATTTCAGAATGCTGTTAATGTTAAGTTACCCAGGGCTTGAGAGAGTGGGCAATTCAGACGGCAGTATCAGTATGGCCATAGAAGCTGTTAAGATATTAAATTACTTCTGTATCGGTTGATAAGCAGCCATTGTCCTGAGTAGCCTTCCTCACCAACAACCCCTGGCCATCTTCCCCTAGACCCAAGAGCCCTACCTAGTCCTCTCCATGATACAGCAAGTCGAGGCAATTACTGGCAGAGCAGAGGGCCTCTCAAGTGCCGTGGGCAGTACCTATTCTGATTGGCTGGTGTCCGTGTTCTTCTGGTTCTTGACTCTACCCAGTATCACCTTAACAAAGAGCTAGTGAAATGTCATTTCAGCACTTCAGTTGAAGACCAGAAACTAAAAACCTCAGGACAATGACAGTGGTCACAACATAGGAAAGGGCGCCTGGAAGAAAACCAGGTGGCTTTCAGATCCTCATGCTTCTTTAAAGACTGCCTTGGTATTAAATGTGATGTAGTTTTGTCCTTCCTCATTTTTTTCTGCCTCCACTTTTGGAACTGGTTCTGTTTATAATTCTTCTTAGGACTTACAGGAACTGCTCTTAAGTTCCATGGTGGAGCATTTCTGCTAATGAGCATATGCCGGAAAATGTGTGGATAGGATGATAACAACCCACCCACTTTTAAGCTTATTTTAGAAGATGCAATCATTAGAAAATGAAAATTAATTAATGAGCAAATTAAGACAATTGCCAAATATCACGGATTAGAGATTTCTCTGTTTCCTTTTTTGTTTTACCTAGAATCTTTAAAAAACCTAAATGATCTTGTAACTGTGGGTTTAAACCCCCTAGTAGCTTCTCATTGCTCTGAGAATAAAATCCTCGTCTCCTCATCCTTATTATGATCTACAAGGCTCTCTATGATTTGGCCATGGCCTTTCTCTCTAATCTGATCTCAGTTGGTTCATCCCTCTTCTCCCTCTGCATCTGGCACACTGGCCTTACAAAGATTCGCTAAGTGGATCCCTTGCCTCAGGACCTTTGCACTTGTTGCTCCCTCTGTTCAAATATCTTCCATGCAATACTATCGTTCCATTCTTATCTCCTCAGAGAGCTACTTCCTGATTGTACTATATGATATTGCCCTTCTTTCCGGCGCTCTGGCTTACCGATAGCTCTAATCACTATCAGGAATAATTTCATTATTTGTTTTTGGTCTGTCTCCCTCCACCAGAATGTGAGTTATGTGACTACAGGAAATTCTTCTGGCTTATTCACCACTGTAGCCAAGGAGCTAAAGGAATGAGAAGCAGTGTAGTGAAGAGGAGGCAACACAGAGTAGTGGTTAATATGCAGGCTCTGGAATTAGAAAACTTGTGTTAGAAACTCAGTTCTACTCTCTGCCCGCCACTCCCTTGCTTGTGTTCTCTCTCTAACAAATAAATAAAAAATATTTTAAAAAAATAATAAAGAAAGGGCAAGATTTCATTCTCTGGAATGCCAGGATGGCTCTGTTCAGTGTCTGTCTTCAGCTCCGGTCTTGATCACAGGATCCTGGGATGAAGCCCAACATCGGGTTCCCTGCTCAGCGGGGGAGCCTGCTTCTACCTCTTTCTGCCTGCCGCTCCCCCTGCTTGTGCTTTCTCTCTCTCTGACAAGTAAATAAATAAAATCTAAAAATAAAGAAAGAAACCCAAGTTCTACCACCTAATTGTTCAATGACTTTAGGAAACAATAACATTCATTTTGTAGTGTTCTTGTGAAAACTAAATGAGCTAGTAAGTTAAAAAATTCACTTAGAACAGAATATAATGAACACTATAAAAATTTCATAGTTTTATTTTTTATTTTTTCATTAGAATATAAGCTCCATAAGAGCTGGATTTTACTGTTTTGCATATTGACCAATCCTTAGCGCCTAAAACAATATGTGGCTCATGGTTGGCTCTCAAAAACTGAGAAAAATGTTAAAAGTATCCTTTTTTTGAATTATGTTAACCATAGGAATTACAGAGTAAGGTTTTCTAATTTTCTTTATCATTTCCTCCACATCTGAAGCACATAACACCACGGTTAAATATTGGGTTTACTTATGTGTGGAATTTCCCGGTTCTGGTGACTATAGTTTCTGTAAATAGTCACAATTTGTAAATTGTTGAATAGTCATAATTCGTTAATTGATGACAGTACTCCTTTTTCCTTAGCCTGGCTGGACCTTAGCTAGTCCTCTTAAACCAGTGTTTCAGGATGATGATGCCAATCAAGAATAAGTATGCAAGGCAAAACCCAGTTCCTATCCTAAGGTATGGGGAATGTATGTGTTGTTAAGAGTGATACATCATGGAGTTTGTTTCTATTCTACATTCATCTGAAGGGCTTAACCTGTTCCTGTTTCCTACTGACCACTCAGAATGATGGGCATAAGAGAAAAAATTTTTGATTTTTTCCCAGTATATCAAAGTACTTTATTTTTTAGGGGCTGAAGTATGCTCAGATCACAGGTAAGAGGACCATAAGAAATTATTAAATCTCACTGCTTAAATAAATGTTCTTCACCTGACTAAAAGCAGCAGAAGAGATGTGAATGTGAATTCAGTCTATACTTCTTAGGGGTTAACATTGTCTAAATATGAAAATTAAGTACCATTGGTTTCTCTCACTTAAAAAAAAAACATGATGTATATATGCAAAATCTCAGAGAAATTCATAAGGTTATGGCAAACATTCACAGAAGAAACAACTACTATTTGACAGTCTTAATTTTCTTTACAATTTAGTAAAGAAGCTGCATTCACATTTATTTTTGTAATACTGAAGCTGCATTCACATTTATTTTTCGCTTTCTGATCCAGCTATCATTTAAATTGGTTGGTTGGAGCTTGGTGTTAATGAGATCATAGTCAGAAGGTTCAGTTCCCTGTCTTCCTGTCAGAATTAGTTAGATCAACACAAGAGAAGGCTGTTCTGGGCGCCTGGGTGGCTCAGTTGTTGGGCGTCTGCCTTTGGCTCAGGTCATGATCTCAGGGTCCTGGGATCAAGCCCCACATCCGGCTCCCTGCTTGGCAGGAAGCCTGCTTCTCCCTCTCACACCCCCCCTGCTTGTGTTCCCTCTCTCACTGTCTCGCTCTCTCTCTGTCGAATAAATAAATACAGTCATAAAAAAAAAAAAAAAAGAAGAGAAGGCTGTTCTGTGATCACTGACTCTATCATGATTCTGGTTATTTGTCCCATGTGTGTGGACAATTGTTTAAAAAGTAGGGGCTTCAGTCTTACATTCAAGCCAACAATATTTATTGAATTCTTTGTCTTATTCCCTCAATTTTAAGATATGAATGATGAAAAGGTACACCATTACTTTAATATTGGGAGTAAAAGAAACCTTATTTCATTAAGCAATCCCATAGATTATAATATGTATAGAAACTTAAAATATGAGAAAATACATTTGTCTTAGAATTTGGAAAATATGGTTTGGAGCATAGCCCCTTGCCATTACAAGAAAATAACACAGAAGTATATATTTTGTACTTTTGATGGATATACCTTTAATTTAATGCATATTTTATTAGGTCTAAAGCTCATGCTCTCTCTGAGATTAAAACTGCTTGCCCTACATACTGAGATATCTATCTATCTATGAATGTTATTTTAAAAATATAATGCATTAAATTTCTATATATCTATTTGCAAAATATGTGTTATGAATATATAATACATATAGATACCTAATAATATGAATATATAGTATAATAATATACTTAATATATTTATGTATAGCTACTTATGAAATATATATGACTTCGTATTAAAAATGTTAAATATATTATTTTATATATAACTAAAAATATATATAGTTATACAGAAATGCATATCCATACATATAAACATATGCATAAATATATAAAAATATAAAGTATATATTATTATTTATTCCTACCATTTGTACATTCATTCAGCAAATATCTATGGAGTGCCAAGTACTAAGTGTGGTAAAAATATTCAGAAAGTCAGATAAGGTCCCTGTTTTGATGAAATAGTAAAGGAGAAACATTAAGTATAAAATTAAAGTAAAAGATAGAGATAAGGTCACAAACCCTAAAACAGGATAACCTGTCAACAAGTCTCTGGGAAGAAGAGCAGTCTACTTTGATTGAGGAAACCTCTGAGAAGGTTATGTTGAGCTGAGATCCTGAAGATGAGATGTGGCAAGCAACATGTAACCGAGCACTGCAGGAAGAAAACAGAGCAGAAGTTCCAAGGTGGAAAGGAAATTGGTAAATTTAAACAACCATTACAATGACACCTATAGTTGAGGAGTCTGGAGCTAGAGACAGAGGAAGACATGATATGATATGAGCTCAGGGTGGTAGGAGGGGTAGTGATGGCAGAGTGGCTTGTAGGCCCTGGGAAAGAGTTTATTTTATTCTGTGATCAGTGGGGAACATTGGGGGAATTAACAGAATCACTGTGTGTTTTACTTTATGTTGAAAAACATTTTTTTTTTGATAGTTCTGTCTGTCTGAAACGGGTCAGGAATGGAGGTGGGAGACCAGTTTAGAGGTTACTGGATGATAGAGATGATGGTAGTTCGACAAAGGTGAGAGCAAAAGTGATGACAGGTAACCCTGGACAGATTCAAGATGTTTTGGAGGTAGAGGTGTCAGAACGTGCTTATGGACTGTCTCTGGAGTAGGGAAAAAAGAATCAAATACAATTGACTTAATTGACAATATGGGTTGATGCTATTTTCTGAGATTGGGAAAGAGTAACTTTTTTTTGGCAGCAGGGAGAAGTCAAGTCTTCTGTTTTGACCATGAGAGTCTTGAGAAAAGCCCTTGACACCTCTAAATAGAGATCCCATTAGTCACAAAAACAATATGAAGCAAACTGATAACATAAAAATGTTAGTTTTATGTCACTTTTGAAAATATAGGATGTTTGAAATGAAGAAACTAAGGTTATTGAGACTCAGAATTATCTAGCAAGTTGATCCTGGAAAACCATCATGTCTGATCTCTGAATTCTTGTCTTTAATAATAGTTCAATGAGGATTATGGTCCTCTATATTGGGGCATTATATGGTAAGGCACATTTTAAAGATAAGATTTTATTTAAAGATTGTATTTATTTATTTGACAGAGAGCTAGAGAGCACAAGTAGGCAGAGAGGCAGGCAGAGGGAGAGGGAGAAGCAGGCTCTCCGCTGAGCAGGGAGTCCAATGTGGGACTCGATCCCAGGACCCTGGGATCATGACTTGAGCTGAAGGGAGCTGCTTAACTGACTGAGCCACCCAGGTGCCACTTAAAGATATATTTTAAGAAATGTTTGTAACATAGTAGTAGGAAATTATAGAAGACAAGATTTCTTTCTGTAATAATGGTATTTGAGCTATTGTCTGCAGACTAAAGGGTATTCCAAGCACTGAATCCAAAATAACTAAAGAAAAATGGGCAAAAATACAACAGATTCTATTCTGGCAAATATTCACAGGAGCATACAATACACAATAAGATCTTTCTAAAACATGTTAGGTTGTGATCCAGACAGAATATACCACGTTCTTTGGAGTTCTTGCAGGTGTATTATATTTTGTTACTGTATAAGCAGCTTTAGGCGTCTTCTAAATGAATCCCAAGGCTCAGTAACCTGGTCTTGTTTACAATACCAAAAGTACGAGGTATTCAAACTTATGTAACTAGGGATACCAGAACTTTCATTTATATAGTGCTAAAAAATGTACAGAAGAGTTTTTAATAGATTGAACTGTTCCCCAAACCAACAAAGAAGCCAATTATTATAATTCAGGTTCAATGGGAAGCTGATTCTGCAATCGAGATTTGTGTGCAGCGGTTTATTGGGAGTGGTCTGGGGAATGACACTTTTAATGGGAAGAGTGAGGCTGGATTGTGTAGAGGGAGAAGTTGAATTGCAATGTAGTTGTATTAGAGCCCTTAGCCAAACTCACGTGGCACTCTCAAGCTGAGATGACTCTTTTGAGATGTGTTGGATGGAGGCAAGGAGTCCTGGATTTTGTACCTGCTCATTGACTAGTTGGTTAGTGTGGGTGTGACCTTGGATGAAGCAGCTTCCTGCAGCTGAGTACAATCCCTGAAGAGGGACTCATTGTGGGCTGTCATCAGACAATACAAGCAACAGCTGGGAAATGAGTGCCTCCATTGTGAAGGGGGTGCTAGAGTCCGCCACTTGGCTACTCAGATCCATTTGCCTTGCATAAGAGGTACACCCTATTTGGCAATGACTCCTCTAGGATTCCAGTTGATCTCTTTTCCTCAGAAATGTACTACAGTAAGAGGTGTAAGATAAGCTATAGCCAGCACCATAGCCTTGGGGCTGCAACCAGTATCATCTCCTTTCTCTACCATCCCTTCTAGATTTCTCTTAGTTTAGCAGGCACCTCTGCTAATCTAGGTGGTATACCTGATGGATTGACTCAGGCCTTAACTCTAGAGAGGTCACAATGCCCTTCTGGGGTCATAGCTAATATACTTGTCTATTTATTTCCAAATTAACCACTCTTTGAGGAATGTGGTTCCTTTCCTTGCTTGCTGGTCACCTGCCTCAAGTAGCCCAGAGTGACTGACAGTGGCTTAAAATATGGTAGGAATCTTGCTATCTCTACTTATAGGAAGCATTCTACTTCGATCAATTCCAGGCAAGATTAACTGCTGTCAGCAATGAGACCAATACTGAACTCTTGATATGATACAGTCCCTTGGGAAAACAAAATATTTTTTGGTGGCAAGGCTATTACACTGGACCTCTTCCATCCTGGAATTAACTGTATTATACCACCTGTTCCAGGATGGAAGAGGTCCAATATAATTGACTTGCCATCACGTGATGTTTTATTTCTCTAAGGGTGGATGCCATAGGGGGGCTTGATTTTGTTCTTTATTAGCAGCAGATTGTCCACTCCAGGGCAGAGTAATTAAATAAGGCTTAGTGAGTGGGCAGTCCATGCTTTTTGGACCACCATATCCTCCATCCTTGCCAATATGGCTACTCTACAAATAGTCATGCAAATATTGTTCCAGCTTTGGGGTGGCTGATAACATAGGCTGTGTAGTATCTGCTACTCAAGTCATCTTCTCTACTTCATTGATCAATTCCTCTTCTGGAATGGGTCATCTCTGGTGGGCATTAACACATGATACAAAGATCTTCAGACTTTGTGCCCACTCCTATATCCACGTATCTCTTTGCCTCATTGTCCCTATCTCTCAGTCTTTTTCCTTCCACCTTCCTGATCAACCAGACAAGGCATGTGCTACTTTGGGTAATATACTTGCCTCAGGCCACTTCTTTTTTTCCCACAAAGTGGATGAGTAGCTCCATTGGTGAGAATCTCCTCGATGATGAGGGCCACTCTAAAGTGAAGTAATGGATTATTTTTGGTTTGCCTCTACATAATAAATTGAACCATCCATGATATTTTCCTCCTAAATGGACACCCTACTTCCCAAGCAGTCATAGATGTGAAATGAGGGAGAGACTTTGTTGCAATAGTGCTGGATGCCCTCTAAGGAGTTATGGAAAATAGGGTAGGGCAGCAGGAAGAGTTGAACTTTTGACTCAGTTGCAAGAGAGTCTTTAGTAGACTCTACAGAGAGCTGGAAAGCTAGTATAACTTGTTAGATAGATATTGAATATCAGATTGAAGCCAGAGTCTGGACCTTTGTATTCTTGTGTGGACGAGTCATTGGGTGCAGACTGCAACTGTGGAGAGAATATAAAGCTTAGGTAAGGCAGTATCCTTCAGTTTAGGGCAATTCCATGAGTTGGGCTAAGCTGTGAGTTCTTCAAGCAACACTCCAGATAGCTGGAGGGGTAAGAGCCTAAGTCTTGAAGTGGAAATCTTGGTGGTACACCAAAAATCAATTATATCAATTCCAAACAAAGCATATTTTCCCAGGATAGTTTATAGCATCTGAAGAAATAAGATTTAAAAAAAAATACCGGACTGTTTGAAGCCAAAATAATATATAAGTAGCACTTTGGATTTGGGAGACTATTGGGCATTCCAATCATCTCAATAATTGGGCTTTATATAGGTAAGTGAGGAAAGCTGAAAGGCAGAAATGAAGGATCAGAGTATTGGGGTCAAAATGAAATGCATCATCTACGTCTGATCCATCTCCCCTCATTTTCAAACTCAGCAAAAAGCACTAAAAGAAGATCTCAATATATGCAGTCACATGAGACAAAAACTTGGCTATCATCTTTGACTCTATTCGTTTCCACATTAGTTTCAATCACCAAACCCTGTGGATAGGCACACTGTGATTTCTTTTGAACTTGCCATCCCTCTTTATATATACAGCCTTAGTTCAGGTTATAATCAATTTTACCTGGCTCATGAGAATATTTTGTTTCCTTGCCTTCAACTTCACAGCTTCCCTGTTTGTGTTTTGTTTTGTTTTTAAATAAATTGTATTACTTTAACTAGAATGACTTTTCTAGAAGGGAAATCTAATGATGTTATGCCCCTGTTTAAAATTCACAAATGACTACTTGCTGCTGTCCTCATACATTCCAGTTCCTTAAATGGAATACAAAGCCTTTTCTCACCTACTCTCTGCCTGTCCCACTGAATCCTCTCTCTTTACTCCTGCCTTGCTCCCATTTGTTTTAGCCTTATAAGCATGGGATCTCACTCACACTTTTCTCTGTGCCCTCTGGGCTCTTCTTTGGCTATTACCTTTGTCTGGAACCTCTCTTGGAAGGCAGGAGAATAGTTCTCCAAACAAATCCTCATTCTGGTTCCTGCAACCTGTGAATATGCTACTTAAATGACAAAATGGACTTTGCAGATGTGATTAAGCCAAGGATTTTGAGATGCAAAGAGTAGCCTGGATTACCCAAAAGGGACCACTGTAATGACAAGGTTCCTTAATGGAGGGAGAGTCAGAGAGGATAAGGTGATGAAGGAAACAGAGGTCAGAGTGAGGTCATTGACAAGAAGGCTGTGGACCAAGGAATTCTGTAGCTTCTAGAAGCAAGAAACGGATTTCCTCTTAGAGCCCCCAGAAGCAGCAAAGCTCTGCTGACACAGCTCTGTCTTGATTTTAGCCTAGGGAGACCCATTTCAGATTTCTTCCCCCAGATTATAAAGTAATAAATTTTTGTTATTTTAACCCACAAAATTTGCTGTCATTTTATACAGTACCAATAGGAAACTAATACACCTCCCCTGTAGTTAAATTCTATTAATTGTTTAAAACTCAGCTGAAGCAACAATTCTGGTAGAGGAGATTCTCCTCTATGTTCCCACAGCTAACACAACATTCCTTCTGCTCTTTGTAGTTATCTATTTATTGTCCTCCCCCACTTCCCTGGTTTCCCTTTTCGACCTTTTACATCCACTTGAGAGCCATAACTGCATCTAATGATCTTTTGGTCCCACCAGCTCAAGGCATAGTGAGGTTGTAATGAGTCTCCTGCCACCGTCATCTTGTTCCTTGGTCTCCCTCTATGCTTGGAAGCCAACACTGCTGTCTGGCTGTAGGCCACTTTATTTCTGTGTTGAGGGCTTATGCTTGTTTGGGATTTGTGCAAAAAGAGAGGAGAGGGGATGCCTGGGTGGCTCAGTTGGTTGGACGACTGCCTTTGGCTCAGGTCATGATCCCAGAGTCCTGGGATTGAGTCCCGCATCGGGCTCCCAGCTCCATGGGGAGTCTGCTTCTCCCTCTGGCCTTCTCCTTGCTCATGCTCTCTCTCACTGTCTCTCTCTCAAATAAATAAAATCTTAAAAAAACAAAAATGAGAGAGGAGGGTAGTTTAGGCGAGTCAGCTCAGATGAGCTTAGGAAGAGGCAGAGTGATGGGTTCCTTTGCAGAAGGTTCATGGGGATGCTCAGGCACGTGCTGAATGAAGGTCCTCACTTCACCACATCACAAAGAATATTCCATATAATTCTTCCTCTCACCTTTTGTTCTGTGTTCCCAGAATCCTGAGAGGTGGGCTTCAGGTTTCCATGAGGCCCCTGGCACTGGCCAAAACATCTCTCTACAGTCCATGGGGACCTCTTCCTTTCTGGGGCCTCTAGGCTTTTCCTCCCTCAACCTCCATCTTGCCTGTTTCTCTATTCCTTTATTCTTTTACCTGTTCTATTTTTATGGCTTGAACTTATTCACTTCCCTCAGGCCCTCCCTTCTGAGCCTCTAGAGACTGTTTTAGAAATTAAAAACAAATATCCAAAATTGACTTCTCCTCAAGGCTATGTGCTTGCCTCTGGCTGACTAGGGGGAAAGTCACAGGAGTTCAGAAGGAAACCACAAATATTCCAAAAAATTTAACTTGCTACATTCTAGTCTCATTATAAATAAATATTTGTGAAATGAATGAGTAGAGAAAGGGAATGTAAGTAATATCAAGGTCTTGGTTGGAGAAGTATTGTTTAACTCTAGACTTCCTTCTGGGTTCCACCTGGTGGTCCGTATACCACTGGTTGATAACTACTGTTTTAGGAAGCCTTCTGCCTGAACATTTTGCCTAGAAACTAAATAACTTGAAGATGCTGTCAAATGTTACAGTGAAGAAAGCTCTGATTTTTAGGTAACCAGAGAAGATATAGTGTACGCAATCCAAGTATCTACCTCTCCTCCATTCTCTTTCATGGGTCACAATTTTCCATGTAATGGGAAAGAGAATGGTTTTTGTCTTAGGCTTCTTTGTCTTCCTCAGCACCAAAAGGCCCTCTCTGTCACTTCCCTTTCCTCTATGGACCAAAACTTCCCTTGAACTGCTAGAATCAGACCCCATAGTGACTTGATGACACCTTACTCTTTGCTAAGAGTCTGGCTGTGGAAAGGCCGCACATCCCTTCACTGTCCATACCTTCATATTCCACACCAGTGCTGTACTAGGAGTAGAGGTGACCAATGTTAAAGACAGACTGAATTAAGTAAAAGCAGCAACACGGCAAAGGAAACAGTCAACAAAACAAAGAGGCAACCCACAGAATGAGAGAAGATATTTGCAAATGACACTATAGACAAAGGACTGATACCCAAGATCTATAAAGAACTTCCCAAACTCAACACCCAAAAAACACATAGTCAAGTCAAAAAATGGGCAGAAGGCATGAGCAAACACTTCTTCAAAGAAGACATAAAAATGGCTAACAGACACATGAAAAATGTGCATCATCATTAGCCATCAGGGAAATTCAAAGCAAAACCACACTGAGATACCACCTTACACCAGTTAGAATGGCAAAAATTGACAAGGCAAGAAACAGCAAATGGAGAAGTTGTGGAGAAAGGGGAGTCCTCTTATACTGTTGGTGGAAATGCAAATTGGTGCAGCCACATTGGAAAACAGCGTGGAGGTTCCTAAAAAAATTAAAAATAGAGCTACCCTATGCCCTAGCAATTGCACTACTGGGTATTTACCCCAAAGATAAAGATGTAGTGAAAAGAAGGACCTATGCACCCCAGTGTTCATAGCAGCAATGTTCACAAGAGCCAAAATGTGGAAAGAGCAAAGATGCCCTTCAATAAATGAATGGATAAGGAAGATGTGGTCCATATACATAACAGAATATTACTCAGCCATCAGAAGGGATGAATACCCAATTTTTGCACCAATAGGATGGCACTGGAGGAGATTATGCTAAGTGAAATAAGTCAAACAGAGAAAGTCAATTACTACATGGTTTCACTTACTTATGGAACATAAGAAATAGCATTGAGGACATTAGGAGAAGGAAGGGAAAAATGAAGGAGGAAAAATCGGACTGGGAGACAAACCATGAGAGACTATGGACTCCAGGAAACAAACTGAGGGTTTTAGAAGGGAGGGGGGGGGGATGGGTGAGCCTGGTGATGGGTATTAAGGAGGGCATGGATTGCATGAGCACTGGGTGTTATACCCAAACAATGAATCATGGAACAATACATCAAAAACTAATGATGTACTGTATGGTGACTAACAACACAAACAACAAGAAAAATAAAAACTAAAAGTAGCAACAACATAGTAGAGGAAAATTTGAAGCTGCTGTATAATAGTTCCCATAGTCCTTCAAGGAGGTCATCTTGTATCAATGTTTGTGATCTCATTTTCTTTAGGTCCCTTGGTAGCCCAAGTCCTTTATATGTCCATATGTCCATCCCGAGTCACTCGACCAGTTTTCAGGGAATCCTACCCTCTATTCTTAATGTTTGGCCTGATCTCAGATTCCATCTTCCTCCTCCAACCTTCTTCCCTTCTGGTAATGCAAAGATCTCTTCCCATGACTTTGAAATGACAACCTGTCAAGATTACATTACATTCTTAAGCTGGGGCTCCCAGTGTCCCCATCTGTCTCTGGGGAAGCGAGGGGAAAAATTGAGTCCTCTAGTAACATTTGTCTCATTTGTAGATGGCAGAAAATCCCTGGTCATTGCCAGACCCCTGCTAATGGTTTCTAGTGGGTGATAGCTGAAGTTTCCAAAGGATTTCTCATCATTACACTGGAGGGAAGAGCATGAAAAGTAAAACATAAAACCCTATTTTACTCTGGTGAAATCTTAATCCCGAGTTGGAGGGAAGGTCTTCATTTGCCATAGCTCAGGAAGGGCAGTTTTATTCTGATGGCTCTCTAGCTTTATTCCCACAGTGAATTTCTTGTACTTTCTTTAAAGATGATGGGATTAGATAACGAGTGACCCTCTCACCGCCTTCCCATTCCCTTCCCCTACTGCCCAGAAGCCTGGTTTGTAAAGGAAGCTCACCCAGTGAGGTGTCCCTGGTGAGGAAAAGTCACAGTTTTATTGATTAAAATCTTAGTACAACATCCATAATTGGAGTTTTCCTGTAATTTGGTGCCAAGTTGCCTCACCATTTTCTCCGGGGACTATATATCAAATGCTATTTTTCATGCTCCGATAAGGGCTTGATAAAACCTCTAGTTTGACCTGATATTAGATTTCCGGAGATGAAAGCACTGGTGCGGAGTGCCAAATGTCCTCAAATACACTGACAAACCATTCCAGTATTTTAAAATGACTCGGGGAAAAAAAAAAAAAGATCTTTAGGTTTGGGTGTGTGTTTATGTTTTCATTCCCTACCTTCGGCATGTATTTTTATCCACTGCAAACAATTTTCAATCAATAATTAAAATTGGTAAACAGATCTACAGGGGAAAAAATCTTTCAGTTGGAGTTTAATAGATTGCCTCTCAAAGTCACTCCCTGACACAGCAAGTTGCTGAGGGAGTTTGTGCCAGTAAACAGGAAAGAATGGGGTTGATTAAAAAGTGAGACAACACAAAACCTGACATCCTGTTGTGAGTTTAAAAATAAAGCAAAATGACTATTAGCAACCCATGTTGATTTCTGTCAAACCGTCTTTATCTGTACGGTAAAGACAAAGGAATAACACAAGGCTTCTTGTCAGAGTAACTTTGGGTTTTATGGGAATTTGTGAATTTTTTTTACCCTCCAACTTCTGTCTTTTTTGTCTTCTTTGGATGTTTCTTCTCCTGTGGAGACTCATGAGACACCTATTAGCAGTCTCCAGCCTACAGGTAGTGTCTGAGTTGCTGCAGGAGGAGAAAGGGGATGTCTTTCGGCTTTCTTTTCGTGTAGATTTGTTGCATGTTTACCAAGGTGAAAGGATTAGTGCCCTGGAGATCATTTGCTTTCATAAGCTTTAAACTAGAGCAGCAAAAGTTTCATGCCTTGATTCTCTTCCAACAGCTCTTTCTCTCAGCAAGGCATAGAGGAGCAAGCTGAGACCTACAGATTGCCAGCAGACTTTTCCAACAAAATTGCCCTGTCTCAATCAGTTAAACTGGGTGGGAAGGGAGAACCTCTGCCAGTTTTCTCCCATCTCTTTCACCATGTGGAGAGACACCCGAAGCATTCCACAGGGCTTTATAATCAAGATGAAATACTCCAGATTTCCAAGTCTCAGTAATACCCAAGCCCCAGACCATATGTATGGATAATTCACGTACTTTCTAACCTTTGCGTTTTGCATATAACCTCCCTGTCAAACACTGGTGTTTTAGAGATTCATACAGACTGAAAAGTTAAGACAAAAACCATTTAAAGTTAAAAAAAAAAAGTAGTTGGTATAGAAACTAAAAATTTTGTTCTCCAGCAATTTATAGCAGGTGCTTTCCCATATGACTGTCATCGAAAAGATAATGATTTAAAATGTTGGTTTTGAAATGGAATATAATAGAAGCTAGAATGACAGCTGCAAAACAAACAAAAACCCCAAAGCTGGATTGAAACAAATTCAAAACCAGATAAATGCAAGCAGTCCCTGTTCCCAAATTACTTTGCTTAAGAAAATACAGTAAGAAAAGAAAAGCAAAAAAGAAAGAAATTAATTTATACTCTTCATATTGACCCTCTCCCAACCCCCCCCTTCCTGGAAAGTAGGGTGTGGCAGCAGGAGTGGCTATGCCCTTTTACAGATGAATATATATGGTAATGGACATCATACTTTTTTCTAGGAGGCAGTGATCTAATTACCAGATAAACTGATTAAATGACCTTCTCCATTTTGAGCACTGGAAAACAGAGAAACTATAGAAAAAAGTAAAATAAATTTCCACTGTGAATTCTTCTAAGTGCTAACTAACCTCCCACGGGGGGGTCTGATTAAAGTTAACTTATATACACGTATAAATCACACTACTTATTCTAAGGAACTTTAAAGTATGTTTGTACCTAGCTGTCTAATAGTTGTCTCTCCTCTCTCTTTCTCAGCTCCTATACCACTCATATAGCTCAGTCTACTTTCGGCTGGCTTTTATCTCCATGTCCAATGAACTGGTTTTCTCTAAGGTCATTAATAACCTTACTGTCAAAAAATCCAGTGGATATATTTCACTCCTCATTTCACTTAACTTCTGGTTGCATTTAGCACTGTTGGTCACTTCCACTTTCTAAATACCATACTCTATAGGTTTCTTTCCTGCCCCACTAAGCTGTCTTCGCTTCCTTGGCTGGCTCCTCAGGCAAAGAAGATGGAAAATGAACAGAATGGTTCATTTCTCCTGGACAACTTCCCTGGTTCACCTCATAATTATTATCTATTGCTCCCAACAGAAAATGACAGAAATAAATAAATAAATAAATAAATAAAACAAACAAACCACAAAGCCAAGCTCTAGAGTGTTCCAAAGTCAACTAAATGTCCAGGAACCACGAAAGGAGTCTAGGACTGGTCAAGGAGGTATGAAGAAAACCACTACAGAGTGGAGAGCAGGGAGCATGTTTCAGGAACAGAAACAGACAACCAGATTAAATGCTACTGAGAACTCAATTAAGATGAAGTCAGAAAAGTGTTCATAGAATTAACAATGTGGAGCTTGTTGCTGGTAGTTGTGATAACAATATCTGTGCAGTGGTGGGGACAGAAAACAAATGTCTAGGGATAAATGGGAGATAAGAATGTGAGAATTCCTCTCAGAAAAAAAAATCGTACACTGGAGCAAAGAAATGGAGCGACAGGTAGAGGGGAAATGGGGGTCCTTGGAGAATTTTCTTTTTTAAACACAAGCAGAACTGGAGCGTGCTTGCATGCTAATGAGAAGGAGCCAACGGAAAGGAAGAAAGTGAGGACGTAGTGAAAGGAGTATTAAATCCTAGAGAGGGTGAAGGGGTGGGAGGTTTTAAAATACTAGTAGAGGGACTGGCTCCTGCTAGCAACGAAGCAGTCCTTCAAATACAGTAAGAGTGAAGAGAGAAAATCGTTAACTTGGTAATTTTAGAAGTGGGATGAATATGGGTCTAGTAATTTTTAAAACTACTGGGATCTACAAATAGCTAGAGGGAGGAAGTTTTGCCTTCTATCAAAATTAGGTGTAGTTAACTTGTCAGAATGTTGGAGGTGGGTTGCTACAAGTGCTCTTGGAGAAAGACTTTCCTTATAATATATGAAAGTATGATAAAGAATATCAGATTATGCATGTGTGTGCGCACATGCAAGTACACAAGATGTGAGATGTTGTAGATTCTTAACTTTGGTATGACTGGGTTAAGACATACACGTTCCCATTATTAAAAACTTACACTTCACTGTATGATTTGAAAGGAAACTGTTTCAGTGGAAGATAATAATAACAAAGATGATAGCAGCAAAGAACATTGAGTCAGTAAAGTCGCTCTCTTGACTATGAGGTCAAATGATAGCAATGGCGATACCATGTGGATTGCCTGACAGTTTCTCGTCCACATAAGAACAACCCTGGCAGCTAAGTGTGGGTTGATTTTATAAGATGAGTGTGACTTGCTCTGCCTGGGAGAACTTCAACTCAAAAAGATGAAGTACAGGGTTTTGCAAGTTTATAAACAAGTGGTTTCGCTACGAAGTTTACTGCTGTGATCACACAGGACTCTCTTGAGGCAATGCTTTTTGAGAAGAAATGAAAAACACTATCACTGGCCACTCCACTGCTTAAACAGTCTCAGGCAACATCTCGCTCTCAACTTTTTCTTCATTTTCTCTTTAAATAGAAACATCCCTTACTTGAATTTTGCAAAAACATGAGGTTTTACTACCATTTGGGAGAAAGCAAGCCAGTGTTTAGATTGTCACGCATGAACTTCCACTAAAGTATTTTCCCTCAAAGGTAACTAGATATTCATGTTACTACTGCTTTTCCTTAGAAACAGAAGGCTCTCAATCATAATTACAGGCTTAGAGCAAAGGAAACAGTAGAGAAGAAATCCAGAGCTCTGTAAACATTACTGAGGAACCATGCCAAATATATGTGTAAGTTCAGGTACAGGGAAACTCCGGGTTTAGTATTCTTACAATGACATTTGAAGAGTATTTCAAAAAATGAAGTTTTAGAAGGGCTTCTAAAAATTTTGTTTGTTTTTAAAGGAAGTTTTAGCCTGTCTGTTTGTGCAGATAATCTTCCCTCCCTAAATCAGTGCCTGGCTGTTTTGTTAAGTCCATGGCCCGGCAGACCGAAACAAAAGGTGTGAAGTTCTTCTCATCCATCTTAATGGGGTGTTAATGACTGTAGAGGATGACTGTGACCATTTAAATGTGAGCGCTATTAATCACCTAGAAAAAACACAAACACCCAGCTTAAGCCACTGAAATGTAATTCCAAGGGACAGTAAGGTCCGATTTTGCTTTTGAATGAAGACTTGTATTAAGAAAGAGTGAGCAGGCCCCCCAGGCCAGTTTGGCAGATTTAAAACTAAGCCAACAGGCAAAGGCCTTTCTAACCTCTCACTAGGATTTAAAGAGCTGGTTTGTCCCTTGAACTCGCAGTTTAGCTGTTCTGCATCCAGTGAAGGACTTTTGCTAGTGGTGTGAAAGCAGTGTTTCTCTCAGGCCAGTTTATATCTCTTTAAAAGAACCTTTTGTGTATCTTTGGATTTGGAAGTGTGTATGTGTGTGTGTGTGTGTGTGTTTTAAATGCTTCAAGGATACTTAATTCAAAGTTCTGAACAATTTGCGGTGTGCTTGTCATATTTTGAACTGTTATTTTTCTCAGTTTTTTTTTTTTTTTTAAGAAGGGGAAATCATGGCTTTATCACTGGCAAAGCTAACAATATTTGTGCAGAACTCTAAAATCCGGAGGAGAATGTCTTTTATCGTTGATGTTTTGCAGGGTGGGCTTTTGGAAGAGTGAACATATCCTACTTTATAGAAAACCAGAGGTTCCTAGGTTAGTACTTCTGTTAATATGTAAATTAACACAAGTATGAGTTAATGAGTTATGAGTGGTACAAGTATTCTGCCGAGAAATGTGCAGTTCAGTGTGTGCTGCCGGCCATCCCATTTGTATGCTGCCTGAACTTCGAGATTAGTCACCAAGGGGTGATTTATTTATATTTGTGTTTCTATAGATAGCCTGAAGACTGTGGCCCAAGTGCACCATCTGGCTTTGGGGAACTTGGATGGGGGAGGCAAGGGGCTCCACCTGGTCCCATGTGACGTGATGCCTCCCTAGCAATCATTACCACTGGGAGTGATGGCCTGGCTTGGCCTAATCTGACCCTGCTTCATATACAGGATGCAAGTTCTGAGGGTCTTTATCTCCACGGCTAGATGTATTGTTGATTTTTATTTTTTGACGGGAGCAGCCAAGCCACTTTGTTTCACCACTTCTTAAATTTGCGCCTTGCTCATTGCCTTGGGCAAAAGGCACTTGGAAAGTTCACAAAGGAAATAAAATACTTCTTTTGCCTCTAAAGTTAAATAAAATCCTCATCCAGGGGTTAGATGAGAGAGGCAGAAAAGCTGTGGATTTTAATAAGGCTAACATTCTAGGTTTGGAAAAGGTCAAGTGACCACGAATGCCTGATAAAGTATTTGCTTTTTTTCGTGTAATATTTGAATTTTAAAATATGATATTTAAAGCAGTTATTCTTCCGAAGTTCACTAACTTCCAATGAGTAGATTCTAAGGGGCTAAAAATGCTCCTCGCTCTCCAAGAGTTGTCACTGATGCTGTCACGGAGACTTCAGGGAGGAGCCGAAACCTAATACATTTAAAATATTGCTAGTCCCTTCCCCCGTACTTGGTGGGTGGGGAGAGAAGGCAATCTGAGTTGGGACCAAATAACATCAACGTATATGTCAAGTACAAGTTAGGTGGTGGTGTTTATCTCTTTCAGGTCTCCATTCTGAGAGCTGGGTGCATTTTTGGAAAAACCATGAATGGTGCCCGCATCCTCTTTTTCTCCTTCTATTGTGGCTTATTTGTTAGAGTTTCTTGAGTCTCTCCGAGCTAGAGTATTTGGAAGATTTTACACGATTCGGCTACTTCTTCGGTTGATTTTTAAAACTTCTGAGGTTCCTTTGCTAAGGTTATCCATGTGCGACGATAGCTCTTTAGGAGGGAGAGTGAGGGAAATGGACTGATAAAGTTTTTCCACCAGGAGCCCTGGATTCAAGTATTAGTTGGCTTCATGGCTCTGCAACTGTCTCACTGTGTGGTCTTGGCAAGATGTTGTGTTTTTGTCTCTGTTTCCCCACCTGTATAAGAGGGAATAATTACACTAGCTTATTCAGTAGGTTGTAGCCTTGAACAACAAATGAATGATGGCAAAGTACTTATAACTACAAGAGAAAGGAGGAATTCTAAGTGTTAGGCTTATTCTCTTACAAAGGGTGATAAAGTAGAAGTGAGATTTAATTAGTTAATATAAGCAAATTGAAATTCCCAGATGAAAGGGCTGGAGAAGTTCAAAGTCATTTTATTATTATTAATAATAGGTGTTGTACCTCTCTCTTTCACCTCCCTCATCTAATCGGCATACATTCCTTGGTTTAAAGGGAGTGTTCTCTCTCCAAATGACTTTTATCTACACTGTTGAGACATTCCTTATCCTGTTTTATGATATGGAGTTTTAAATGACTATAAACAACTCCCTTTTTCATAAACTCCTTTTTTTTTTTTTTTTTTTAAAGAAGAGGAGGCAAATTAACTCTTGGTTCATCTCCGTAAGCATGTGAAAATGTTTATATGAGCCTCTTTTACAGATTTTGTTTCTTTTTGTGATACCAAAACCCTGTTGCTTGCAGGTCTGTGTTGTTCACCTTACGGTCATTCTTAGGCAAGTTTCCCCTCTGTCTACATGGAGAAGCTTTTGCTTATTTATTATTCATATGTATGATATATATAGTCTCAAATTGTAACACAAAACCTCTAGGTCAGAATAATAAGTAGGGGGCATATATACTTTAAATTACCTGCAAGAGTAGAGAAAAAAAAAGTCATAATTTCTCAGGTGAAAGGACTTGGCATATCTCTGACAAATGTGAGCCTCACGTGGCTGAGGAGATGAGAAGATAGGAACTAGCACTGGCTATATCAGAGTGAGAACTGGCAACAACCACCGAGGTTCTGGGCCTTTCACCTGCTTAGGGAAAACCCGATTGAATAAGTATGCACCATTATTATTTGCCCAAAAGAGTAAATAGTGTCTTTTTCAAATAGTATCTTGCAGAAGTTCATCGGCTCTTCTTTTTAATAAGGATCTTCTTTTTCTTTTCCACACTGAATGATGCTGGGATTATGAAGAACAGCAGTTTATTTAAAATCTAATGATGACAATCTGTCTAATGACTCTAAGAGATACAGTGACCATTTCAGTGACTAAAGTAATGACATTAGTGTTCCAAAGCAGATGATTACCTGTCACGGGAGAGTGGCAGCCAGGGAACACTGTGGGCTGACCTAGAACACTGTAGTTATTCAAGAAATCCTTTTGAATAAGTTCACAGGAAGTAAATGTCATTGAGGGTAGGATGGCTGTGAAGTCTCCAAGGCAGATGTAACAGCTAAGCTGACTTGCTTCGGGCTTGGAAACGGAGGTGGAGAGAGGATTTAAAAAAGGCTTTCTAAACCTGCATTTACAAGATGAATAAATTCAGGAGATCTGATGTACAGCCTGGTGACTATGGTTAATAACACTGTACGGGATACGTGAAATTTGCTAGGAGAGTAGTTCATAAGCATTCTCATCACATGCGTCTCTGCACATGCACATACACACACGAATGATAACTATGTGAGGTGATGAATATGTTGACTGTGGTCAACGTTTCACAATGTATACACATACCAAATCACCATTTTGTATACTTTAAATACATACAGTTTTATTTGTCAATTAGTTTTCAATAAAGCTGGGGGCAGGGGGGCACCTGGGTGGCTCAGTGGGTTAAGCCTCTGCCTTTGGCTCGGGTCATGATTTCAAGGTCCTGGGATCGAGTCCCGCATCGGGTTCTCTGCTCAGCAGGGAGCCTGCTTCCCTTCCTCTCTCTCTGCCTGCCTCTCTGCCTACTTGTGATCTCTGTTAAATAAATAAAAATGTAAAAAAAAAAAAAAAAAAGCTGGGGGGGAGGGAGGGCGTTCTACATTGGAGGATGGTGGGGAGAATCACAAAGAGGGGTGGTCACTGTGTGTTCCTGAAAAACGAGAAAATCTGTGACTGGAGCAAAGGCACTGCCATCTTTAATAAAGAAACACTGCAGTGTGTACACTACCCATGTACAAGTGTGTACTTCCTAGGCACTTTATAATATCCCATTACTTGCTCAAGGTGAAAAACCTACAGAATGTGCTGGAATGATTTATCTTTTGGGAAGCTGAAGCTGTGTGGCTGGCACTTAGCAGGGAGGTGAAGTCTGGGGACTCCTCCTCAGAGAAGCAATAGCTAATAATATGTAAGTGTTGGTACTTAAACAGGATTTGAAGCCTTAAGCTAAATATATTCCTCTTCTACGGCAGATTTTTAAGCAATTGTAAGTGCAAGCAAGCGAGCAAAGAAAGCAAAGTTGTGGTAGAAGAGGCAAGAACTTGGGAGTCCTTGACTTTGCTATGACTAAAATCATACCAGAGTCAACCTTCTGAATTTTTAAGGGTATGGAACCTCGCCTCGGGGCCCCTATATCAATGAAGAGCTATTGGGGAAATAGCTGGTAAATGGAATCTGAAACCATATGAAGAACGGCTTTCCAGTGACCAACTCAGCATACCTGTTCTGAGTTGATTTTTACTAAGTTTTATAGTCTCATTAATGATTTGTTAAAATCAGTGATCTGAAAAACACTGCCTTGTTTCCTTTCACGGTTCTGTGTAAATGTAGCTGCCATTTAATGGCTGTTACATACCGGCTTTGCGTCTATGCTTCCAGATACTATCTCTGATCCTTCCAAACATTTTCAAAGGAATGCTGTGATTCTCCTTTTACAGCAGGAAAACTGGGAAAACTCAGCCTCAGAGAGGTCGAACAATTTCCTTATGGTTACCCAGCCAGGATTCAAAACTACGTATAAGTCCAAGTCTGTACTCTTTCCACTTCGCCACACTGATTCTTCTCTGCATAAAAATTAACTTAAGAACGTATCATTACTCCTCTAAAATCTGAAAGGAACATTGCCGAATCCCACAGAACTTTATTATTATTTTTGATTCCTGTTATTTAATTCTCCTTTATGTACGTCTGAGGCATTTTCACAAGGGGAGGCTGAATGCACTTAGAGCCTGCACGTTAAATTTATGCAATCTGGAGTTGTTCTATAGATGGAGATTTAGAGCCACGCACAAAGACTCTCATGCCCCTCTCCCTGCTGACTCTGCTTCCCCCAGCCTGTTGCACTGAACAGAGGCTGCCAGAACCCGTGTGTCCATGCAGATATCGGTCTTTAACGCAGAAGTTGGCAACGCCTGAAGAATGGAAACGGCTACAGATGTGGAGAGCTGGGAAGTTCAAAAGCAGCCTTGCTCTGTGGAATCCCACATTGGAGACTCTTTCTTTTGGTTGGGAAACTAATAACCCTCCAGTTTTGAGTTAAAACATTGTACTTCTTTCAGCAGAAATATGAAAGAGCACTTGCCTTCTTTGCTGAGGCTGAGGCAGCCTTACTCTTTGTGGCTCATGAACCTGTGCTTCAGCCTTGGCCCCAGGTTCACACCTCCTCCTTGTGACTGGCACTGGTTGAAAGGAAGGATTATGGCCAAGATGTGATCTGGCTGAACAGAAGGGTGTGGTGCCAGCATGGAGCCCCTCTCTCATCTCCAGCCCCCATCACTTCATCAGACATAAGCTATTTCTTTGGCTCCCAGTTCTTCCATTATTATTTTTCTTTAGACTTGGCATTTTTCAATTCAACAGCATCCTCATTATTTATTAAGTACAATTCCTCAAATATGACAACATCAACAGATTGCCTATTTTCCACCTTGTTCCTTTTTCTCCCTACCACCACTCCCTCATCCCTCGGTAAGAATTCATAATCCAAAATCAACTGAACAAAACTTGGTCCTGTTGTACTTTCCAGCACACCCACATGTTCTCCTGAAAGTTCTTTTTCTTAATTAGGTGTTGGCCAGGTATATGTACTGTCTTTGTGGAACCTCATGCCCTGTGCCTATACGTGTAGACATCTCAGGCTGGTCAACCAGATCAATCTCTCATCTGTGTGTCAGTACATTAACCACACCACCCACTCACCCATTTTTCTTTTGAGTTTCAGTCTTTCATTTCTCAATTTCTCACTTATGTTCAACTGCTCATATGACCTAATGAATAATTCCTTTTGTCTTTCTTCTCAATCACCTTTTGTCCCAGGAATAAAATTGGAGGCTGTGACTTGGCCCTTGCACAAGCTTCGGGGCCATGTGATAGAATTAGATGAGAACTATGGAATGAGAGTCTGGATACAAGAGTACTTCTGGTTCAGCAACTTGGGACTTTGAACAAGTCTGCCTTTCTGAGCCTCAGTTCTCTCTTCTAAAAGGGGGCTGGATGATTATCTCTAATGTCCATTAATTCATTCAAGGAGAGGATAATAAGCACCTACTTTATGCCTGCCCTGAGCTAGGTGATGTGGATACAACAGTGATTAAAAAAAGCCATAGTTTCTACTCTCATGGAGCTTATAGTATATGGGGGTATTGGCTGTCAATGAATAATTCCACAAATAAACATGGATTTGTCAACCATTATAAACGCTATGAAGGAAAAACATAGTGTGCCACAGGAATACTTAGAGTTCCTGACATGGGAGAGAGAGGAGTATGTCAGGAGAGGAACGTGAGGAGGTGGGTGGGGGATGGTGCAGGAGTTAACTAAGCAAGGAAGGAGAGAGAGAAGATTCCAGGCTTAGGAAATGGAAAATGTAAATGCCCTAAAGCAGAGGGGAGTAAGGTAAATGGGAAGTAATGAATAAAGACCAGCAATGCTGACAAAGACCTCACTAGGAACAGGGGTTTAAAATGAGGCCCCAGAGGTAGACAGAGGCCAGACTGGTGAAGCTTTGTAAGCCAAGGTAAGAACCTTGAACTATATGCTAAGTATAATTAGAGAGTTTGAAAACAGCAGAGTGGCATGAGGCTTGCATTTTATTTTATTTTATTTTTTTATTTTTTTAAGATTTTATTCATTTGTTTGACAGAAGGGGGTCACAAGTAGGCAAAGAGGCAGGCAGAGAGAGAGAGGGGGAAGCAGGCTCCCTGCTGAGCGGAGAGCCCGATGCGGGGCTCGATCCCAGGACCCTGAGATCATGACCTGAGCTGAAGGCAGCGGCTTAACCCACTGAGCCACCCAGGCGCCCGAGGCTTGCATTTTAAAAGGTCATCCTATCTGCCTAAGAAGAAAATTGATAGGAGGCATTGGGAACAAAAGTTGGGCATATTTAGGGTTCCCAGGCAAGAGAAGAGTATACCTTACAAGAGGATGGTTGCAGAGAACAGAAACAGACCCTCCTTCCAAGCTCAATTCTGATGACCTTCCTTTTGACCCCACCCTTCCAGTCACACTGGAAGTGATCTTTACTCTTCCTGCACTAGGTCTTTATTTCAACCTCACATATGGCGCATGTTTATTCTACTTTGTCTTAGTTATTCATTGTTTTATTTTCCCAACTGGACTGGAAGCCATACAGTACTTACGTCTTACTTTATTTTTTTTTCAAGGCCTCCCCAACCACAGATGCCCACAAATTGTACCACAGCACAGCAAATGTGTTTTCAATGGATCTGACCCTTCCAGACTCACATAGAGGAGACCCTGTTATCTCTCCTTGGACCTACATCTTGCTTATCTTTTTATCCCTAAAAAACCTAGCCCTACATATAATGGGTGCAGAATGGGGGTTCAGGTGGGATCTGTGCTTTTCTTCACAGGCAACTTTAGGAGCTAGAGCAACACCTACCCCAGAGGGAAAGCCAAGGGACTTCTTGGCAGGCCTGAGTGGTCTTTAGCCTTTGTATCCATGAAATTGTCTCTGTCTTCCCTGAGGAAACTGAGAAAGGGGAGGGGCTGTGGAGGGGGAGGAGGAAGAAGGAGAGGTTCTTCTTTCAGGAGAAAGAAAGTTCTCCTTTCAGAAGAAGGAGAAGTTCTTCTTTCCCCTGTGGTACATCTGCCCACAGAATTCTCACACATACAGCTGCATGGTTGTTTCAAGTGTTGTATGACACAGGATGAAAGTTCTGGACTATCAGGATCATAGGGTCTGAGGCAGATGAAGCTCCCTCACTTGGTGCTCGCTTACAGTTTAGTCCCTTCCAGGAGGTTATTACTCACTCTCTGTGCTTGGAGGTACTGACTCTCATAGCCAGGGGTCCTGTTAGAAATCTGTTCATATTGTTCCTCTCCTCCCTCCAAGGCCGAGGAACCTTCATCATCTTCTTTGCGGCCTTTGGCAGAGCACAGTCCTTTCGTATTTGGATCCTAGACCTAGCCCTCTGGTGTTTGGTTGAAGCTCTTGTTCTAGCCGCCAGTTTCTTCAGCGCAGTGTTGGATTCTTTTTCCATGATTTCTGTTTGCTCTAAATTTCTTCTCTCTTGTATTCTTAGTGGCTTATATTAGTCATTCCCCTAAGTTCTGGGATTTCAGAGGAGCTCATAATAACTTTTTCCTTTCCCTCATTTTTTTTGTTAAAAAAAGAAAAAGAAGGAGAAACCTTACCTTTCCTCAGCACCCTTTCTTTTTCCTCAGAGCCCACTTCTGATGCCATCTACTACTACAATCTTTTTATAAACTCTGTTACAGATGTGCTAAAAGCAATCTCTGTAAGACTCTGAGAAGTCCTTATTGTCTTCAATTAGACTCTGTAATTCTTAAGACCCTGCCTCCCCCACCACCCGCGGGCATGTTTAAATTTAGAAAGCTGAGACCTTGTCTGAGATTACTTTTTATTCCATATTTATTTTCTGATGAGAGTGATATTTTTCTCTGACTGATAGTTTTTCAGTCTCGAATTAGGAAAGACTAGCATTAGAAGTGACCTTAGAGATGATCTAAATTCTTATCCATACTCATTCTATTGTTAAGAAACCCACCCCAAGTCATTTCATTATTTAGTACTAATGACCAGAATCTTTGTCTTCAAAGGCCTAATTCTGAATCCGTGCTTTAGAATTCTCTTCTTTAATTCTCTACAGAAAGTCATCTAGCATAACAAAGACAATGTGTAGTTACAGGGCATTGCATCATTTATGTCCACAATCGTTCACCAAATATTTATTGAACACCTATATTAGCTAGTCACTGAGCTGGTATACAACCATTTCACATAAACAGCCTGATTTAAATGCAAACCACAAATGGTTACTTTCTGTTAATCATTTACACATTTTAAGTTCTTTTCCTAAAAACTGAAGAAGTTAAAACAAAATATTGTAGTTCTATTAGATACAGAGTGTCATTTTAGGTAGGATAAGGAGAATTCCATGTGTTTACTGTACTGAATTACAGATTTCTTGTTTTTGTATGTAAATGTTTTGGTACACCGAGGGACAGGTTAAGTTTGAGTGTTTGTAAAAAAAAAAAAAAAAAATAGTGGGAATTCAGGTCATTCTCAGAACAAGGTGGGGAAGAGGTTGGGAAAAGTGAGATTTAGAAGGAAACTGCCAAAATGTTAATTCTCCCTGAGAACTCGGATCAGGTTGTTTAGTTATTTAATTATTTTGCAGGTAGCTTAGTATCATAGCGTGAGAGGACTATCTGAAATTGCTCTTGACTTCACTGGAGGGAATGCGGAAAGACAGAGAGGTCTTTTCTCAGCACTCTCCTTATTAACTGCTCTCTTAGGATTTAGCTGTCTGTGGTCATTTTAAGTAGCAAGCATTGGAGACAATAACAAAGTTTGACAGTAATTGCAAAGGTGGAAGCGACTGTGCCCAAACCACAACCCAGGGTCAAAAGGATCTTCATCCATTTGAAGATAAAAATTGTGATGTTGAAAGAGCACTGGTGTGAAGTCAGAGGAAGTTGAGGTGCTCTCCCTCACTCTAGCTCTTCATGGCTCTCTGACATGGGCGGGCCACCTAACCTGGCGGAAACTCTCCTGACCTCTCAAGTATGGATGAAACTCGTATCGTTCCATGACCTGGTGGTGTTCTGAGGATCAGTAAGATAACTAATATAAAAGTGCTTTGAAAACTCAGAGACCTTTAGAAATATAAGGCCGTTTTATTCCAAAACTCCAGAATTTTCGCCAGAAACTGGAGTATTTCTATCAAAGAAATTAAAGCTTCCTCCTTTTGTGTGTGTTGGGAGTCTGCATTCATAGTTTACTCTACTGAAGGGACTTCTGTTATCCCGCCTTTGAAACTGGCAAGAGATACACTCAGTGCTGGTGGAAAGAGCGGGCTTCTCTTACCCCTTCAAAAACCGAAAAGAAGACTGATGTTTGTTAGCGAGGCTCAGTCCAATGCACATGATGATGCGGCAGCCACCGACTGCCACCAGTCATCTCCCATTCCCAGACAATCATGGGAACACTTTGTAGACAACTGATATGAGGTTCTGAATTGTGTTTGCCATCTTTCCAGGTGGTGGCTGATACTAAACATTTTTTTTTTTTTTTTTTTTTCCAGAGCTGTGGAGTCTGTTGTATCATAGTAGAAAGGACAAAAATCCCTTTGTATTGCTGGATTGCAAAGAACATGCTTTTTCACGTTCCGTTGGTTCATTCAATGAAAATTCGCTGACTGGCCACCATGGTGGGTGCTGGAGATACAGGCCAGTGTGGTTGGGAACTTGCCATGGAATAATTACATCACATGGTGATACAGTTCTGGCCCGAGGTAATTAAGTTGGAATACATCCTCCTATTGTGTGCCCTTGTGTGGAAATTTTAGAGGGTATGTATCCCAGAGAGTACAAGATGGAGGAGACTCTGTCAGCTTGACCTCTGGAACACATTTTCTATCCCACTCCACCCTGCTTCTGGTCAGCATTCAGCATTGTGAAGATAACAGAAGTGAGAAATAAACCTGAGGGTTGTCTGAGGTAAGAGCAAACAGTTGTTTACTTTAATACACGTATTGGCAAATATATAATAAATAAGCAAGATCTTTGTCCTCAATCAGCTTAAATTTTAGCATGACACAGAATGGTCATACAATGTAGAAACTCCTAACCTGGGGCAGAAGTTTTATTGGAAAGGGCCTGCAGTAATACACCATGTATGGCCTGAACAAATGATATCCTTTTACATATATATGCTACTATTCCATAAATGTAGGAGCTGTTATGATTAATAAAATACAAACCCATGTAAAAGTTCCTAAATTCATTGTCTCTTTATCATTTTGAATTTTACTTCTGCCTGTGTGATTATTTTATTACATGTCTTTCCCCACCAGAATGTAGGCTCCATGATTCTGTTTTTATACTCCATCAAGTCCCTGGGTACTCAAAGAACGTTGGTTAAATGTTGATTAAGTGTATTTTCTCAACCAACAGGTTGAGGAATTACAAATATCACGTGCTGCCCCTTGAAACTTTATAATGTTAAAAAGGTGTCCTCCTTTGGGTTGAGGTTGAGACTCTGAGTGTGGGTCAATAAATGAAAGATAAATAACATACAGAAAAAAGAGCCAGATTAGAAGGGGCAAAGACTTAAAACTGATGGGTAGAGATAATTAGCTATGGAATATCACCTCTGCCTTCATCTTTCATTGTCTTGTACTCCTCCATACATTTTACATTTCAAAAAATTCTGCCAAATTGCCTCATATATGATCTTTACTTTAACACACCAGGTGAGAAGGGGTGTAGATTTCCTGTGGCCTTGTTCTTTTCTCTTAAGGCTTTACAAAGATGCTTATGCTTTGAAGGACAGAGCTGGAAAGGACTGGCAAGATCATGTCCTACCAGAGTCATTTTACACCGAGGATACAGAATTCCTCCAAAGCTAAGTTTCCTGTCCAAGGTCATACAGCTGGATGGTGGCCGAGGCAGGACTAGAATCTAGTCTGACCCAGGCTCTTTCCACTACACTTCGCTGTCTCTTTGTTGGGGTCAGGTTTGTCATCACTCAAATGTTTGATATGGGAGGAGAATGTGATACAACTTATAAATGAAGGAAGTATGGATTCAGATTTATAGTTTGTGTCATCAGCCTTCTGTTTTCAATCAGTCTTTCAAAATATATGCTCCAAGCTAGCAACTGCTCGAGGCAGCCAAATATACAACTTTGATTGTAAATTTAATGTTAACATTTATCTAATTCTTTGGTAGATCATATTCTTTAAGGTAGCATGTATTTATTCTGTTAATTCACTATAAATATGCCACTCACCTTAATAAGAGTGAGTAAATATGTTCTTTCTTCATCATTTGGCCATTCTTTCTATACAATAATTCCCTTCTGAAGCCAATATCATTGCTAATTCTGCATTAAGAAAGATAAAGACATAAAACACAGTATTACAATAAATATCTGGCTAGCCACAGAGATACTATTTTAAAGGAAAATTGTCTCAAGACACTTTAATGCTTTCTATTGCTACAGTTGCAGAATTACTTGAAGGGACATTGCTAAGGGGAACCTCTATTATATCTATTAGTGAGATTTATAAGAATGCTAATAGGTAAATCCAAACCTGACTCCACCAACTCTGATGCAAATTAATGCAATTCTTACTATTACACTTAGGGTTACAAATATTCATGCAAGTTGTCTATTATAATACACATAGACCTCCACATATTCTAAATTTGTGTGCAAAAGAACATGGTATATATGTTGCCATCATGACAAAAAGCACACTGTCATCCACAAAATGAATATTCTCATTTTGGTTAAACATAGCACCTCTAGTGACACACATGCTCTTATTGTTGGAGAAGTATACACTACAACTAGTTCAAATATTTTCCAACAACTTTCAATGCCATTGACCCATAATCTTTGTCATCAGCCTGAGTGGTACTCTGAATATCAGAGTTCAGAGGAACATGAATCATTTGGTGAAGAGTGAGGAGATTAAAAAAATGGTACTGGAAAACATTTCAGGCATGGAGAAACTGGAAAAATGTATCATGGCAGCATGACTAATTAAGACGTCTGGAGGAAGCAAGAAGTCTGTATCAGTGGAAGTAAGTGTGAGTCCGTGCTATACAAGTTTGTGATCACAGCACTGAATATCTAGTGAAGTTTATGATGAACTGCTTTAAGAAATCTAAGTCATTTCCATATCAGATAAAGGATTAGTATCCAAAATCTATAAAGAACTTATCAAACTCAACAAATAATCCAACCAAGAAATGGGCAGAAGACTTGAACAGACATTTCTGCAAAGAAGACATCCAAATGGCCAACAGACACATGAAAAAATGCTCAACATCACTAGGCATCAGGGAAATAAAAATAAAAAATACAGTGAGATACCACCTCACACCTAACAGAATGGCTAAAATTAACAAGTCAGGAAACGACAGATGTTGGACAGGATGCAGAATAAGAGGAACCCTCCTACACTGTTGGTGGGAATACAAGCTGGTGCAGCTACTCTGGAAAACAGTGAGGGGGTTCTCAAGAAGCTGAAAATAGAGCTGCCCTACGACCCAGCAATTGCACTACCAGGTATTTACCCTAAAGATACAAATGTAGTGATCTGAAGGGGCACATGCACCTGAATGTTTATAGCAGCAATGTCCACAATAGTCAAAACTATGGAAAGAACCTAGATGCCCATCAACAGATGAATGGATAAAGAAGAGGTGGTATATATTTATAATGAAAAACTATGCAGCCATCAAAAAATGAAATCTTGCCATTTGCAATGACATGGATGGAACTAGAGGGTATTATGCTAAATGAAATAAATCAATCAGAGAAAGCCAATTATCCTATGCACTCTCTGATATGAGAAATTTGAAAGGCAGGGCAGGGGACTGTGGGGGGAAGGGAGGGGAATAAAATGAAACAAGATGGGACTGGGGAGGAAGACTCTTAATCTCAGAAAACAAACTGAGGATTGCTGGGGGGTGGAGGGAGAGGGAGAGGGTGATTGGGTTATGGACACTGGAGAGGGTATGTGCTATGGTGAGTGCTGTGAATTGTGTTAAGACTGAGGTTTCACAGACCTGTACCCCTGAAGCAAGTGATACATAAGTTAATATTAAAAAAAAAGAAATCTAAGTCATTTCAAAATATTTTTTTATGAATGCCCTACTTTATAGCTCTCTTTGAACGTTCTGCATGATAAATAAGATTGCTTCATTATTAAGTCGCTTGTCATCCTCAAATATGAAAATTCATTTAGATGAAGATGAACACAAACCTGATTTTTAATTCCATTGTCATATTCAGGTTTTGAGGTGTTTATATTAAAGATTTTATTTATTTATTGAGGGCGGGAGAGAGAGAGAGTGCACAAGGGGGACAGGGGCAGAGGAGGAGGAGAAAGAATCTCAAATAGACTCCACTCTAAGCACACAGCCCAACATGGGGCTCGATTCCATGACCCTCAGATCATGACATGGGCCAAAATCCAAAGTCAGACACTCAACCACCTGAGCCATGCAGGTACCCCTGAGGTATTTATTCTAAATACATGTTCTGTTGAACTATGTGGCCTCAAAGAGTTAGTACTTTTTTTTCCAAGTCACAATAATTAGGAGAATATACTGTATTTTCCAGGTTTATTAAAGAACCAAGTTCATTCATTATCTGCTTTTAAGAATTTTAAAATTATTGAATAGCTTATTTTCCTTTCTCTATAGATTTTAAATAATTTAAAAATCCCAGTTTATGTTATAATCAAGATGTGATTCATGTTATTTAATGCTTTGGTCTGTGTTTTGCCTCCAACAGCCCAATCTCAGATGGTATTTTGGTTTCAAAGTAGCCATTGATCTTGATGTTGTATAAGCACACTCAAGAAAAGCCATATTGGAGTTGTAAATAAACACTCTTAAATGATCCTTGATCTGTGATTTAATGTGTGTTTGTATGTTTTTTTATATGTAACCATTACTTTTTTTTTAATGTTATATATTTTAAATCTCTTGACTTTATCATCTCCCTCTCGTTTCTTCTGAAAATGTCTTGTTTTATCTAATGTTCCATCAAGGGCATTTTGCTTTAGAGATGCAATCTAACTAATATAATATGTACATAATATTACATGTACTTCTGCTTCAAAGGGTTTACAACCCAGAAAAGGCATCTTTTTTTACTCATGACAATATTCCTTGTAATTCTAATCCATAAATATCTGCAAATCAGGTATTTATGAATTTAGCCAAACTACCTAAATGTAAGGAAGAGATAGTAGAAAATGAAGGATAGCCAACTAGTTAAATTTTTTCTTACCCTTAGATTTTCCACACCTAATAATCACCACTGTCAGTTTAAATAAATTTGACTGCAAAATGGATTATAAAGAAGTAACTTTATGTCTTTCTCCAGAGTTCTTTCAAAATATGTCTTTTTAGTTTTAAAAATATATACATCGTGCAGAAACAGCAGCAGTTCCAAACCAGAAAAAATTATGGAAAAGGAATAATGAGATAGAGTGAAAGAATCCCAAATCAGTACCAGATGCTGAACAATTAGGTTCAACTGCTAACAGGTGTGTGGAAGAGACCATGTACAATGTTACTCTCTGTCAATGTGCCTTTCAAAAGGGCTCTTGGTTGTTAAATTCCCAGAGAGAGAGAGAGAGAGAGTGTGTGTGTGTGTGTGTGTGATTACCCATCTAAGATATAGCTTGTATTCTTTATTAGATCTCTTTTTACACTGAATAGAAATTAAATATCCTTATCATATAGGTCATGGAGCTGTGGGGTAGGGAATGCAAAGGAGTGGTGGTATTTACAACCTGTGGTCCTTGGGTCTGTAGATTTGCATGGAGAGCTTCTGGGATGACAAATCCTTCAAAATGCAAGCAAAAAAACAAAAAAACAAAAAAACAACCAACCAAACAAAAAAAACCCCAAATCAAAAAAAACCCTTTTTTGTTAATTCTTGGATGAGGTTTCAATGTTTTCAGTGACTTTTTTGAAAGTCTGTGACTATCCTCCTCCAGTTTAAACTGGTGTGGTGAAAAATATAATTTTTAAGTTAATCAGTCCTGCGTCAGAATCTGTGCATATTACTTGACCTTTCTAAGCATGCTTTTTCATTTATAAAATGAAGATAGTGCCACTGACCTCTTTTGTTTATTTGGTTATTTAAAACAGTGTTCTCCAAACTTGGGCATGCATGTTAACCACCTGGGGCGTGGTAAAATGAATATTGTTTCAGTAGGCCTGGGGTGGCACATGCAATTCTGCATGTCCAAGAAGCTCCTAGATGACGTTGATACAGTTGGTCTGCATACCACACTTTAGGCGGTAAAGATTTCAAGCACTGGTTCTTGAATTTGAGAGCACATTTTAATCATCCAGGAAGTTGAAAAAAACAATGACATCTGGGCTCTACCTCCAATGTTTCGGATTAATTGGCACGGGGTGTGGCTTGAGCATCAGGACTTTTTAAAGCTTCCCAGATGCTTGGAATGTGCAGTGAAGTTTGGGAATCGCTGATTGAAAACACAGTGTCTGACTCATGTTACACACTCTACAATCATTAGTTTCCTTAAGAGGATCCTCAATTATTGGGGTAGGGTAATGAAAAGTAAAACACTGACGTATTCTTTTCAGTGGTATAAGAACTGGAAAGATTGCTGGTGACGAGGGAAATAGAATTCCATTCTGCAATAGATTTGCTCTGAGACCAGGGGTGTGGTTTCTTATCATTTCTGTGTTTCTTATATTTAAACAATTGGGAGGAAAGAGATAATTATACTTGAACCTCACATATTTGTTAGGAAAATTAATGTTTATGAAATACTTTGAGACTCATGGATAAAAGGGTATTCAAGACATGTAAAATAAACAAAGGGAAAGGATGGGCACACCTTAAAAATATTCAGTAATTTTTTTTTAAACAAGGGCAGAAAGTGTTGGAGTGATAAGGAAGAAGGATGGTAGTGAAGGGAATCTTGTGTTTTCTTCAGATATTAGGAGAAGTGACACAAAAATTTTTACATTGGTTCATTTTACTGGCCTTTATAATTTTTAAAGGTTTCTTTTCTAATGGGAGCCTAAATTTTAACTCAAAATCTAGGTTTCTCAAGTCTTCTTATTCAGACACAGGCTATGGGGAGCCACCTTTGACTAAGCTGTTATTATTACCAATCCCTGCCAGAAAGAACTCCCAGCCTCTCTTAAGAGACCCTTTGGGAGTACTTTAAGCAAGTGCTTTGAAATTTGTAAGTGTTGATCTCATTTATGAGTGTCCAAATTCCTTGAGAGTGAAGTTCTTTGCCATTACTATAAAACATCAAATATTTGGAAAGGCCATTTATTGGGGCGGGGTCCAACATGGTGTATGTAAAAGGCAGTGAGCTCCTCTTTGCACTGGACTCAAGTTGATGGAATGCAGAGATACGGATGCCAGGCCAGACATCTTCTATTCCCCCACCAGATCGAGTCTCCACTGGTCTACCCTGCTCTTAGACTCGGGCACTGACCTACATGGATTCCATGAGTGGTCCCTTACCTTCTGGCCTCAGGTTGGATTTGGTTAATGGGGTGTCCCAACAGAGGAAACACAGGGAGGAAGAAGAGAAAGTGGGAGTTTTTATTCCTCTGGTTCTATTTCTGATCATCCCCTTGTGCTGACTGCACTCCTTGACTAAAAGTCACAGCTTCTGTCAAGGTGGTTCTATCAGGCACTCTACTTCTTGGTTCTATTGTCTTTCCCTTTACCTGCTCTTTGAGATCTATGAAGATCTAATAATAGTTGCATATTACTGAACCCAGAAATCTGCTCTATTCCTTCTAGCTTCCCTTCATTCTGCCCATGATTTTGTAACTTAGCCTTCTATTAAACCTTCCTTAGTTTATTCTTATTTGGCACAAACAGAAATACTGTGAGAGTAGGGACCTCATCTCTCTAATTTGCTGTTGTATATTTATTGGTATTTCCTGAAGGAAAAAATAAACAAAAAGTTTGAGCCTCTTCTTCATTGGCTGCCTTTGTACACTTGGCTTAAGGGTATTGATTAGTTATCAAGGGAGAAGCTCTGTGAGCAATGGTAGTCTTCCAGTGGTTAAATTTATCTAAGAGTTAAGACCCATATATAGATCTTCTCCATGTTCCTTTTGCTTAAATTTACTTTTAAATTCTAAAAGTTATGGGGAGTTTTGAAAATATGCTGTAGGAATTACACTAAAACAAATACAGGTTTTTAACATTCCTCTCACATATTTAATAACTTAGTAGGTTACCCTCAGACCCAAGCAGAACCTGCTGTAGAATCTGCTAAGCAGCATCTTTCAGTAGACAGTGGGGCCATGTCTCTTAAACTCCATGCTTCTTCTTCTTCTTTTTATAAGATTTTATTTATGTATTTGACAGGCAGAGGTCACAAGTAGGCAGAGAGAGAGAGAGAAAGAGAGGTGGAAGCAGGCTCCTTGCTGAGCAGAGAGCTAATGTAGGGCTCAACCCCAGGACCCTGGGATCATGACCTGAGCCGAAAGCAGAGGCTTTAACCCACTGAGCCACCCAGGCTCCCCTTAAACTCCATTCTTCTTAGCTGCCACTTCAGCTTCTTCACCCCTTACTTTTTTCTTCTTTAGCAATAAAAGCTTTATTCATATTCTGAAATGATGATCTGTATGCTTTGCTTACCCACCTAGAGATAAAAACAAGTCATATTTTCTTTGGTGTTCAAATTGAGCCTTCATTTGTTCAAGTTAACCAGAAAGTCTAAAATCCAGTAACTTTCTTCCCAAAATTTTCTAAGGAGCAGCTTAAGCAAGCTTGTAACTCAGGACTCCTCCAAATGAGCTTGATGCACTCATGGGGTCAGGTCTCTGTGGCGGCTGGATTTTGAACAGCCCTGTCTCTGTTTCTGCTTGCCTCCTCCAGCAGCTCCTTGCTGTTGTCACCACAAAAATTTCTGTTGTCTATTGCTTGAACCTCATCTTGGGTGATTCTGATATTTGAAGATAAACCCAGTTCATAACACTGGATTGCATATGCCCAAATTTGTATGCTGAAGGCCTAACCCTCAATACCTCAGAATGTAATTATATTTGGAGAAAGGGCCATTGAAGTGGTAATTAAGGTAAAATAAGGTTGTACGGGTGGACCCTAAACCAATGACTGGTTTTCTTACATAAGAAGAGGAGACTGGGGGGGGGGGGGCGCCTGGGTGGCTCAGTGGGTTAAAGCCTCTGCCTTTGGCTCAGGTCATAATCCCAGGGTCCTGGGGTTGAGCCCTACATCAGGCTCTCTGCTCAGCAGGAAGCCTGCTTCTCCTCTTCTCTCTCTGCCTGCCTCTCTGCCTGCTTGTGATCTCTGTCTGTCAAATAAATAAATAAAATATTTAAAAAAGAAAAAATGAGAAGAGGAGACTGGGACACAGATGTACACAAAGACCATGTGAAGACAAAGAGAGAAGACAGCCATCTCTCTCAAGAAGAGAGGCCCCAGAAGAAATGAATGCTGCTAACACCTTCATATTGGACTTCCAGCCACCAGAACTGTGAGGAAATAAATTTCTGTTGTTTAAGCCTCCCAGTGTTTAGCACTTGGTTATGGCAGCCCTACAAAACCAATACACCCCATATCTTTAGGCCTTCATGATCATGGCCAATCTTGGCCAAATCACTAAGACTCAGACGGCACCTTCAGAAAAAAGATGTGTATCACGTTACCCTTAGGCAGAAAACACTAGAACCCAACCACTATGGGCCTGCCACTTCATTTCAAGTAGGAGAATATTATAAGGCACTCATAAGAGCTTCTAGCATTAGATACCTGGTATGCCTACTCTTGACATGCCCTTTGTTGTTAGGGTGAGAATATAGATTCAATAATGTTCAAGATACTAGTGGGCTTAGAACTTAGATATTACCCCTTGAAGATGGAGCCTTTATTCACAAAGTAGGTTTTTGCTGCTGCCATCACTAATATTCTTAAGCCTCTATTCTTTGTAATCTAAATCCTAAACAGGAATAAGTCCTTCTTCCTCCAGCCCTATTTTCTGCCCTAGGATTTACCATTACACAGGGTGACAGACAGGGTGAGTATATCCATGTTCTTCAGGGGAAACTCCTACTTACCAAGGTATGATTATTTGATACTAGTGTAGATCCTAAGGTACATACCTTTTTATAGACTTTAACTTCCACATTTTAAGGTCTTTAAGGTCCACAGTGAAAAAAGCATGAAATCTTGCATTTTGTCCTTGGAAAGAAAATCTAATAATTTCAACTTTTAAGACTGATGCTTTTAATGGATTCCAGATTGATTTAATTTAGAAAAAGTCTCAGTTATTCTATCTTTTCATGCTACTTCTCCACTACATTCTCTATTCTTATCCTATGGAATTTCTATCAGATGATGTTTAGATTTTCAATTTATGCTCCCCAGAAATTAACTGCTCTTTTTCTTGCTTTACCACATTCTGGGTGAATTCCTCAATAATATCTTGTAATTTTTTTTTTTGAAACTTCATAGTTTCAAAACCACTGAATTTCTTACTTTAATAACTACAATTTTTATTTCTAGGAACTTCTGCTTTTTATATCCATTTGTGCATTTTCATAACTTTTTTTTATTAAGGAGACTGTTCCTTACATCTTTAAGGTTTCCAAGATATTCCTAATTAAAAATTATTTTTAGATTGTTCTATTATTTTAATTTGGGATTGAGTAAATTCACCTTCCAATTGGTGATTTGGTTGGTCTCATTTTTTGTATTATTTTTTATTATGTGTTTTGCAAATCTGGTGTGCAGGCTCATCTTGAATGGGATTCTCATCCCCCACCCCACCCTTTTCTCTCTGGACATCCCTATCCTGTCTAGTGATTTTGTGGTTGTATCCAACCAGCTTCCTAGGAACAGTTTCCTCCAGCTAAGAACCCAGGTCCATACCGTGTTGGGGTAATACAGATTCAATGGCTGACTAATGGACAGCTTGACTTGGAGCCGGACTGTGAGGCTGCTTTTGCATCATTCTGCATCCACAGACATTGGATTAGTTTGCTAGGGCTGCCACAAAAAAGAACTGCAGGTTAGGTTGTTTAAACAAAAGAAATTTATTTCTTCACAGTTCTGGAGGCTAGAATTCCAAAATCAAGTTGTCAGCAGGGTTGGTTTCTTCAGAAGGCCTCTCCTCTTGACTTGTAGATGGCCAAATGTTTTTACATGGTCTTCCCTCTGTGACTGTATCTATGTCCTAATCTCCTCTTCTTATAAAGATGACAGTCATGTTAGATTATGATCTCATTTAAACTCAATTACCTTTAAAGACCCAATCTCTAAACATAGTATAGGGTACAAGGGATTAGGGCCTTCAACACATGAATTTTGGGAGAACACTCAGCCCAGAACAGGCATGATATTTTATATCAGCTGTAACCTCAGAAAATATTAAATTTCAGCTCTTTTCAGCTTCCTTTCGTAGGCATGGAAACCCACATTGGCCTTGTTTTCAAGCAAAGAGACAGGCTTCAACCCCCACATCCAAATGGATTTAGTTCCATTATTCTGTGGGTACCAAAGCCCTGGTTGTTGTTGCCTGTTTCTCAACAAATCTATCATGAGTGCCATTCCTATGCCATCGACTTCTTTGTGCTTCAATCCATAAAAATGATTGCCTTATTTTGAACTTAGCTATATATATTTTTTATCTTTCTCATATTACATTTTATATATCATTTTTGTAATTTTGGATTGTGGCAGAGAGTTGTCAATGCATGACTTAATAGTACTGTTATAAAGACATTCCCAAACTTATTTTTTAAAGAGAAAAATAAAAATTGTTGACAACAAACATTCACTGCAAATGCAAGTGTAACCATTTAATAGTCTGTGGTTAGAAGCATATTTAGGTATCTTACCGAACCAATATGATTACCAATAAACATAGAAGATTAACTTGAATCCAATAGTGTTCTTCCAAATGTATATCCAGTTATCTAAATACAGAGTAGTGCAATTTAAAAATTTTAAGCATAGCTTAGTTTTAAAACATTACATAATGTAGTCACTTATTATACAATTTGAACAACTGGGTCACAAATCATTTTGGAAAGTTTGAATTATTTATGCTAATGGGGGGACCACTGACAAGGATAATGCGAGAATGGTAAATTGCAAGTAATTTATATTTTGTTTTGCTCTGTTTTTCTGTACTCTATTTAATCCAGGTGTTTGATGTGTTGGGAGTTATACCATTTCCATTCAAATGATGAAAACACATTCTGAATATCTGATTTGAAAAATTCCCCAGCTTCCCATGCTGTTTTATCATTTGCCAAAGTCTTTCCTGTTACATGGACTCCATGCACAAGAGAGATGCTAGATTGGTTCTGACTGATTCACAACATCTGGAGCTCACCTTATCTCTTTCTAAGCTCATCCATGGTCTGACTCACATCTTTCTTAAGGAGCATATTGGAAGGTAATGATGTGTTTTGGCTTCCATGGTTTTATGCAATGTCTGACCCTAAGAGGAAGAGAGAGAAATGATCTAAAATCCCACAGAGGTTATATGTAGACTAAGTCAGTAGAACATAAAGCTTATTATATCCTCTGTGAATAATCCACAAAGGGGCTAGTTCAGATATTGATATATCTGACTGCTAAATTGCTGAGAGTTTATTGTGATGCAAAGACTTCAAATTGTTGTCAACCTGCTCCAGTTTACCTGAACAATGAAAGGAAAAATGTAAGTGAATAAAACCATACTTGGAATTACTCTGATGATTACAAACATTACATAACATCCTGACATGATTTAACCACCTTATATTCAAAAACCACTGTACAGGCACCTTCTTGTACATAGAAGAAAGGATCTACTTAACTCTCTCAAACAGTGCAGTCTTTGACCTTGATCTATAAAAATTTACCAATAATGTACACTCTGTTACAAATATATATTGAGATCTTTCTACTTGTCAGAACCATTCTAGGCACTGAGATACAGCAGTGAATAAAATCAGATTCCAGTCTGGGAGGTGTTCAGAGCTTGATATTTATGTTTTCCAAATGAAATATGACCAAACATTTGGACCCATTAATAAAAGAGCAACCTATTCAATGCTTTTCTATAAAAATGCTTATTAAGTGCTTCAAGATCTGAATGTTGGAATTCCAGCTGAACTGTTTTGATGCATTTATAGATGAGTTGTAGTTAACTTTTCTGATAGAACTTTATGATTCTGATATTATTTTTTTGTAACAGGTCTAGTCAATGATGACTATAACTTTTTATATTTAGGTTATGTAAATTGGAGAGTCAAAGAAATTACCCAGACAAATTAGAAGAAAAAGATGTCAAGGAAAATTAGATTTTCTTACTCAGACTCAAGGGTCCATTACTCAGATTCATAGGATACTTAAATCAATTTCCGTTTTGCTTTTTATGCAAATAGACAAAACCAGTGAGAAAGGTTGAAAAGGCAGAGGATAATGTTTCAATTTTTCTAATGTAAGTAACTACTTTTTTAATAGCCTCAGTTTTATTATTCAACACTACGCCAATAGTTTACTGTAGTAAATTTGTGCTATAAAAATAGTCTATGTGGACATTGGTTTCTGAAGTTAAAAATGCACAACCAGGGACACCTGGGTAGCTCAGTGGGTTAAAGCCTCTGCCTTCAGCTCAGGTCATGATCCCAGAGTCCTGGGATTGAGCCGGCATTGGGCTCTCTGCTCAGCGGGAAGCTTGCTTCCCTTCCTCTCTCTCTGCCTGCCTCTCTGCCTACTTGTGATCTCTGCCTGTCAAATAAATAAATAAAAATCTTAAAAAAAAAAATGCACAACCAAGTTTAAGAATGAACTGACCAAAGTTTGCAGGGAAATTTTACGTGGTTCTAAAATTGTGTATGTGGATTTAAAATATTATTTGCAATCAGTGATATTTTTAGGATATTATGTATGCAAAAAAATGCTAAAAATACCATACATGGTTTTGTACAGCATGAAGTTTCTCCAGTTATTTGGAATTACAACTTAATTCAGTGCTTCTCCATCTATGATGTTCAAATATTCTGCTTCAGAATCACTTGGTCAGATGATTGGGTTCCACATCAGACCTTTTGAATCAGAATCTTCACAGCTGTACTGAATGCTGGAAATCTATACTTGTAATAAACTGTACAGATGATTCTAATGCACTAAAGTTTAGAACTGTCTTAACCACATCATTTAATAAGACACTTAATTTTTTGAAATTGTCTTCTGGCTTATATATAATTTACATTGTTTTACTAATGAAAAAAATGTCAACTGCCATTTAGGCAACTGAAAAACATTAAAAAAAAATGCATTACTTAGGGTTTTTTACATATTAAAGAACAGTTCACATGTGAAAAAAGGCTGTATAATTTCATATGTATTTTACCAAGATCAACTAATTCTAATAACTTAATTTGTAAAAAAAGGTTTTCTTTTTTTTTTTAAATTAAAAAAAACCATTTATTTATTTATTTGAGCGAGAGATCGAGAGCATGAGTGGGGGAGGGGCAGAAGAAAAAGCAGACTCCCACTGACCAGGGAGTCTGCTGCAGGGCAGATGCTTAACTGACTGAGCCATCCAGGAGCCCCCCAAAATGATTTTCTAAACTAATATTAGAATTAACCTCTTAAAACATGGGGCTACTTTCCTTTGACTTATGTAACAAAAGGGAAACATCTTTAATATATACTTTTGATTGGTTAAGCTTATAACTCATCTCTTTTTTAGTCAATTGCATTCCTTTGTAACCCAAATAAATCTTGGAGCCTCAAGTGGCACAATTTCCATAGAGAATCATATTCAAAATAAAGTCAACAAGTACAACTAAAAATGAATTCCAATGTCTACCTATCTCATAGTACATCAAAAAGAATTCCTTAATTACATTTCTAAAAAGTCTTTCCTAAATTCTCTAGTTCTCTTGCTACCCTGAAGTTGTTATTGAACATCCTACATCGTAAATTTGAAACCCACTTTCCATCACCATGAAACATGATTATCTTTTCTTCTCTTTCTGATTCTTTCTATTATTTAGATAGATAGAGTCTCTATGGATATCCTCCTTTTTCTCCCTACTTGTATCTCATGATTATTGTAAGTCAGATCTGAGAACCTGATTGACAGATGAGCTCTATTACTTACTTCTAATGTGAATAACTAGGAAATGACTGAAAATATGATTATACACCTGGAAGGTTTGATGGTGGCTTGAGATTTAAAAATTCCATTTCCATCAGTATGTCCTTAACATTACTGTTACCAAGTGAAACTAACTGTGTGAGTTCTCTGAAATAAAAAACATTTTCATTTTTGTAATTCTGGCATCTAATATGTGATATAAAATTTTGTGGTCTATAATTTCAAAATACACTAGGCTATATGATATATAATTAAATACCGAATTCTACACAGTACATATTCATTGTTGATTTCAGACCACAGCAAAAATATTTCATGTTAATCTTGGTACTTTCACAGTTAAATGTGATCTAAGCACCATGGAACCATATATGGACCTTAGATTTTTTGCCACAGGGAAATTTTTATTACATGCTTTGCCTTCAATTTACTTTAATAACTTTAATAATACATTCCAGTATATAGAAGCTTTTATCCAATGATCCCAAAGCACAATATAAACATTAATTCTTAAAACTCTCTAGAAGATTGGTATTTTTAAACTCATTAAAATTTTTAATAAAAATATAAATGCATGCTATAGCTGAAGCTAACATATTAAAAGACTTAGTTTGCTAGAGAATAGAAGTATTACAGTTTTAGCTCCTGGATTTTGAAATTCAGCGTTTATTAAAATTAAAACAAAAGAGTTTTTTTTTTCCTTAGTGCAAAGTAATATATATTCATTGCAGAAAAATCTGAAGAGTACTTGAAAATATGAGGAAGAAAATAAAAATTACCCACAATTTTACAACATAGAGGTAAGCACTTTAATATTGGGTATATTTTCTACAAATCCTCTTTACATGCACATATATAAATACACTTCTTACAGCATATTATTATTAAGTGCATGAGTACATTTTTTTAACCTAATAATTAAAGCATTTTCTAATGTTTTAAAGTATTTTTAAATTTACGATTTTTCAATGACTACATAATAAACATTAGGTGAATACATAGTAATTTATTTAACCATTTACATACTTTTGGATATTTCGGTTATTCCAGGATTCCAAGATTATGACTAATCTGGTAAGAGCCATTCCTTTGCAAAGCATCTTTATCTTTCCCTCTGTTTATTTCCTTAGGGTACATTTTAGAAGGGGAATTATCGTGTCAAATGGCATTAAAGTAACTTAGGCTATTTGTATGTGTTAAGAATTTGGTTTCCAGGGGGGCCTGGGTGGCTCAGTGGGTTGAGCCTCTCTGCCTTTGGCTTGGGTCATGATTTCAGAGTCCTGGAATTGAGCCCCGGGCTCTCTGCTCAGCGGGGAGCCTGCTTCTCCCTCTCTCTCTGCCTACCTCTCTGCCTACTTGAGATCTCTCTCTCTCCCTGTCGAATAAATTAAAAAAAAAAAAAAAAAAAGAATTTGGTTTCCAAAAATATTTTACTGTTTTACTTAATATTTGTCAAGTCTTTTACTTACAAAGTTAGAACTGGGCTTAAAACTCATGATGAAATAATCCAAAGCTAAAGAAAAATAAAATAATACCACAATGAGTAATACAGTTGGCTTTGGAGTCAGTCATTCTGAGATCCGAATACAACCTGTGTGGCTTTAGGCAAAATAATTAACTTCTGATCTCAATTCACATCTGTAAATTGAGGCTTATAATGCCCATTTTATAGAGTTGTTATAAGCTTTAAATGAAATGAGATATACAAAGAGAATAATTCTGAAAATTTCTTATTGGTGACACAAGTCTAGCAATCTGACAGGGCCCAGCATCACTCCAAAGTGACTCCTGCCCCAGGGAAAGGAGAAGATAACCACACACACACCAGTCTGACTGCAGCCCTAGCAGTGGACTTGGGGACAGACATCTGGGTTTGACTGCATGCCCAACCTACCAAAAAAGCCTCTTAGGGGACAACATAGGGAAAGCACCCTCCAGTATGTTGTTACTGCATCTCTAGCAAATGCCTGGTCTGACTCAACTCAAGCTCAAAGCAGCCCCAGACTGGCATACTAATAACACAGGGACCAAGCCCTGCCCCTAACAGGCAAAGAGAGCCATTTCAGACAACTGGACTGAAGGCAAAAGCAGCTCAGCCACATCAGCACGGCATATGTAACACACATAGGAGATACACCTGAAACACCAGATTCTGGTGAATAGGGGACATTGTACTGCAGGGCACTACAGCATCTCTTCTTCATAAGGCCACTACTTTCAAAAGCAGGAGATATATCTGACTTTCCTAACACACAGAAACACAGAGAGTTAGATAAAATGAGGAGACAGAAGAATATTTCCCAAATGAAAAAAAAAAAAAAAAAAAGCAGGACAAATCACAGCAAGAAACCTAAATAAAGTGGATGTAAATAATATGCATGATAGAAAATTTAAAGTAATGGTCATAAAGACACTGGACTTTAGAAAAGAGTGGAGGACCTCAGTGAGACCCTTAACAAAGAGATAGAAAACATAAAACAAAGAATCAATAAATAGACATCAAAAATTCAATAAATGAAATTAAAAATAAACTAAATGGAATAAATAGTAGACTAGAGGAAGCAGAGGAGTGGATCAGTGACCTGGAGGACAGAGTAATGGAAAGCAATCAAGTTGAAGGTGAGGAAAAAAGAAATGAAAAATGAAGATTGACTTAGGGATCTCATTGATACCATGAAGGATAATGACATTTGCATTATAGAGATGTCAGAAGGAAAAAAAGAGAAAAGGAGGCAGAAAATTTACTTATAGAATTAATAGCTTGAAAGCTTACTGAATTTGGGGAAGGAAACAGATAACCAGGTCCAGGATGCACAGAAAGCTCTCAACAAAATCAACCAAAGGAGGTACACATCAAGACACATAGTAATTAAAATGGCAAAAAGTAGTGATAAAGAGAGAATTTTAAAAGCAGAAAGAGGAAAAAAACAAAAAAAACAAAACAAAAAAACCCAACACCACCAAAACCAAAACCAAAAACAACAGTTACATATAAGAGAAACAAGCTAACAGCTGATTTTTCAGCAGAAACTTGCAGGCCAGAGACAGTGGCATGATATGTTCAAAGTGCTGAAGGAAAAACTCTTGCAACCAAGAATACTCTTTACAATAAGACTATCATTCAGAATAGAAGGAGAGAAAAAGAGTTTCCCAGACAAACAAAAGTAAAGGAATTCACGACCATAAATGAGCCCTATAAGAAATGGTAAAAGGGACTCTTGAAATGGAAAGAAAAGCCCATGAGCAGCCATGAGAAAAGCAGGAGTACAAAAGAGGTAAAAATTAAGAATTTCTATAAAAATCAGTTAAGGGACTCACAAATGAAAAGAATGTGAGGTATGACACCATACACCTAAAACGTGGAGGGGGAGAGGAATGAAGAATGGGTTGATACTTAAGTAACCATCAACTTAACATGGACTACTGTATGCATAAGATGTTGTTTATAAACCTATCACATCCTACCATGAATCAAAAACCAGTAATAGATATGGAAAAAATAAAGAGAAACGAATACAAGTATATCACTAAAGAAACTGAGCAAACCGTGAGAGAAGTGAGCAAGAGAAGGAACAAAGAAGAACTGCAAAAACAACCAAAAAACAAGTAACAAAGTAGCAATAAGCATATACCTATAAATAATTACTTTGAATGTAAATAGACTAAGTGCTCCAATCAAAAGACAGAGGATGACAGAATGGATAAAAAAGCAAGACCCATCTATATACTTCCTACAAGAGACTCATTTCATATCAAAAGACAAGCAGATTGAAAGTCAAGGGGTGGAAAAGAATTTATCATGTGAATGGAAGTGAAAAGAAAGCCAGGGCAGCAATACTTATATTGGAAAAAATAGACCTTAAAATAAAGACAACAATAAAGACAAAGAAAGACACAACATAATCATAAAGGAAAAAATCCAACATGAAGATACAACAATTTTAAATATTTATGCATCCGACATGGGAGCACTGAAATACATAAAACAACTAATGACAACTTAAAGAAGATAATCAATAGCAATAGTAGAGAACTTTAACACCCCACTTACATCAATGGATAGATCATCTAAAGAGAAAATTAGCAAAGAAACAAGGGCTTTGAATGATACATTGAACCAAATGGATCTAACAGAAATATTCAGAACATCCCATCCTGAATTAACAGAGTACAAATTCTTTTCAAGTGCATATGGAACATTCTCCAGAACAGATCACACTTTAGGCCACAAAACAAGTGTCAACAAATTAAAAATCAATGAAGTCATGCTATGCATCTTTTCCAACCATAACTCTGTGAAACTAGAAATGAACCACAAGAAAAAAAATCTGGGAAGAATACAAATACATGGAGGTTAAATAACATGCTACTAAATAATGAATGGCTCAACCAAGAAATCAAGGAGGAAATCCAAACACACATGGAGACAAACGAAAATGAAAACACAATGATCCAATATCTTCAGGATGTAGCAAAAACTATTCTAAGAGGGAAGGTTAGAGCAATACAGGCCTACTTAAAGAAGCAAGAAAAATCTCAAATAAAGAATGTGACCTTACACCTAAAAGAGCTAGAAAAAGAGGAACAAGCAGAATGCAAAACTAATAGAAGGAACAAAATAATAAAGATTAGAGCAGAAATAAATGAATTAGAAACTAAAAACAATACAAAACAAAAAACCAAAACAAAGTAAAACAAACAAAAAACCCAGATCAATGAAACCAGAAGCCAGTTCTTTGAAACTATCAACCAAGTTGATAAAACTTTAGCCAGACTCATAAATAAAAGAGAGAAAGAAGGACAGAGAGAAATAGAGAGAGAGAGAGGACTCAAATAAACAAATCAGAAACAAAACAGGAGAAATAACAATTGACATCACAGAAATAACAAAGGATTATAAGAGAATGTTATAAAAAATTATATGCCAAGAAACTGGATGATGTAGAAGAAATGGATAAATTCTGAGAAATATGTAACCTCCCAAAATTGAATCCGGAAGAAATAGAAATCTGAAAAGACCATTACCAGCAATGAAATTAGATCAGTAATCAGAAAAATCCCAACAAACAGAAGTCCAGGACGAGACGGCTTCACAGGTGAATTTTACAAAACATCTGAAGAGTTAATACCCATTATTCCCAAATTATTCTAAGAAATAGGAGAGGAAGGAAAGCTTCCAAATTTATTCTATGAAGTCAGCATTATCCTAATATGAAAAACAGATTAAGACACCAAAGAAAAAGAAACACAGGCCAATATCTCTGATGAAAATAGATGTAAAAGTCCTCAACAAAATATTAGCAACAACAACAAAAAAATCCAACAATACATTAAAAAAAATCATCCACCACAATCAAGTGAGATTTACTCCTGAGATGCAAGGGTGGTTTAATATTCACAAATCAATCAATGTGATACATCACGTCAATAAGAGAAAGGATAAAACCATATGATCATTTCAATAGGTGTAAAAAAAGCATTTGACAAAATACAATATCCATTCATGATGAAAACCCTCAACAAAGTAGGTTTAGAGGAAACATACCTCAATATAATAAAGGCCTCATATGAAAACCCACAGCTAACAACACAGTCAATGCTGAAAAACTGAGAGCTTTCCCCTTAAGATCAGGAACAAGAAAAGGATATCCATTTTCACCACTTATATTCAACATAATATTGAAATTCCTAACCACAGCACTCAGACAAGAAAAAGAAATAACAGGCATCCAAATTTGTAAGGAAGAAGTAAAACTTTCACTATTTGCATATGATGATCCTTTATTACAGAAAACCCTGAAGACTCCACTCAAAACTCCTAGAACTGATAAATGAATTCAGTAAGGTCACAGTATACAAAATCAAAATACAGAAATTTGTTACATTTCTATATACTAATAATGAAGTGGTAAAAAATAATTAAAAAATCCTATTTACAATTGCACCTGAAATAATAAAATACTTAGGAATAAACTTAACCAAGGATTTGAAAGACCTGTCCTCTGAAAACTACAAAGCACTGATGAAAGAAACTAAAGATGATGCAAACAAATGGAAAGATATTCCATGCTCATGGATTGGAAGAACAAATATTGATAAAATGTTCATACTACACAAAACAATCTACAGATTTAATGCAATCCTTACCAACAGTATTTTTCACAGAACTAGAGCAATCTTAAAATTTGTATGGAATCACTAAAGAAATCTGAATAGCCAAAGCAATTCTGAAAATGAAAAACAAAACTGGAGTATTCACAATTCTAGACTTCAAGGTATACTTCAAATCTGTAATAATCAAAACAGGATGATACCAGCATAAAAACAGACACATAGATCAACAGAACAGAATAGGGAGCCCAGAAATAAACCCAAGATTATAATGGTCAATTCATCTTTCATGAAAGGAAGCAAGTATACTCGATGAGGGGTGGGGACAATCTTTTAAACAAATGGTGTTGGGAAAACTGGTCAGCTACATTCAAAAGTAAGAAACTAAACCACTTTCTTACACCACACACAAAAGTAAACACAAAATGGACTAAGGACCTAAATGTGAAATCTTAAACTATAAAATTCCTAGAAAAGGGCATAGGCAGTAATTTCTCTGATAGTCGCAGTATCAGCATTTTTCTAGATATCTCCTGAGGCAAGGAAAACAAAAGCAAAAATAAAGTATTGGGACTATATCAAAATAAAAAGCTTCTGCTCAACAAAGGAAAGAACAAAACTAAAAAGCAATCTACTGAATGGGAGAAGATATTTGCAAATAACATATCCAGTAACGGTTTAGTATCCAAAATATATAAAGAACTAATACAGCTCAACATCCCAAAACCAAATAAGCCAATTAAAAAATGGGCAGAAGATATGGACAGATATTTTTCCCAAGAAGACATATAGATAGATGATTGACAGACCCATGAACAAATGCTCAACATCACTCATCATCAGGAAAATGCAAATCAAAATTATAATGCAGTACCGTAACCTCACACCTATCGGAATGGCTAAAATAAAAAAATTCAAGAAACAAGTGTTGTTGAGTATGTGGAAAAAAGGAGCCCTTATGCACCGTTGTTGGTGGGAATGCAAACTGGTACAGCCACAGTATGAAAGTTCCTCAAAAATAGAATAGAACTACCATATCATCTAGTAATTCTACTACTGGGTATTTACCCAAACAACACAAAAACACTAATTTGAAAAATATATGTTCCTCTCTGTTTATTTATAGAAACTATTTCTAAAGATTTGATTTATTTACTTATTTGAGCAAGAGGGAGACAGAGAGAGTACAGAGGGAGAAGCAGAATATCCACAAAGCAGAGAGCCTGATGTGGGGCTTGATACCAGGACCCTGAGATCATGACCCCAGCTGAAGGAAGGCGCTTAATCAACTGCGCCACCAGGGAGCCCCTCCCCTATGTTTACTGCAGCATTATTTACAAATTATGGAAGCCCCCCAAGGTCCACAGACGAATGGATAAAGCAGAATGGCATATATATAAATATATGTGTGTGTGTATATATACACACACACACATATATTATATATTTACTCAGCCATAAAAAAGGAAATCTTGACATCTGCAACATGGATAGATCTAGAGTACAATGCTAAGTGAAATAAGTTAGTCAAAGAAAGGCAAATACTATATGACTTCACTCATAAGTGGAATTTAAGAAACAGAACAAATGAGCAAAGAAAGAGAGAGGGACAGACAAACCAAGAACCAAACTATTAAGTACAGAGAACAAACTGAGGGGAGGCACGTGGGGGATGGGCAAAATAGGTAAAGGGGATTGAGAACACACTTACCGTGGGGCATCCAGTTGGCACAGTTAGTTAAGTGTCCAACTCTTGATTTTGGCTCAGGTCATGATCTCCGGGTCATGAGATCAAGCCCCAAATCAGGGAGAGATTCTTTCTCGCTCTCCCTCTACCCATCCCACTCTTGCTCTCTCTCTCAAATAAATAAATAAATAAATAAATAAATAAATTTTTTTTAAAAGAGTACGCTTATTGTGATGAACACTGTGTAATAGACAGAATTGTTGAATCACTATATTGTAAAACTGAAACTAATATAACACTGTATGTTAAGTATACTGGAATTAAAGAAATAAATAATGAATAAAATAAAAAAGAAAAGGAATACTCTAATAGATACATTATCCAATAACCAACAGGCAAAACACTAAACAATAAAAAAGGATAATAAATGTATTAAAATATTCAATCTCATTAATCAAATAAATGTTAATATGCCATTTTCATCTCTCCCACCCCCCAAAACACCTTCATAGCAACATCTAGACTGGTGGTGATCAAATATTGGGGCACTATAAACCTAGCCAAACTGACACATAAAATTAACCATCACACTAAATGCATGTATACGAATTTCTAAATAAATGACTCCTTACTCCCTAATCTTATGCTTTTTTGTAGCCTTTCCCATCTCACTAAATGCTCTTAGCTTTTTTCCACCTATACAAGCCAGGTACCTACAGTTGATAGTTTTCTCCCTTATTACTATATCAAATCCTTCACCAGGTTCTATGTATTTCAATTTTTTAAAATTAAATTTATTTATTTTCAGCGTAACAGTATTCATTATTTTTTCACCACACCCAGTGCTCCATGCACTCCGTGCCCTCTATAATACCCACCACCTGGTACCTCAACCTCCCACCCCCCCGCCACTTCAAACCCTTCAGATTGTTTTTCAGAGTCCATAGTCTCTCATGGTTCACCTCCCCTTCCAATTTTGTATTTCAATTTTTAAGTGGTGCTCCAATCTACTTCCTCTTCTCATCCTCTGCTACTGCCCTGGTCCGAGCCCCCACAGCTTCTAGTCTGTACTACAGCACTCTTGTTCTGTCCAGTTTTCCACCTGGCAAACCAAGTCATCTTTAAAAATCCAAGTTCCTACTTAAGAAATCTCCAAATTTTCTAATTTATCTAAGAATAAAAATTGATTCCTTAGTACTGTCTACAAGGCTATGCACGCTCTGATCCCTGTCTACCCTTCTGAACACATCTCTTGCTTTCTTCCTAAACTGACTCATTCACTCTCCAACACTGCTGTCTTAGTTCCTGGAAACTGCCTCACTCATTATTGCCTGAAGGTTTTTGTATAAGTTGTTTATTCTGCAAGTTTCCTTGCTCCCTAATTCTTGGCATGCATGTAATTCAAATTCCAAAGTCTTAGTTTAAATCTTCTACTAAGAGCAGTTTTCCCTGGATACTCTACCTACAGCTAACCTTCACATAGTACATTATTCTTCTCATTTAAATGGCTACAGTATGCTGTGTGTAGATTTGTTTATTGAATGTCCCTCATACTAGTCTGTAACTCCCAGGAAGGCAGCATGGACCATGGCTGCTTGATTCACTGTGGTACATTCATTGGTTAAAATACTGTACGAAGAAGGCATTTGTTCAGTATTAAATAGATGAAATAATGAACACAGACTTAACTAACAGGCAAAAGGGGCTAGTTTTTTTTTTTTTATGATTTTATTTCTCTATTTGACAAAGAGGTCACAAGTAGGCAGAAGGCAGGCAGAGAGAGAGAGGGAATCAGGCTCCCTGCTGAGCAGAGAGCCCGATGCGGGGCTCGATCCCAGGACCCTGGGATCATGACCTGAGCCCAAGGCAGAGGCTTAAGCCACTGAGCTCAGTTTTTATCATTTATTATCATCAAAATTACAAGATTATAATATAATTTGTTTTTGGTTAAATGGGGAGACTGGCAGCCCCTAAAGAGGAATGTCCATGTCCTGATTTCCAGAACTTACAAATGTGGCTTTATTGGAAAAAGGATTCTTGCAATGTAATTGAGATTCTTAAGATGAGATCATGCTGGGTTCTCTAAGTGGATCCTAAATCCAATGACAAGTGTCCTTGTAAGAGACAGAAGAGAAGACACAGACACCCAGAGGAAACGTCCATGTGAAAATGGAGGCAGAGACTGGAGTGATGCAGTGACAGTCGCAGGAACGCTGACAACCACCAGAAACTGGGAGAGGCACGGAAGGATTCTCCCCTACAACCTCCTCAGGGAGCATGGCCCTGCTGACCCTTTCCTTGACTTTGGACTTCTGGCCTCCAGAACTGTGAGAGAATAAATGTCTGTTGTTTGAAGCCATCCTTTTTAGAGTAATTTGTTACGGCAACCCTAGGAAACGAATGCAGTGGTGAAGAATCTAAAGAAGAAACTACAGGTTTGTACATTCTGGAAGATACATTTTGAAATTTTCAGCAACCTTTTAGTATGAGGATGGTCACAGCATTAAAGTCATTAGAAATGTTATATGAGTAAAATACTGACACTACCAATTCAGAATATACACCACTGTATTGTAATACTCATTATCATCACCACACACAAAAAATTACTACTTATTTGCTGAGACGAAGGCATGTCTACATTTTTCTTTATGTTTTTATACCAGTGATTCCTACTTTTACGGATTTTTCTTCCCTAAAATGAATGCATCAAATATTATTATGAAATGGGTTCCATTTTTCCTTGTGCACAGAGGGAAGTTTAAATAGATTTAGCCATAAATTGTAATGAAACAATGATAATTGCTACTTAATACTTACAAGAATCTAATGTCAGTATTTTTGCTAATTATACAAGTGAGAAAGCAAAGGCTCACAGAGAGTAAGTAACCTGCAAAATCTACAGCACTAGTACTCAGTAGAGAGTGGTACTTCAAAATGGGCCTAACCTGTTTTCTAAGACACCATAATCCACATGGTGGATGCTGCTATGTCTCTTCTATAACCCATAGGAAGTCACTTGAAAAACCCATTCATTTTAATTGGTTAGAAACTTAATGTAATAGTTACTCTTAGGAGATACTTTTATTTGAAAGAATACCTGAGCACTAATAGTAGAAGGGGAGGATATTTTTAGGGCAATTCTCTTAAAGCCAATCTAGGATATGAAATTGCTTACTATGCACACACAAAAGGTTGACCCTGAATCTGTAGGATGTGACTCACTTGAAACAGATGAAAAATTGAAATCTGATTCAGTGATCTAGGCTGATTGTACAGTTTTATTCAACCAAATAGCTTCATATATATTTGTATGGAACATCACCTGTTCTGTTCAGGGAAAGGAACTTAGAGATATTGTGTCTTTATTATAACGTGGGTTGCCAAAGACCCTTCTTATATGATCTGTTGTTGCACTGATCAATGCTATATCGCTCAAAGATGAGAGCGTGAGAGTCTTCTACTTTTCCAACCACTGATGATCACTTACTCAGTATACTTTCCTAATGGTTGAAGCAACAAATAACCTCACCTTGCCAACCCAAAATCATACATGGAAAAAAAAAATTTGGTTAGTGTTCAAATTCTCATTTTGTTACTTACTAGCAGTGTGATTTGAGTGGATGAATCAACTTTGTGGAATTTTGGTTCCCTCATCTTTGGCATCCTGATGAAAAAATATCCTGGTGGTGTTGGGGAAAAAAAAAAAAAAGGCCTAAACACATAATGCATTGCCTAAACACGTATTTTGTAATTAATTCACATTAATTTTATTTTTTGAGCCACTCAAGAAATATTTTTTGGAAACCTGCTATGTGCCAGTCAGAAAGGATTTTAATCGACTTAATGTGGATGATGTGAAAATCTATGAAAATGTTTTAGAGGTACCTGTCCTTTCTTCTGCTATCTCTGACAACCCAGCTCTGGGGAAGTTGGAGAAAATAAACTGGAATTCAATGGCTTCAGTGGAAGATTGGCCCACTAGGCTGCCATCAGAGACCCCAGAATCCTCTTTCTGCCAAGCCATCAGTGGGCACTGTTCTAGAAACCAACTAATGAGAGTGTTCAACATCACTTTGTTGATAATGCTTTTTGACAGCTGTCAATTCTTAGAGAAGCCTAAATGGACAGGAAACTATCTGCGTAGGCCAAATTGTGTGGGATCAGAGACGGGTTGTAAATGACACCTCAAATCACCTAACCATATCAATGGAATGGAACTGAAAACGGTACTAAAAGATGTTGGCTGGCTTTATGTTACGATAGCATTTTTTGCTTTCATGTTCTTCTTTGGTCAATGTGTTGGCTAGCTATAATTCCAACCCTCTATTTTGACTAAATCACATGATTATATCTTTAGTTACATACATAACTTGGCCAAAACAAAAATATTTACATAAATTACTAAAATTGCTCTGTGATAATAGGAAGCTCAAAATTTACAAAACCCAAATAGGTATATATTACTAGCAGGTATAGGGTTGGCTTATCAAGACTATCAATTGAATGAGTAAGGCATATATTTAATGAAAGAAGAAACAAGGAAGCCTGTCCTCTGGGAGCTTGCAACATAACACTAGCCTGAAGAGAGTCCCATAAACATATATGTAGCCAATGATAACTTTTTCAAGAGTAATGAGTGTTATTAGAAGGATAGGATAAAGGCAATGTGAATCTGGGAAGGCTTCATGGAAAATGTGAGTTTTGAATTAGGGTTTGAATGTTTTGAAGGGATAAGGCTTGGCAGAAAAATTGTTTTGGGCAACACAAGCAAGGAGAATGTCGTAGGCAATCTCTTTTCATTTTACACCCTTTCTACATCTTAAGGCTATATCATGATTTCAAGCACTTCTTATATATTGAATATCCCCAAATTTGCATTTATAACCCAGTAGATCCAACTGCCTACTGACGTATATATTTGGCTTCTCGATAAGACTCCTAAATGCAATCTATTTTTTTTTTTAAAGATTTTATTTATTTATTTGACAGAGAGAGATCACAAGTAGGCAGAGACACAGGCAGAGAGAGAGAGAGGAGGAAGCAGGCTCCCTGCTGAGCAGAGAGCCCGATGCGGGACTCGATCCCAGGACCCTGAGATCATGACCTGAGCCGAAGGCAGCGGCTTAACCACTGAGCCACCCAGGCGCCCGCTAAATGCAATCTATTTTAAATGAAACTCATCAGTAGCCTCCTCCTTGGTCCTCTTCCATACAGCCTCTCTCAGTGAGTGGCATTACTATCCAACTGTTGGCTTAAGGAATAAATTTATGACTCATTCTTGACCACCTACTCCCTCACTTCTCTTATCAGTGGGTAAAGTCTATCAATTTTAATGCAGAAATACTTCCTTTAACTATCTATTTTTCTTCACGCTCATAGCCATGTTTCTAATTCAAGCCACCTGCACAAACCCCCAAATATGTCTTTATGTAATTACTTTGTCCCCTACAGTTTATTTTTTACCTTTTATCCAGAGGGATCTATAAATGCCAAGTCTGATCATATTTTTCTTCTGCTTAAGACTCTTCTCTGACTTTCCATTTCTATAATTTCCATAATTAGTAGGTTAATAACCAAACTTCTTAGCATGGACTTACAAGGTTGCTCCACAAATGGCTTCACACGCCTCTTCACCCTCACTTAGTGCCATGCTACTTCTCACTCTCTTATCTCAGTTACACTGGATTCTTTCCAGTGCCACAAAGGGGCCATCATCTTTCTCTTCTGCAAAAGTTCTTCTCTTTACTTGGAAACACAATAGGGAGTATTCATTCATTCAGAACTAAGTACTTACAAACCATATTAAGGGCAATGAAAGAGAAGTATAGGGTGTTATAAGGAAGCCTAATGAGAATGGAGGCTGGTGGAAGCTCAGGAGGTATTGGCCTGTGTGGGATAAAGAACATCCAGAAAAAGTGACAGAATGTTCCAAGGCTCTGAGGTGGAAAGAGCTGTCAAGTTAGGGGATATGAAAGGAAGAAAAAAGATAGTGAATGAGAAGGCAAGTGGGATGAGAGTTGAGGCTGAAGCAGGTGTGAAGCAGCAGATAATAAAAGGTCTCCTGATCAAGCTGAAGATTTTAGTATGCAGAAATATCAGTTGTTCCTGTGTGATGGGTAGTTGAGATCAGGAGAAACTGTTTGTCTGTAGGGTCCCAGAATTAATGCTGGTGGTTGTCATTTAGCTAGAGAAATAGAGAGGTGGAGATGTGAACACATGAACTCCAAATTTTCAAGAATGAATCAGTTGAACTTGTGCTGGACCTTGGGAACAGGTGAGAGAAGAGGGACTGAAGAGGGTTCCACACTTCTGTACCTGGTGCCCAGGTGGGTAAGGGTGCCCCTTGACTATAGCAGACAAGCTGAAATGATACAAGGGTTTGAGGGAAAGGAAGCTGGTTCAATTTTGTCATGATGAGTTTTAGATCTTGGCAGGTCACCAAGGAGAGTTATTTTGTTGACAGCACAAAATACGTCATGAGAAAGAGGATGAGGGGTCAAGACCTGAGGTATTGATCTGAGAGCCGTCTGTGGTCAGGGAGGAGTAGTTATGTTGCTTTGCTGTAAGCAAGACAGTGTGACAATACAGAATTTATTAGACCAGGTCAGCTGGGTTCCTGGATTTTCATTAACAGTGCTTAGTTGCATCAGCATGGGGGAGCAGTGCTTATAAGGAAAAGGCAAAGCTGAAGGAAGGGAAGGTTAAAAAGAATGAAAAACACATACACACCTAGTAGTCACTGCCAGGAGTCAGCTTTGCGGAACAACTAAAGAGAAAATTGGGTTCACATCAACATTTAGGAAAGCCTTGAATAGTAACAGAAAGAACGGCAAGATCAGAATAGGACAGCACATGGCCTAAAAAGTGTATGCAGGTAGGAAGAATGGGCTGGTAATCAGACTTTGAACCCTGATAACGTGTTGATTTTATAGAAGGGGTATGTGTGTATGTCTGAAGCATTAGGGCAAGTGCCTCTTCCTTCTTGGATATTTTTCTTTGTTTCTGTTTTTGTTTTGAGTGAGAACCTTGCAAAGACATTTGTTGACTTGGTGATCTTGAGCAAGTCACTTAACCTTTTTGTGTGTAAGCTCCACCCATTTTATTTTAAAAAATATTTATTTGTTTATTTCAGAGAAAGAGTGTGCACACAAGTGTGGATAGGGCAGGGGTGGGGTGGGGAGATGCAGAGGGAGGAGAAAGAGGCAGAGAAGCAGACTCCACATGGAGTGTGAAGCCCATCACAGGGCTCCGGATCCCAGGATCCTCAGATCATGACCTGAGCCAAAACCAAGAGTCCAAGTCTTAACCAAATGAGCCACCCAGCCGCCCCACATCCATTTTAAATTAAAGAAAAAAATGCGATTCTATTAGGTGGCTATGGGCTCTAAGTGATCCAGTGTATGAGAAAGTGACAAGCAGCGTGTCTGCCCCATTCTGTGTCTGCCTCCAAGTCCCAGAAGGTCACCAAGGGAGTAAGATCATTGCTACTAGTTTCTACTCCTGCGTTGGAGCCCTTACAGTATTTTACAAGGCTTCTTCATTTAGGAGGAAATCAGATGCCATCTGCTTGACAACGCCTTAGATCTATTTCCATGAAAGAGATTATTGCCACAATTTTTGAATTCATGAGGATTTCATCGATGCGGCAATGAGCATCAGTGTCCTTGATAACTCTTTCATCTCTAGGTTACACAGAATAAGACGGCACCTGTAAACTCATTGTAATTTGCAGAGCTGTTACATACCTTTGAAAAATGATTTGTAATTCTCATGGCTACCTCTCAAAGTATTTTTTAAATGACTGTGAGCTGAACAAGGACAAGCCAACCATGTAAGGCTTTAAAGAGGCACCTGACAGACACAGATATCACACATCTGTTTTGATAGTCACTGGAACACTAGGAAGAGGTCTAATTCCACTGATCACATGTATTTCACAAGGACTTATACTTGGGTATTTATTTCATGTCCCTCATACATTCTATAAAAATGTGATACTTTTAGTATTTTGTTTTCCTTAACTTAAGGGAAAAAAATAAGTTAAAAAAAAATTTAGGTTTTTTTTTTCTTTTTTAAAGACTAGCATGCATTCCAAAAGCGTCATAAACATTATAACAATGCAAACAGAGATAATGTTAGAAGGCTTGCTATGAATGGATGCTCACTTATTTCTGAGTACAGCCAAAAGATGCCAACTATTAATCCCCAAATGGCCTTGCCAGAACAAGTTTATTTATTTATATTTTTTCTGGGAACATTTAGAGTTTCTACATTAGGATGCTGCAAATACATTTTATTTTTTTTTGAATTTGAGATCAGGACAAAACCATATGCAAATTATAAAACCGACATCTTAGAATGATCAGGACACATGTAGCATATAAGTAGTATGAGTTACTGGAGAATTTGTTCTTCTAGATGGTGAGAAATGGAGTGTTGGATGGCCATGTTGTGCCAAGGCCAGGGGCTGTACCTGACCTTGTGAGGTTGGGCTGGGGTAGGGAGCGGGGGACAAAGACAGTCTTAAATCTCACCTACCTACAAATAATTACTCTGTAAATGGCTAACGGCAAAACTGGTTAATGCACTTCTTCAGAGAAGCCTTAGGCAGCAGATACAGGCTTTGTTCACATTTCTATTTGAGGTAGCTCCTCATCAGTATTGCATTCTGGATTCTCTTATGTAAAAATGTTGAAGGATGATGAGAATTAGTAACAATTAACTGTCAGTTTTAAAACAAACAGGATTTTTGCCTTAATTATTGTATTCATTCTCAGCAATAAATTTTAACACTTTGACCTGAAAAATATGGATTGATCACTACTGTCTCATTCTCAAAGTGATAACTTTGGACTTACTCATAATTAGTAGCAATAACCATAGTACAAAATCATAAACACAAAAGGGTCACACAAACAAAACTTCTTTATTATTAGCTTTTAAGTTTTAACCAATTAAAAGTTGTTTTGTTCCTAAAGATTCTTGGACCAGCTCTATTTTTTCATTGTCTTCTTTTGTAATCTGTTTTCTCATTGCCAGCTAAATAATTTATTTAAACTGCAGTATTACTTAAAGCATATGATATTAGCATGATTTGCTCTGAGGGTGTTAACCTAATTTAAAATATTTTTAAATTCAGTTTTAATATCTCAGTGGTATTATGCTTTGTTAAAATTGCATTTCTGGAAAAACCCACTCATCTGTAACGGTTTAAACATGAACCCTTTACCTATGTACTATATTAACTGAGTAAAAAATGAATTTCCTTTTTACTGTTTTTCTTTTCAATACATCTTGTGAAATCATAAGAGAATTCTGCAATTTATAGAGGGAAATTTGGCTGCCATTTGCTTGGACTGTGACATATGACTATAATTTGTAACTTTCCTTCCAACACTTGGTTATTTGTTATCTGAATATCTGAGTTTCAGAAGTATGAATTAGTGTATGAACAATGGAACAAGAAAAAAAAGGTATTCTATAATTCTCAGGAGTATGGTGTGCTACTGTACTTAGAAATATGGGCTAAGACAAACGCATTTCGGTACAGAATTTGTATTCTGCTTATCTTAGTGATTTACATGACTCTGTGTGACTTGCATCTTCATTTGATTTTTACATCTTTTTATTTGCATTATTCATTCTGTTTTGTGTTTGGGGTTGTGCATGTTTTTGGCTGTCTCCAATTGTCTTAGAAACTATCAAAATCACAAACTTATTTTCTGGGTGCCTTTGAAAGAAAAATGTATTAAAGGCATATAGGTCTTGCCGTATAAGGTATTTATTCCTTTAACAAACATTTATCAAGTTGCTGCTATGTGTCAGTTGCTGTACTGGGCACCAGGAACACAGATTTAAACAAGGCAGACATGGTGCTGTCTCAGAGAGAGTGGTTTAGTGGATGCTACAGAGGAGCAAACAGATGATTACAAACATGATGTGGTAAGGGACAGGTAGCAGCACTGAGGCACATAGGAGGGTTACCTGTCCCAGAATTGGTAAGTAAGGGAGGGCTTCTGGGAGGAAGTGGCTCCAGTTTGATACCTGAAGGATGAGTAGGAATGAGTCAGACAAAAGGAGTGTAGGGTTTGGACTGGGTAATGGAAGGGAGGAGTGTTCTAGTCAGAGGGAGCAGCTTTGTTATACCAAAGAGAGGCAACAAAGAGCATCCCAATGCCCTGGAAATATTAAAATTAGTTCACTCTGGTAGTGGCAGTGGAGCACCAGGGATATAGTTATGAGATATTTGAGAAGTAAATTTGAGAAGTAATATTCTCAATATCAAATATCAATAAGTGATATTTACTGATTGGATTCAAGCCTGGGAAAGGTAAAAATTAAAAAGGTAAAATTAAAATAATTAATTAATTAGTTTATTATTTGAGCAACTGGGTGATTGAAGAAGAGTAAGCTAATTGGGAACAAGGCAGGCAAAACTAGTTTGGACATGATGAATTTTAGCAACATTGTAAAAAACACAATACCACTAGGACATTTACATGGAGATGGCTTAGACAGATATGGAATTCAGGAGAGAGATCAGGCTGGACTTACACGGCTGGGATTCCTTAGCATATAGATGGTATTTGAAGTTGTGGGAATGGACTTTTTAAAGAGTTTTTGGGGTCAGGATAATTCAATGGCATTTAAGCCCATAACAATGTGTAAAAGAGCTGGTTCAGAAACTTACAAAACAATCGAGGTACATGCTTTAAGGGACCATGCCTTATGGACCTTATGGGCTCCACACTTCGCACAGAGTCTGCTTGAGATCCTCTCCTTCTCCCTCTGCCCCTCCCTCCCCACCTCAGGCTCTCACTCTCTCTCTAAAATAAATAAATAAAATCTTAAAAACAAAACCAAAAACAACAAACCCCAACAAACACAAAAACCAAAGAGCGTGAAAGAAGTACAGAGGTCCTCGGATGGCTCCTGCTTAAAGGTCCACATGAACAGGAATGTTATAGCAATATAGTCTTAGCTTTGGTTTATGTTACAGAGGGAAACTGTCCTTAAAGATGGAGACAAAAGCATGATTTGAATTGAGGTTTAGAGATCCTACTGGACAGGTCCATCAGAGTGCCTGCCATACCAATAGCTTCCTTCTAAGGGAAAGTGACTTACCCACAAGTGGGCTGTGGGAGCTGCCTTGGGTGGTCATAAGTCCCCTTCTTAAAGATCCATCTGACTGGACCAGGGTGGTCCTACCCCCTAACCAATGTCTAGGCTGGCCAGTATCCTATGAGATGGTTTGGCATGAAAAACTGCCCAAGAAGGCAAAATGGTGATTAGTTGGGTCAGATGTTCCAGCTCAGGAATTTGAACTAGGGCATCTGAGGAGGGAGTCAATTAGTTGGTTTGGGGAGGGAGAATAAGTTAAAAAAAAAAAAAAAACAACCCACAAAAAGAGGACTTGTGGCAGCAAGAAAGATGAGTAAACTGATGGTATAAGTAAACAGAATTTATGAGTAAGCAGAAACTAAAACAGAAATGACAGAGTAGAAGCTAAGGTAGCTAACTGATACCGGTGGGAGGAACAGATGCCGTCAGAAAGGAGCTGAGTCACCACCAGAAAGACGAGAGATCAACAAAATCCTGCTTCTAAAGGACCAATAAGGTAGCCACTGGAACCACGTTGGATCTTTCTTATTACCAAAGATTCTCATCCCTACGGGTGTTCCCGATACTTGTTGTGCCCTTGAATATACTAGGTTCTTAGAAATGACGGTAACCAGAGAGAGTATTTATTGGAAACAAGTTGCTTTACAGAGTCCTTCAACCCCAGAATTTCTTGCCTGACATACAACATGATGAAATACACCATTAGAAATGTATTCCTTTGGGCTAAAAACATGGGGTCTTAAGATTCTTCAGTAAAATGTAAATGTTACTGAATGGTATAATATAGAGAACCATTTTTCAACAAGAAGAACAATTACTGTAGCTCTATTATGTATTGAGTATTGGGGTGTGTGTGTGCACGTGTGTGTGCATGTGTGTGTACGCACGCACGCATACATGCTTGTATTGTGATGGAAGTGGGAATGAGGCTAATAGAGGTAGAAAACCCTGAGGAGTATAAGTATGCATAAGACAATCCTTTCCTTTAGAAGTTTAGAGTTTGGTTGGAAATATACTCAGGACTGGGAAGAACTTTAACAATAATCTTAGACTGGGGCTTATAAACTCAAATGTCCACAGGTATCAGGTTAGTAGAGAGTTTAATGAAGTGAGCAGTGAGCAGAGAGGGAGTCCTGGTGAAGTGCAGAATGCCCTAGTTACAAAGGGTTTCTCGGCAGACCTGCCCTGTGTTTCTATGATAAAATTTTTTAAAAAGGCTCAGTTTTTATATAAAATACCTTAAAATTTAAATTTTGGTGTGTACTTCAAGTTAAAGCAAAGCAAAACAAAAATCTCTGGAGCCAAACAAAAAGCTCTACAGGCAGGATTTGGACCTTGGGTCAGTAGTTGATTATCTCTGTTTCAGTGGGTTTCAAAATGTTTAAACATTCAGGACCTTCCTGCAAAATAAATGTTATGGCTAAATCTAACATAAAAAGAGGGATGCAGAAGAACTGGGGTTGAAACGAGGTGAGGGGACAGAGCTTTTGCTACCCTCATCTTTCTCTTTCATCCCTAATCAGGATGATTGACTAAATTTTGAAAACCACTAACATAGTTCAGTCCCTTAGTTTTATGGATGAGGGACAAGGAGGACCCAAGAGTCACTGGCCTAAGATAACAATATTTTAAGGATAATGCAGATAATGTCTGTTTTTATGTAATGTAAACTTCTGTAAAGAAGTTAAGTGCGGTGGTTCTAAAGTACACTGCTTGGATTTGAACCCACTTCTTAGGAGCAAATTTAAGAAAGGGCATTCAATCATTCTGCCTAAATTTCCATATCTGTTGGATAGGAATGATAAGCAATACTACTCATCTCATTAAGCTGTTGAGAAGATTAAATAAAATAACAAGTGCATAGCATGCAGTGCAGTCCCCTGGCATACAGTGAGTGTTCAGTAAATGTTAGTTATTTTTACTGCAGAGTATCTTTGCCAGTCATTAACATCATAGCAAGATTTATTGCATGTGACAATTAGCTGTCACCTACAAAATAGTCTTGGAGGAAGGACACAAGTTTTGATGAGGGCACCTTGCGTTTGAAGCATGGGGATCTTTTTTTTTTTTTTTTTTTTTTTTTTTTTTTGAGAGAGAGTGAGAGAGTTAGTGTGTGCACAAGCTGGCAGGGAGTTACAGAAGAAGAGGGAGAGAGAGAGAATCTCAAGTAGGCTCCATGCCCAGCATGGAGCCCAATTCAGGACTCTGTCTCAAAACCCTGGTATCATGACCTGAGCTAAAATCAAGAGTTGGACAGTTAACCAACTGAGCCACCCAGGAACCCTGGAGCATGGGGATCTTGTAAGAGATAACAGACAATGGTGGGTGGCTTTAACTGGGAAGTTTTTCTTTTGTTTTTCCTCTGTAGGTGTGGCCCTTGTAACTCCTTAGGACTTGAAGACTTCACAGAGCTGATTGGTAGGCTTCTGACGTTCATGTAAACCAAACCATCATTATGATCTAAAGGGCTGCAAAGGTATGCAGAATCAGATTTGATATTTGAAGATTAAATATTTATAATACAAATAGTGTGTCGTTTAGCCTAATTTGTGGGTCCACACCCACTTTTCCACCAACAATGGCACATATGATCCATTATACCCCTTGTCAAGCACCTCCAGGAGAGAGCTGTAATTGTCTGGGAGGCAAGTTTAGAAGCCCTTCTCAGTAGACGTTGTCTCTATTGTCAGCCTCCTTGGGATAGACATTCAGCAAGTAATTCCTGAACACCTACCATGTAACCAACTTTAGAGTTCAACTGTTTTCCAGGCAAGCTGGCTCTGTCAACCCCCAGAGCTGGTCTGGATGGTGATTCCAGGACCCCGGAGACAGCACCCTGCACCAGGCCCCTTCTGCAGCTCATAGTCCTTTTCACAGCAGGCACTTTAGGGCATCTGGTCAAAGAAGAGACTGGAGTTTCTTGGCAGGAGGAAGCCTAACAAACAACCATAAAAGGATTTTCTAAATATGTCCACAATCCAATATAACCCTTGGTAATTTGATTTGTAGGAAATGGAGAGCAGAACATTACACGCAGAGTGCTTATCTATAATTCATAATAATTACTGTAATGGGGAATCTATTGTATAGATAGATGTAGGAACACAAATTACACCCCCAGAAGACTGCACTTCTGGCTGACATAGCCCTTCACGCCCTCCTAATCTGCCCACCCTTTTGTGCACATCACTTAGTTGTCCAGATTTAAACCTTTGGGGGGCACCTGTTGAAAGCTGATGTTTCTCCTTCTGGTTAGAGAGATCATGGACCCGTTTTGGAGAAAGAACTCAAGTACTTCCTGAGCCTAGTTGTTCTCTAGTATTCTGAGTTTTGAGTGATCACAATGTAACATTTGGGAGTTTATTTATATGTGGTATTTGTGATCTCGTATTATGACAGGAACAGTGTCCCTTCAATGGAAACGATAGGGCCTCTTGAGTTGCTTGTGCCACTGAAGGTTCCCATTCAATCGGGCAGAAGGGGACGCAGCCCCTTGAAAAGGGGCTGCAGGAAGAAACACATTTGTGAGGAACAATAAAAAAAAAAATGGAGGGAGGTAACCTTTATTTCGAATGCAGACTTCAGAACTGCATATTCTTTTACTCTGTAAGTCCACTTATCTTTGTTGAATTCTGAGATCTGTACCTATCTATAAATAAATATATATTTCCCGAAAGTAAGGGTACAGTATGCCATGTACTTCACAAGAAAATAATTGTGGCATCTTTATTCTTTGACTTTACGCATTATTTTCATAACTAAAACCGACCCTCGCATTCCACCCAAAAGAGCTTTCTGTAGCTGCTACTTCAAACACTGATAATAGTCTCTTTTAGTTGTTCTTTTCACAGTTTATAATTGTCCATCATCATTTGCTTTTGGTCTGTCTGGGAGACATTGAAAATCTGGCCACCACTTTATTTTTAGTGGCAGAGCGTGTCTACTCCTCAGCTGTTGGGAATGCTGGTCCTGGCTGCGAATCTTGTTTGCTTTAAGTTGCAATGCTTTCTGCCCCATGTGTTTTAGTTTTTGGAAGCAGCTGTATTGGTAAAACTTCTGGCTGAATTACTGGACAAAGCCCACATTATAAAAATCCTCAACTTGTTTGCTCTTCACTTCAAAAAGACTGTGGGCTGCCAGCTTGTCATACTCACATTACCCACATGCCTGTTTAAGTTTTCACCAGCAGGCTGAATCTCTTGGTCTCTGCCTTTTTTTTTTTTTTTTTTTGCAATTGGTTGGCCTATAGTTATTTGGTTTGATACTGATCTGTCAAAGACAAACCATGAAGGGGCTGGCATGAGACAGCTGGCAGCTGATGGCTCTCCCGTTAGCAAGGAGAGGGTTTTGGAGGGAGGATTTTACTTTTTCCTCTGGTCATCATCTTCAGACGAGAGCTGAACCCGGCATAGAAGACTTTCTGTTGGCTTTTGCAAAGCTTACTGCTCAGTCCTTAAACTCTGAATGTGTGTGGGGTGAGGGTGAGTCTGGATGTGTCAGCATCAGGGACCCTCTGGCAGTAAAGCATGGTAGGAACAGTTCTATGTGCCTAGACATCAAGAGGAGGAGGAAACTTCAGTTGGTTGGTGGCCCATAAAAGCACTGGGAATTCCATGCTGTGCAGTTGTTTAACTGCTTAAATTGCCACCATATCACTGCTTTCATTACCCCTAAACTAATCCTTCTGTTACTCTACATGTCATCATGCTTACTGGGCCTTCACTGCCATTTCTGATTTTTATTATCACCATAACCTAACTGTCTTTCATCTTTCCTCATGATTGTTTTCTGTCTTGGAGGACTTCTGGATAGTTGGAGAGTTTAGTGGATGGAAGGTGAATTGATCTGCAGTTGGTTATCGGTATTTATATTGGATATCATGGATTCCATCCTCCAGCATTCAAGATAAATGATAGGTGACAAGAGAATTAACTTCCTTTAGGTCTTTGGAGAGTCTGGCTCTGACAAGGGATGTCAGTGCAGACTTAAATAGCAGAAGTCTAGATACAACTTTTGGAATGTTCTCAGCATCAAAACCTCAGTTTAAATAGTAGTAAATCTTGTGCTCGAGTTAAAAGCAGAAAAAAAAATTTCTGAGCACTGCCAAGACTAGAGGTGCAAACTCTCAGCCTTTGGAGTTGATCTGGTTCGCAGATGAGATTTTGTTTAGCCTGAACATTTATACTTCCCCAAACGACTGGTTTTTTTCTTTCAGCTGAGTTCATTGTCATCACTTAAAAACTTAAAAATTGGGAGATTTCACATAAAAATCTTAATTTCCAGCTTCTTGGGAAACTATGTTCTCTGGCAATACTGAGCTTACATTCTTGCCTATAAAACAACTGATGGAGTGTAATAGCTGCTATCTCTTTTCAATCAACAAGTTTAGCAAAGGCTCCGTGAATCCCTGTCAATTCTGTTACTGAGGTCAGTATTAATTGCCACTCATTCCCATCTGCAATTTTGCTTTTTAAAAGGTAGTATTAGGAATCTTTAACATTGTGCCCATGTCACCTTGTTTCATCTCCCATGTACTTACCTTCTTAGCTCCTAAAAAGATTTGCCTTTGTGGTGTCTGCCTTCCTCTTTCTATGACAGACAGGAAATACAGAGCAGAAAATGACATATCCTCTTATCAAGACACTCAAGAAATAGGGTCTGTTAAATTTATTTTGTGTGATTTGTTTTTCTAAAGCTCTCATGTCGGAATACTCTTGGTGTTAGGAATAATGTTTAAGGCAGATGCAAAAGAGACTTTGTTATCTCTGTTAGATATAAGTGATTCAGGATGGCAGTTAATACACTGGGTGAGGAGGGAGGCTGAGGGGTCACAGGACTGTGGAAAGCTTAAGTATAATGAACTGTGAATCCTTTGAAGGAAAACAAGCCCTCATATCCTTCTCTATGCTGGAGATTACAAAAGAAAACCCAGGCTTGAACCCCACCTCCTTTCCAGACTGCATCAAATAAGGCAATGTGAGAGTCATTGTGTATTGTGTGGAGGCTCTCCATAGTACAGACTTCCTAGCTGCGTTCTATGTGTAACTGTAGGGAGAGGACCATGGCCAGAATAACCTCCTAAGAATTCGTTCACTACACTATGCGCCCCTTGGATTTGGGGCATTCAGTGCCCATCCAGCATTTGTGGGAAGAGGCACATCAAGGAGAAATCACATAAAACATCCTCTGATTACTTGACAAATATTTCTAAAGGAATACGTAGCACAACGTTTGTTTGTTTGTTTGTTTCTAACAAGGAAATCAGGACAAAATGTGATCAGCTCCTGGCTTTTTAAAGATCGGCTCCTTAGGAAGACACTGCCATTTGAAATTACTTAACATTTTTACCCAATATAAATGCTCAAGGCAAGAACTAGATTTTTATACCTAGCAAATAGCAATGTAAATGTCAAAGAACATATTCCAGAGCATTACACTTACAGCTCTTAAAATGGCATCTTAGAATGGTATTAATCACTGTCAGTTTTGTGTACAACGTTTCATCAATTAAATAGCAAGAGGACCTGTCCTTTCATGGAAAGCAAATAACACATATGGATTTCCTCTTAGCAATTAGCTGAACATTCTGCATTTCCTTCTCGCTTGCAAAAAGGGTTTGGACTGAAACCATCAACATGTTTGTGTTCTTCATTGGTAAAGCAAAGCAGATGTGTAACAGCTTCAGTAGAATCCAGATTCATTTATAAAGTATCTTGTGAAACATCTTGATGTGGAAGCATTTCTGTATCGTTAGATCTTTTAGAGCTGGATAGAGGGTGACACCCTATAAAAGCTGCGAAGTGCTTTAAACTTTGTCGTGCCTTGAGCTGAGGTTTTCAAGACTGTGTCACTATGTGTATGCAGAGGGGAGTTTAAAACTTTCAAGCTTAATGTGAAAAATTTGTTTCCAGCAGGGACTAGTTTCAACTAGGTCTACGGATTTATAAAATGATGAGGCAATTTTATACAGCAGAGACTGATGATACAAATGCAGTTTACATAAATGGCAATGGATTAGCACTTAAACCACTCTCCACGTATGTTTAAACAATCTTCCACGACCCTCAAAAATCTCCTTTTATAAACTTCATCATTTATCTGGGATTAAAAGGGCAATGTTTTGACAACATTGTTGATTTACATGTAACTCATCATTTGTTTATCATTTATCTGAGATGATTAGTGCCTGAACTTCATATGCCTGGAATGCGTATTACACTTGTTTACATTTTTGGTAGCTGATGCTCTTTTTAATGTACTTTTTAGGGCTCAGGTGACTTTGATGATCCTTCTAGTAATAATCAGTCCCGTCTAAGCCTGAGGGAAGTTGAAGATTTATAACTTTTCAGCACAGTTGAGTTTTAGTGATAATCCTTCAAAGTTTTTAGTATTCTTCTCAGACCCTCGTCTCAAACCTAGTCTGACAAGATGTATTGGTCTCTGAAAATTGGCCCTCAGGGCCATGAAATCCTGTAGAGAGTCAGGAATACAGCACCAGGCATAAGTATCCTCAGAGTGTAGATGTAAGTGAACAAATAGAAATGTGGATATCAATGCAGCAAGAGAAACTCTATATTGGTAAAGTACACAAATATAAAAACATACAAACACATAAACTCTAAGCAGGATGTAATTATCATACTTCAATATTGTCTGCTCACCTAAAATTGCTTTTGTATTCATTTTGCACTTCCAATGATAGATTATGGCTGTTGCCAACTATTTATTATCATTTCCCCCCACCTAGGACCATCTTAAATTGATTTTGTAGCTTAAAATAAGAAGACATTCAGAGAAAGTGACTGAAAATAATTTCTATTTGTAGAATGACTTCAGTGGTTGGGCCAACGATTGTGCATTTCATAAATTTAAAGTTTAACAAGGTGGTGAATTTTTTTTTTTTTTAAATTCAACATAATCCCTGTGACAGCTGCTTGTTATGAGAAAAAGCATTCTGAGCAGAAGACAAACTCTGTTCCATGGGTACTGCAGAAGGTGTGGGGATTCACATGTTGGGAGCTCTAGATGTGTCAGCCACGCTGGGCAGAGTACGAAGGAGAAGAAATGGCAGTAGGTGAGCATGGAAAGAGAATAAGAGGCAACTTCCACGAAAGGGGCCAAAGATGTCCACAAATAATTTTGGGGAAGAATTCCCGTGACATTTGCGTAAATTCTCCACATTACTTATTAAAGGCAATTCACAATCAAAATCTACATAATACTTCCAGCCTTCTGTAGCCAGAGTGCTGTTTCATTGAGTATAGTGCTATTCAGAGACTGGTCCAAGTGGGAGTCAGCTATGTCTTAGGTAAAAATGGGGTTTTGGATACAAATCATTACCCAAGAACTAGGTTAAAAATGCATCTTCACTACGACCGTCTATGTGCTGGAATTAAATGTAAGTGAATATTCTGAAATTTGGACTGAATAGTTATCTCAAGTGAAGAAATTGCATAATATGGCATTATGCAATTTTACAAAATACGGACATACAGGAACATTCCTTCTATTGTGCTACATATCTGCCTATAGAACATATCTGCAATAATAGGGATAGCTAGATGCAGAGGTTTGGGAGAAATTTAGGGGAAAGTCATATAGTTCTAGAACTAGACCAAAAACAGGAAGAATTGATCTGTATCAATATATACAATGCCCAGGTAGAATTTAGAGTCAACAGTATCTTCTTAGATGATGTATTAGGGAAAGTATCAAGAGAAGAGCTGACTGAAAGGACTCAATCTCTTTATCTTCTAGAACATAAAACCTCTGGATGAGAAGGTCGTGAGACATCAGTAAGAAAACGGTAAAGTAAGAAGAATATTCGATAGCTAGAATGTAAGGTCATGGGGTTAGAGTAGTGAATTGCTGGTGGAAAAGTGAGGTGCGAAAGGTCAGAACAATTTCCTTGTATTATTATGTATAAGCCAGATCATTCACTGTGTCATTGATTCTTGGCCAGATTCTAACTGGCTAAGAATTGCTCTTAAAGATAAAGATCTCAGATGAGGTAAAGTTAAGATAGTCCCTGTAATGGCTACAGCTTCTTAAGAGGGAAGATGGCAGCTCCATCTGGCTCACCTGGGAACAGTTCTCTGCCTGGCGTGGATCTGGTGCTATTAGTCTGTGTTTTATAGCATCATGTTGGTTGGTTTGAGATTAATGGCTGAGAATCAACAGAGGAAGTCTTAAAAATTCCCTTGTGAACAAACAAGCGAAAAATTGATTTTTAACTTAGACTCAATGGACACCCATTTACTGAGAAAATAGGAGCTGCTCTTGAGAAGGAAGGAGAGGTCAGTGACAGCCATGCTTGGGCTTGTTCAATGCTTTTGAGTTACCTCAGTGGACAAGAACAAATCCCTGGCGACTTGGCTGCCACTGTGGGACTGGAATTAAGCAGCTTTGAGCCCCTGGGTAAAGACCAACTCTCTTAGAAACTTGAGAAATTAGTAGGAGGTGCTATGCCAGGGACTGGAGGAAAGGTCTCTAAATGTAGTTAGAAATGCCACTGAAATGGAACAAAGATAAATAACTCCAGAGCAGGGAAACACCACCAACTAAGTGAGAGTGTATGGGCTTTCAGGTCATCCCGAGATTCAGATTTACCAGGCACTGCCGTGGAGAAGAACTGAGATTTACATTTTGAATTGACAACTATGAATCAGCGAGACCTCAGTGTTCAGCCTGAAGCAACCAGAACTGTGGGCGATCCACCAGGGGGCAGTAAATTGAAGCATGGTCAACCCAGCTCTTGAAGCAAATTTACTATTCATAGGGCACTTTTTGGATTTTATTACCAAACCAAGGAGCCACCACGATCCTTTCTAGAGGAAAAAGAGGCAGCTCTAGCAAACCTTCAGGAACACAAAGGCCTGATATGCTAGTATGATTTGGGCAGCTAGAATGATATAGTTATGCTTCTGTTTCAGGGAGCCTGATTGCCCTGCAAATAAAGTCGACTTAGGCCAGCAGAAGCAGATTGCAAACCCTGAAGAGGCTGGTTATGATCAGGTTGGACACCTGCCTCTGTGTTTGTTTCAGGAGAGGCAGGGCGATCATACGCAAAGTTGCTTTGGTCTCTAGCTATCCATCAGGTTTTGCAGACCTCAGGACACAAAGATTGCTCAGAAAATCGGCCAGGGGGAGGGCGAGAGATGATCCTATCTTTGCTTTTGTTGTGTTAGAAAGGGCTTCTAGTGGCTGTCAGCTCCCTGAGGGAAGGAATTAAGTGAATATACCTTTCTTCTTACATTACCAGCAACACAGACTCTGCAGGAGGCTTGGACTGCCTCAGAAAGCTGATAAGTTTTGCTCCGTGGACGTGCTAAGAGAAACTTCGAAGGGTCACAGTGCCCAAGAGGAATCACGGCCAGCTCAGTAAAGGAAGGTGAATCCAGAAACGGAGTATGAGATTTCATAATGTGAACAGGAAGAGTCCCAGAGTAGCACACACAGAGATCAGGATAGTCTTTGTGGAATATGACCACAATATAACCAGAAAGGTGCTGTAACAATACATATTAGCTAACATTTATGTTGCATCGGCCACGTGTTATGCACTGTCCTAAATGCTTACGTTTAACAATTTACTTAATCCACACAATAGCCCTAGAGTAAGACACTATCATGATTGTATTTTGTAGGTGAAGAAACTGAGGCACTGAGAAGTAAAGATCCCAAAGCCTGGCTCCGTGACTCAGCTTTGTTTTTACTATGTTGTTCTGTTTCACGAATGGGACAGATAATTTACTGGTCAGTTTCAGGGGGCAGAGTACCAGAGTTGGTTATTACCAGAAAGGCAGTTGTAAATTTGGGGTAGAGGAAAACTCATCAAGCAGGCTATTTAGAAAGCATTTGCTGTGGAATGCTATGTATTCCCTGTCTCAAACAACCGTATAAACAAGAAATTATGACTAAAAAAAAAAAAAAAAATCTATATTATTCTTCAAGATTTCTGGCATTGAACTTCTCTTGAATGCAGCACTGTATTAAAAAAAAAAAAGGTCCATGATTCAGGTTGCAATGGTTGGTCTAATTTTGAAGAAATGTGGTCACTAGTTTTGCAGTTGCTATCTTCCTTCTTTTACATAAGGTCTTTCCTCAAAGTGCTGAAAGCTCTTTGAAAGCGGGAAATTCAGCATCATAAAGACTGCAGCAGGAGGTGGCACCACTCTAGCACAGTGGTTGTGAGCACAGTATGGTGTCTTACCCTGTTTTGTGTCTCAGTTCCTCTTCTTAATAGTTGTGTGACCTCAGGAAAATCACAGGAATTCTCTGAGCCTTAGGATAAGTTCTCTAAGAGGTGGGAAATGATCTTTACTTAATAGGGTTTTGTGAATATTAAATGAGATTGTGATTGTAAAATGGTAAAACGCCTAGGATATAGGAAGATTACAATGTAATATATTACTCTTATTATTAGTACTTGCTAGCATCATCTTCGGTCCAAACTGTAGAACACATCAAGTCAAGCTGTAGTACAAACTGTAGTAAACTGTAGCTTGTCATGAATAGCTATTGACAGTACCAGCCATACTGATAACCCTCCATTTCTGAAATAAGTTTTTCACCGGGCTTCTGCTCTCCCCCTACCACTCTGACCACTTCTCTCATCTCATTCCTAATTCCTGTTCATCTTCTCATCTTCTTAATGTCAAAGTATTCCAAGGCCTTGTCCTTGGAACTCTCCTTTCTCTGCACTCCTCTTCAACTGTCTCTTATTTTTTAATCTGAATACCTTTTAAAAAGTAAATTAGATTCCAGTATAATGAACATACAGTGTTACATTAGTTTCAGGTGTACAATATGGTGATTCAACAATTCTACACATTACTCATCATGTAAGTGTACCTTTAATCCCTTTTACCTATTTCCCACCCACTACCCCTCTCATAGCCATCAGTTTGTTCTTTATAGTTAAGAGTTGGAGTTTTTTTGGGTCTCCTTTTTTCTGTTAGTTTGCTTTGTTTCTTATATACCATAAATGAGTGAAATAATACGGTATTTATCTTTCTCTAACTTATTTCACTTGACAATATACCCTCTAGGTTCATGCATGTTGTTGCAAATATCAAGATTTCATTCTTTTTTATGGCCAAGTAATATTTCATTATCCATTCATCTGTTGATGAAAGTTTGGGTTGCTTGGCTTGGGTTATCTTGGCTATTGTAAATAATGCTGCAATAAACATAGGGGTGCATGTATCTTTTCAAATTACTGTTTTTGTTCTTTGGGCAATACCCAGTAGTAGAATTACTAGGTCATATGGTAATTCTATTTTTAACTTCTTAAAAAGATGTTATTTATTCATTTAAGAAAGAGAGAGAGAGAGCGCGAGTAAGTTGGGGGAGGAAGAAGAATAAGCAGACTCCATGTTGAGTGCCGACCTGAGGCAGAGCTTGATCCCACAGCCCTGAGATCATGACCTGAGCCAAAACCAAGAGTCAGACGCTCAACTGACTGAGCCACCAGGCATACCTATTTCTAATTTTCTGAGGTATCTCTACTGTTTTCCATAGTTGGCTGCACCAGTTTGTATTCCCACCAACAGTGCATAAGGGTTCCTTTTTCCACAACCTTGCCAACGGTTGTTGTTTCTTGTGTGTTGACTTTAGCCATTCTGAAAGGTACGAGGTAATATGTCGCGGTTTTGATATGCATTTCCCTGATTATGAGTGAGGCTGAGCATGTTTTCATGTCTGCTAACTATCCATCCGTATGTCTTCTTTGGAGAAAAGTCTGTTCATGTCTTCTGTCCATTTTTTACTGGACTTGTGTGTGTGTGTGTGTGTTGAGTTGTATAAGTAATTTGAGTATCTTTTTAATGTCACATTCACATTGACTACTCCCAAATAAAACTCAATTTAGACTCATATATTCAATTGCATATTAACATCTCCACTTAGATGTCTAATACATACATCAAACTAATCATGCAGAACCTTTGACTTTCCTCTAAAACTTACTCTATCCACATTTGTCCCTACCTCCAGTTTCTTAAAAAAAGAAAAACCAAAAGCAACAAAAAAAACTAGAAAACCTGAAAATATTCTTGTTTCCCCCTTCCCTCATGTACTACTATATCCATTCTATCTCAACAGAAAACCTTATTGACTCCATCTTCAAAATATTTCCAGAACCTTACCACTTCTCACTCAGTACCTCCTCTGATGCCATCTAGATCCAATCTACCAATATCTCTTTTCTTCATTTTTGCAAATGCCTCCTAACTAAATGGCTTTACTGCTCCTACCAGTGCCTCCTTCTGTCTGCTCTCTACACCATATTCAAAGTAATCCACTTAAAACTTAAACTAAGATCCTTTCATGCCTCTGTTCACATCCAGTGTCACTCGAACTGAAGCCAAATTAAAAAAAATAATTGCGGGACGCCTGGGTGGCTCAGTTGGTTAAGCAGCTGCCTTCGGCTCAGGTCATGATCCCAGCGTCCTGGGATCGAGTCCCACATCGGGCTCCTTGCTCTGCAGGGAGCCTGCTTCTCCCTCTGACTCTTCCTTCCACTCTGTCTGCTTGTGCTCGCTCTCGCTCGCTCTCTCTGACAAATAAATAAAATCTTAAAAAAAAAAAAAATTGCGCTCACTTCCCACTCTACCTCTCTGACATTTTCCCATTGCACATACTCTTTCTCTAGCCCCACTGCGTTCCTTGCTTTTCCCTGAATATGTGAGACTCACTCCTTTCTCAGGGCATTTGCACTGGCTTCTCACTCTACCTTGAATATTTTGCTCTCAAATATTGGTAAAACTTACTCTTTTACCTCACCTTGACCACTATATTTATAATAGTAATCCCTCATTATCTCATCTCCCTGCACAGGGTTAAACTGGACTTAGACATGTGACTGAATTCTTTTTCTGCAGAGCAAGTAACACCTATTAATTTGCTCTGTATTTTATCTGTATTGATTTTGTCTTTTGTTGATTCCACAATTTGAATATTTCAGCTCCATCAGGCCCGCAAATTTTGCTGTTACGGCTACTGCCATATTCCTCATGCTAAGAACAGCATCTAGTTTTGGTAAATCATAGAAATAGGCCTGGGTGACACGATAGACATTCAATAAGCACTGGTTGAATAAATGAACAATTTGTTTATGATTTAGACATTGGTTTGGTGCCTTATTGTACCAATTACTGCTATCAACAGCTGTATGCTCTATGTAAATTTCACTTCTTTTACAAAGCTGATTTCAAATATTTGGCATGTAAATGTGTATACATATATTGATGCTGGCCTCTGCCATCTTAAATGTTTACAGTAATATCTCCTGCTGGGGTGTGTAGCTAGGGAAATCATCTTGGTTCTTATTCCCCTCTCTCCACCAAAAATAATAGAGAATGCCTCAGCTGAGGGGAAATAAAATGGAGATATGTTTGCTTTTCCTATCATTAGTATTTTTAATTCTTTTCTTTCTTACTTGTGACACCACCGGTATTGCAAACCACGGAACCCAATACTAAACTTTTCCTGTTGTTTGGAATTCAGGCAATAGCTGCCTTCATCCCTGCTCTTTCCTTGCCAACAATTGGAGGGGCTATTATATTACATGCATGGACTGTCAAATGAGCAGAAGGCCAGGTGTCACTTTGAGTGACAACCTTCCAGGTTGCAAAAACTGTAATTCTGTTCATTCAATTGAATGACTGTGTGGCTGTATGTCACTTTGCCTTCAGAATATCTCCTCTTAACCTCCACTGTTGTGACTGCTTTCTGGAGTTGATGCTGTAAGGAGAGGGTGGTGTAATGCAGAGAACATTGACAGTTTGAAGCATGTGTAAGCTGGAGCATATCTCCTGCTGCAATGTTTATATCTTTGGCTAATAGTGATATAATTCCTCTCTCTCTTTTTTTAAGTGACAGGTAGTTGGAATTTGTGCTTTTATTCTTCTATAAAAGGGAAAGCAAGCTCATGTGGTCTGTTAGGTAGGATTCATCTAGTTTTAAGATTTGGATCTAATTCCTCAACATTCCTATATTAACTTAGTTTAACAGAAATAATATAACTATGGTTGTGCTTAACTGATTCTGTCATCTTACTCAAAATGGAAATCACTGTGTGGCTGATTTAACTGCAGTTGTTTTCAATTGATATCACGGGTGTCAAGACTGCCACAACAAGCTTGGAAATGAAGTGATCTGGTGAATTGGCCACAGGTGATAGTCAATGGACTGGTGTTTTTCTTAGCAGCATTTAGCAGGGCTATTTTTTCTCAAGTGTCCTGTGATAGTAAGTAAAAACATCTATATTGCACTGACCAGATGGCAGTATGGTTGCCTTGGTAAGCTCAACAATTTCCTAAAAATTGGGAAGACTTACTATTCTTCAGGGTCAGATCTTGAGTGGGCAGAAAAGGCACCTTTCTTTGTGGTGTAACTGGATTAGGGCTCAGGCAATCTCCTCTTTATCCAAATAACAGCGGCATTGTACTATGAAGGTCCGGACCCCTAGGATGGGGACTTTGACTTCACTCTTTTGGAGAAGACTCTTCTCTGGCTCCAAGTCCTTTTTAGAAAAAGATAAATGAATGTATCAGACACTGCTACGCATTGCCAAAATTCATTTTCTGCTCTTCTGGAGATACAGCTAGACTTATTTCCCAGTCTTTCTTTGGTCATGTGAAACTATATGATAGACTTTTGACCAATGAAATCTGAGTGGAAGTGATGTGTGTCACTTCTTTGTCAGAGTAGTTAAGAAGTAGTTCTTTCCTATCTGCTGGCTAAATGGAGGCCTAGATATGGGTGAGGTCACGAGACAGAAAGATCCTGAATTTCTGAATTGAGATTGCTTGACTAAAAACACCTGTGTTGGAGTGTAACAAGAGTGTGTATGGGTGTTCTCAGCCATTGAGATTTTAGGATTTACCTGCAAACAAGCATTATTGCCCACATTAGCCTATCAGATAGAATGAATAGGGAAGGAAAGATTCTGGAGTAAATAGGATCAGTTGGACTGCTCTTGCACAGATAAAGTAATATCAGCTGATTCTAGAGTCGGGGCAATAAAGAATAAAAAGAATTTTGAATAAATTTTAGACGTTAAGGACAAATTAAAAGAGATAAGATAACCTCAATATTTTAAGCTGAGATATCAGAATAGTAGTTACCTCAAAGAGTGATAATTGGGAAGAAGAGCTGAAGTGGGGATGAAGATCATGAAGTAGGTGCAGTGAATGTCGTTTGGCATACGAATATGAGGAGTTGACAAAACAGAATGGGAGACTAGGTGAGGGGTCAGGGTGCAGCTTTAGATTTATGAGTCATTAACATCTGCAAAGATACTGAGAGGAATGGTAGATGAGAAGTGTAATGGTAGCACAGATGAAGATCCCACTGTTCCCACTAGAAACAGGGAAACAGTAAAGAAAGCAGAAAAATAACCACTAGACAAATGAAAGAGCAGTATAATAGAGAAGAGAGTTTGCTAAGTAACTTAAAAATATTACAGATAAATGATTTGAGTACTCAAAAACAAGGAATGAGAGCCATTTGCTTTGAGTTTTTAAGGCGTTCTTGGGGACATGCCTTTATATGACTGTGATAGATCTATATACCTATATATTACTCTTTTGTAATATTAAAGGGATAGTCACTGGGATGGCCTACTGTAAGGCTAAGACAAAGGAAGCTTGGCAAAGCATAAGATGCATTTTAGATTTAGTATATTGTTTTAATAACTGCCAGATATTTTTTGAGCATCTTTTATCTATTAAGCATTAAATAAAATGGATAGAATGGGAGATGATCAGACTACCAACTATAATACAATCATAGGTGCCCTGATATGCTTTGGGGACACAAGGCTGGGGTTCATGAAGTTTTCTTCCCCTGAGGGGATGGGTCAGAGAGAATGTGATATAAAAGCAAAGTAAATTTCAAATGGAGAGTACAGAATGATCAAAGGCAAACAAAGACACGGATGGGAAAGAATTGAGGAAGGGGGAGGGGTATTCTGTGGCTACTGCTCATGAGGCAGGAAAAGAAGGGCCTTTGGGACTTGTCCTGGAACACTGTAGCTCTACCGAAGATTTTAAAAAGAGGAGGGACACACTTCTGTGCTTTGGAAACACGGTTCTGGTAGCTTCGAAGAGGCAGGATTAGATAGATGTAGGAGAAACAGGAAACATGGAGCCCCATTAAAAGATTGTAACAATTGGAAGGCAGGAAATAATGAGGGTCAGTAAGTACAGCAGGAGGCATGGGGAAAGAAGGGAACAGATAGGAACATGTTTTAGAACTGGAAATGGTAGAATTCTCTGACAGGGGGCGCCTACGTGGCTCACTGGGTTAAAGCCTCTGCCTTCAGCTCAGGTCATGATCCCAGGGTCCTGAGATCAAGCCCTGCATCAGGCTCTCTCCTCAGGGGGGAGCCTGCTTCCCCCCCCCCCTCTCTCTGCCTGTCTCTCTGCCTACTTGTGATCTCTGTCAAATAAATAAAGAAAATCTTAAAAAAAAAAAAAAAAAAAAAAAAGAATTCCCTGGCAGACTGGATGTAGAAATGAGTGGAAAGCTTAAGAAAATTCAACAATGCTGCCTAAATTTGAGGAAGCCTTCACAGGTATAGAGGTGTGGGGAACTGGTATTACATATTTAGATTATTATCCACTACACCTAATCTGGGGGGAAGAATTGTCTTCAGCGTCAAGGAACACCCAGAATCCAACCACTTCTCATCACTTCCTCCTCTACTACTCTAGACCAAGCTGCTGTCCTCTTTTGCCTGGATTACTACAATGCCTTCTAGTTTCCCTGTTTCTATCCTTGGCTTTTCATAGTCTATCCTCAGTGCAGCAGCCAAAATTATTCTGCTAAAATATAAGGACAAGCCTCTCCTCAATATCTTTCACTAGCTTTCTACCTCTCTCAGAGCAAACCCCAAATTCTCATATGATCTACAAAGAATTGTCCAATCTGTCATCCTTTCTGCCCTGCCCCTTGCATCCATACATCCACACCGACATACCTATTATCTGCCATCTCCTTCCCTTAGCTTCAGTTTTATTGGCTTCCTTGTGATTCCTATAATAAACAGGTATACTTTTGCCTCAGGCCCTTTGACTCGCTTTTGTCTGTGTTGGGAATGCTCTCTCTTGGAAACCTGCCTGCACGGTTCTACTGTCTCACTTTTTCAGACCGTTTCTCAAATATCATATTTCTAGAGAAGCCTTCCCTGGTTATTCTTTAAAGGTAAGGATGCCCCTTTTCTTCCCCTTCTCTGTTTAATTTTGATTCTTAGCACTTTTTATTGTTTATCATTCTTGATCTTTACTTAATTTCCTTGTTTATTATATCTTGCTCCCTAGAATGTAAGCTTAATGAGGATGGGATTAAAAACAAGGAGTGCCTGGAGGCACCAGAGTGGCTTAGTAGGTTAAGCTGCGAACTCTTCATTTCAGCCCAGGTCATGATCTCAGGGTCATGGGATCAAGCCCTATGCTGTGCTCTGTGCTGGGTGTGGAGTCTTCTTGAGAATCTCTCTCTCCTTCTCCCTCTCCCTCTCCCCCCAACTCTGCTGGTGAGCTCTTTCTCGCTTTCAAAAAACCCAAAACCCAAAAACCAACCAAACAAAAAAACACATAGCCATTGCTCAGTATTTGTTGAATGAATAAAAGTTTCAGGGAAAGGCACATCAAAATGAAAAGGCTAACACCGGGGAAATTATTTTAAAAATTAAAACCATTGAGAGATATTCCCAGCTCTCCATCAGGCAAAGATGTTACTTATTAATATTTCTTCAAAATGCCTGAAATAATATTCAAGATATATTACCTAAGTAATAAAGTAATAACAAAATCATTATTGTTTTAAATGTTGACCTGGGATTACACAAAGAGTTTTGATCACATGTATAATAAAAGGTGTGGTCTAGAGATGTGTCTCTTAAACAAGGTGAGGAGTGGAGTCAGAGGCTCAGTCAAACCATCTCTGTGAATTCCATATCTACATCAGGAGGCTGGGTGCACTGATTGCTGAGAGGTTGCAAGTCAATAAAGGGCTCAAGGTTCTCCTTATATTTATACATCTTTGAGAGTAAAGAGGAATTAATTCCTGCTTGTTCTTTATTCTAAAGCATGACACTGAAAATCATAAGACAATATACATCATTGCTCTTCTAACTTCTACAAACAATTGACTAATGATGTAACTATCAACTGTCACCTTTGGATAAATGTGTTTTAGAGAATAAAGGAAGTGTAATTGGAGAACATTATAAATGTGTAACACCCAAACTAAAGAAGTAAAGAAGGTGAAGATAATAAACCCTTGGCCATGGAAATACCATGATCACCTCCCAGGGTGAGGCTCAGGTTGTGCTGACCTCTGCAATTTTCCCAAATGTGGGAAACTCGACTTAATAATTTGTTAATGGGAGACTGTGTTCATCTTCTTTTAAAAATATATATAATACTGGGGTGCCTGGCTGGCTCAGTTGGTAGAGCATGTGACGCTTGATCTCAGGGTCATGAGTTCAAGCCCCATGCTGGGTATGGAGCCTACTTTAAAAAAGGGGTGAAAATAATTAAGTCAGTCCTATGAACTGCGTGATTGATTCATCTATTTGTCAATACTGAATTTGTTTTGTGCTAGGCACTGTTTGGGAGACAGGGATGCAAGATTAACAAAAAATAATGCTCCTTGCAGATAAAGTCTGCACTGTAATTGGGAACACAGACAGGAAAATGAGTATTTTATTGTATAAAATATTATGATAGAATTACACAAAATATGCTATGGGAGACAATGAGAAGAAAATGTCCAGTCACAAAGCCTTTTGTTTGTGGAAACAGAGGATGCAATTGTGAGGAGCAAAAGCAGTATACATAGTTTGGCGCATATATATTTATAGTAATGTGAAATATAAAAATATATGGAAGTTCAAGTTTAAAATATTTTTAATTAATCAAATTGATAGTTGAGTTTATGGATGATGCAGCATTTTCATAGATGATTATGTGTATGGCAGTTGAAAATTTGAATCTGAAGCTCAGAGTAGAGGTTGGGGCTAGAAAGCAGCATTTTGATGTTGATTTATAGTTGATAAAGCTATGGAAGTGAGTAAGATTACTCAGAGAGTACAGCAAGATGGTTCAATTATCTATCTATCTATCTATCTATCATCTATCTTTGTATCTATCTATCAGATGGGTGGGAGAAGAGAAGCTTGTGACAGAAATGGTGGAAAAACATCAAGGGAGTTGGAATCAATAATGGAGACTCGTTTTAAATATCAAGGAGGAAAAATTTTGGAGAAAGAAATTCTCAATCCTGTCAAATGGTTTGCAATATCAAATGAAATGACTAAAATATTATTAAAAGAAAATACTGCAGATAGCTTCTTTAGTTGATGGATAGACTCAAAATTTTAAACGGTTTTATTACTCTTTAGAACACTGGGTACCTTCATATCTACAAAAAGTAACTCAGGAACTAGAGAAAAAAAAATCATTAAATACAAAGTTTTCAATGTGGTCTTTTCATTGTATCAGCAAACACATTACCTGGTTTTTATTAGTACAATAAAAGCTATGGCTTTTTCAAAAATTCAGGTTTGGATAAAGTCCACATGATTTCTGGATTTTCAAAATCTACTCTATAAGACCATAAGGAGGATATCACATGGATCCAATTTTATGGTATCTCTATATTTTTTCCAGGTCACTTGTTTCTTGCCCTCTTCTTTCCTAATATTTCCTATAGAGTTTCTCTGTGGTTTTCAAAATCTCACTAGCATATTTTTGTTATACCCGACATTCATCTTGTTGTGGCCTTAGATATTTCTGGAAGATCAAATCACAGAGCCTAATAAAACACAGATAATGGCATTTCTGACTATGTGGTACATCCATTTTTTAATGAGTTTAGGGGCCATACTATCTGGTATATGAAGAGCAGGCACTAAGGCATTTTGGGTCACTGGCGGGCGTCAGTGTGATTACTGGCTGGAAGAAATGTGGATGAGTTGGTCTATGTCTAATCATTTTGTGGCTTCCTGTGTGATACACTATAATGAAAACATCACCGCAAATTACAAGAATTGTCAAAATGGGCTACCAAAAGATTTTTTTTGCTCTAGAGTTTGCTAACCAAAAATGTATGATGCATTGTGTCATATCTATAGGCTGCTCTTGCTCAGTGGATGTACACAAAAGCTGGGCAATTAACATGTGATAAGAAAGCTAAACCCTCTTTGAAGTTGATGGATTGGGGTCTAGAGGATAACTGTTTCATAAATTGGAATACAGAAATAGGTTGAAAGTCAAGTTTCACTCTTTAGGCTAAACTCATATTTGCTTTTGAATACTAGGTATTTAGTTTGAGTTTTAGAGTCACCCTGTTTCTATACTTATTATTTAAGATTTGGGGTGTATGATATAACCGTTAAAAACACACAGACAGGGGCACCTGGGTGGCACAGTTGGTTAAATTACTGACTTGGTTTCAGCTCGGGTCCTAATTTCAGGGTCGTGAGCCTGAGTTCTATACTGAGCTCCGATCTCAATGTGGAGTTTGCTTAAGACTCTCTCTCCCTCTCCTTCTGCCTCTCCCCTCTGTTCTCTCTCTCTCTAAAAAAACAAAACAAAACAAAACAAAAACAAATCTTAAAACAACAACAAAAAAGCCTCAAACAGACTTTCTTTTATAAAACTATTTAATTAAAAAAATAAATAAAAGTGTTTAATCATTTAGGTCCTTCCAGGAAATTGATATATTAGTATATTAATTGTTTGCTTGGGCCATGCAATGTAGATTAAAGTTCTTGGGAAAATTAAAAGATCTTAACCAATTCACCACTGAAACCACAACAAGAGTAATAATAGATACAGTGCAAAGTGCTTTTCAATGATTTTCTCACTTCCAAGAACTGTGGAGATCTGTTACTATTACTCTCCCATTTTACATATGAAGTGTCAGAGACGGGCATACACAGGTAGCAAGGGCAATATTATTATTCAAACCCAGGGAGTTTCACTCCAGGGTGCATTTCCCTAGTCACTCACCCAGTCTTTGCCCACCTCTGCATCGTTTGTGCTGCCAAATACTTTATCTCATTTGAGTTTCTCAGTACTAGGAGGCAGGCATGGAAGGATGACTATTTCTACTTTGAAGATGAGGCTCAACACAATTACGTAACTTATATAGGGTCTCATTAAAAAAAGAAAATCTGTGACAGAGCAGACTAAATTCTAGTTTTCTAAATTCTATTTTAGTCACTTGTTATCTGTTAATCAACTCACTTCTTTTAGAGAAACAAGAATTTTTCTTATAAAAAACAACGAAATACTCTAGTAGAGTATATGTGTGCTTTAAAACACATTAACATTTCTTTTAAAGATAACAAAAAATGAAAGCGAACTAACTTTTCTTTGATGCATTAATTCAACAGGTAGTTGCAAGGCAGTTTTGAAGGGCTAGAAATAAAACTGTGGAAGTATTTGGTTTAGAGGTAATAACTAAAATCATCAGAGAATAATGGGCTTCCCCAGGGTGAAATAGTATGAAAGTATCATGTTATGGTCAGCAAGGAATGGAACCCCTCAAAAGATTTTGATGTGTATAATTAAGTTTGAAGTAGTTCAAGACTATTACTCTATTATAAACGGCTATCCCCTCCAAACCTAAAAGACCAAATCAATTAAGCATACACTGTACCTACCAGAGCAGTAGGTACAGGAGGACAAACATGACTGAGACTAAGACCCAGGTTTCTGGGAAGGCTTTGTAAATAAGGAACAGGCACATGGCAATAGTTCTGATATGAGACAGGATGTGAGAAGTGCCACAAGAAAAGTAAAAAAATACAATGGGGTTCAAGGAAAGGTGAGTGCACATCTGGTTGGGGGCAATCCAGAAAGCTTTGTAGAGAAACATGTTGTAGGATAAGTAGGGTTTCAACATGGGAAAAAAATGTGTGGGGTGAGTGTAGTGGGGGAAGTTAAACAGGGTGACTTTAAATCTACAAATTGAGAAAGAGAATGGGAGGAAGTTTATCTTTTACCCCAACTTCTTAAAATTACACCTATTTTTAATGATTCTCTGCAAAGAAGAGAAGCATGAAATGTACTAAAATTAAATCTAAAACTTCTAATTGATAAGGCTTTTCTTCCAAGGAAGTTGAAGAATTGTGCAATGAAGATAATCTGAATGATTATCTTTTGCAGTAAGTAGGAACTAAAAAAAAAAAAAAAAAAAAATTGAGTGCCTAAGTAATTGGCCTTTCTAGAAAAATCACTGGTAAGTTAAAAATAGAGTTATTACCATCTTTGGAATTTCTTCTACTTCTCCACTTTTTAGTACAAATGATAGAGATTATAAAAGCTTAGTTCTGGGGGCGCCTGGGTGGCTCAGTGAGTAAAGCCTCTGCCTTCGGCTCAGGTCATGATCCCAGGGCCCTAGGATCAAGTCCCACATAGGGCTTTTCGCTCAGTGGGGAGCCTGCTTCCTCTTCTCTCTCTACCTGCCTCTCTGCCTACTTGTGATCTCTGTCAAATAAATAAATAAAAAATTTTTTAAAAAGCTTAACTATGGAATTGAGAAGTGGATACTAGTGAAATGAGTAGAAAAATGTTTTCTAATAAAGTTGCAATCTACAACTTTAAAAAAAAGATTTTATTTATTTATTTATTTATTTATTTGTCAGACAGAGAGAGAGAGAGAACACACACAAGCAGGCACAGTGGCAGGCAGAGGTGGAGAGAGAAGCAGGCTCCCTGCAGAGCTAGGAGCCTGATGCAGGACTCGATCACAGGACTCTGGGATCATGGCCTGAGCCGAAGTCAGTGGCTTAACTGACTGAGCCACCCAGGCATCCCGCAATCTACAATTTTTTATAACAGTTTCTTCTTAACTATGGGGAAGTGTACAAAGGTCCTTGATTTTTCACAAACATCCAAAAGCGATTTTCTACTGGATAAAAATCTCTCAGCTCATCATGCTAGAATGTCTGAGACTCATTAGAACATACCAAATACATTCCACTTATCAAATGAATGAAAGTACCAGAAGGTTGGTATGTTGAACACAACCTATGTAACAAACGTGTGGCAACTCCTCCAAGGACCTATTCGAGAGTAGTGGTAACAGCAGTGAACTCAGTCACTAGCTAACAGTTCAAGACTCTTCCTTTTTTCAAGGAACAAAGCATTTCCTAGAAATCCTTATCCCAAAGTGTTTAAATTATTAGCACTTAAATTGTGTTTTAGCTCAAATAGGCACCATCCTGGTATAGAACAAAAGAAATGGGAGGAAGGGAATCCTGTGTTGAGTAAATCTGAATTTGAGAATGGCTAAATAGGTTTTACACAATATTGTCAGATGATTTAGCAGAAAGTTGAAGCTGTTTTAGTGGACTCAAACTTCAACTCATGGAAAGGAAGAATGGAGTTTTCTTCTAAGTGAAAATAATGTTCTGGTCACATGATTTAGGGCCCTTCTAAACTGGCTTTCTTTCTATTCGATTTCAAAAATTTAGTGTACACTGAGAAAGAACTGCTTAAATGATGATAATAGAACACTCAGAAAGTCCTATGTTTAAATTGCTCAAGTTCATTATTTTAAGAGTTTAAAAAAATTAAGGAGAATTTTGGGGTATTTTGGTGTTATTCCCATATTCAGTCCCTAGTTTGCTTTTATTTAAAGATTCTAAATTATTCTTTAGAACAATTTTAGGTTTATAGCAAAATTAAGCATAAAGTACAGAGCTCTCACATACCCCTGTCCCCCCCCCCCCACGCTACCTCCCCCACTACAGGCATTCTACACCAGACTGTTGCGTTTGTTACAATGAATGAACCTACAGGGGCGCCTGGGTGGCTCAGTGGGTTAAAGCCTCTGCCTTTGGCTCGGTCTTGATTCAGGGTCCTGGGATCGAGCCAGGCATGGGACTCCCTGCTTAGCAGGGAGTCTGTTTCCCCACCCACCCTCCCTCTGCCTGCCTGTCTGCCTACTTGTGATCTCTCTCTCGGTCAAATAAATTAAAAATAAAAAAATTTAAATGAATCAACCTACAGGAACACATCACTAGCAACTAAAGTCTACAGTTTACATTAGGATTCAATTTGGTGTTGTACATTCTATGAGTTTAGACAGGTGTATAATGACATATATCTATCACTTTAGTATCATTCATAATAATTTAACTCTCTCCCAAATCAGCTCTGTTCTGCCTATTTATTCTTCCCCCACCCCTAACTCCTGGGACTATAAATCTTTTTGCTGTTCCCACAGGTTTTTCTTTTCCAGGACATCATATAGTTGGTATTATACAGTATGTTGCCTTTTTAGATTGGCTTCTTTCACTTACTAATGTGCATTTAAGTTTCCTCCACATCTTTTCATGACTTGATAGCTCATTTCTTTTCAGCACTAATATTCCACTGTTTGGATATACCAGTTTTTTCATTCACTTATTGAAGGACACCTTTACTACTTTCAAATTTGGGCAATTACAAATAAACTGCTATAAACACCTATGTGCATCTTAAGTTTTCAACTTCTGTGGGTAAATACCAAGGTGCATGATTGTTGGATCATAAGGGAAGAGTACATTTAGTTTGATAAGGAAGCTGCCAAATTATCTTCCAAAGTGGCTCTATCATTTTTCATTCCCCACTAGTAATGAATGAAAGTTCCTGTGCCCCACATCCTGGTCAGCATTTGGTGTTTTGATTTCTGGATTTTGTTTGTTCTAGTATAGTAGTATAGTTCTAATAGGATTTTGTCTGTTTTAATTTGCATTTCTCTAAAGACATATGTGGAACCTCTTTTCATATGCTTACTTGCCATTGGTGTATCTTCTTTGGTGAGGTATTGATTTAGGTCTTTTGCCTCCCCACCCCCCTTTTTTTAGAGATGGAGAAGGTGGGGAAGGGAAAGAGGGGAAGAGAGACAGAATCTTAATCAGGCTCCACTGCCAACATGGAGCCCAACGTGGGCACCTTAGGTCTCACAACCTTGAGATCATGCCCTGAGCTGAAACCAAGAGCAAGATACTTAATTGAGTCACCCAGATGCCCCTCTTTCTCCCATTTTAAAAGTCAGATTGTTTTCTTATTGTTGAATTTTGGGAGTTCTTTGTATGTTATGGATAAGAGTCCTTTATCAGATGTGCCTTTTGCAAATATTTTCTCCCAGGCTGTGGCTTTTGACATTATTTTTCACAGAGCATAAGTTTTTAATTTTAATGAAGTCCAGCTTATCACTATTTTCTTTCATGGATTATACCTCTGTTGTTGTATCTAAAAAGTAATCATCATACCCAGGGTCATCTAGATTTTCTCCTGTGTTGTTTTCTAGAAGTTTTATAGTTTTGCATTTTACATTTAGTCTGTGAACCATTTTCAGTTAATTTTTAGGAAGGGTATAAAGTGTCTAGATTCTTTTTTTTTTTTTTTTTTTTTTTTTTTGCACATGGATATCCAGTTGACTCAATACTTTAAAAAGACTATATATTTCTCCACTGTTTGGCCTTTGCTCCTTTGTCCAAACATCAGTGGATTGCATTTATGTGTGTCTATTGCTGGGCTCTCTATTCTAGTCCATCGATCTATTTGTCTATTAGTTTGCCATTGGGGATAATTTTTTTTTAAAGTATGAAGATTAGTTGTTATTCTAGATTTATGAAGACAAAAGAAAAACCTCTTCTTACATGTTCTTCTTGTAGATAAAAATATTTTAGTTATATTGATTAATTTTTTTCAAGTCTGTGTGACACAGTGGGAAAACAAAACTTAGTTTTCTTTCCAATGAGTTGTAAAATGGGATACTTAAATTTCTGGAGGAAAAATGTGGAATTTTGAGTCTTTTTAAAAATTTTTTAAAAATTTAATATAATTCATTTTTTTGGGAGAGAGAGTGAGCACAAGTAGGGGGAGGGGCAGAGGGAGAGGAAGAAGCAGAGCCCCACTTGTGGCTCGATCTCAGGACTCTGGGGGAAGATGACTTGAGCTGAAGGCAGATCCCTAGTCTTTTCTTTCTGCAGCTGATACTCAAACTCTGCACCGGATCCACTAACTTTCTCCAGTGGTACCTACTCCTGCTTGGGGCAAAGAAGGTTTCCATGCCTAGGGGCTGAGTCTTGCATGGTGAATCTGAATGTTAAAGAATCTGTTTAGCAGGAAAGAAGGGGTGTGGTAGTGAGAGTTTCTTTAGTCCTGAGGCTTGCTGGAGGGCAGAATCAAGTGCTCAAATACCTCTTCCTTCACTACATTTTTCCTCTCTTTTTGTTCTCCCTTCCATTTAACTAAGGATTCCTTCACAAATACACTCAACTGCAAAAGTGGTGGCTCTACGATTTAAGTGTTCTTGAAGCATCTTTTGCAAAACACAGATTCCTAGGCCTCACCACCCAGAAGTTAGGATTCCTTGGGTATGGTTGGGCCACAGGAATCTACCTTCTTTTTTTTTTTTTTTTTTATAAAAGATTTATTTATTTATTTATTTGACAGAGAGAGTGAGAGCGAGAGCGGAAGCAAGCGAGAGAGAACACAAGCAGGGGAGCTAAGCAGGGAGCTCCATGTGGGGCTCTGTCCCAGGACCCCGAAATCGCAATCTGAACCTAAGGCAGACACTTAGGCGCCCCAGAAATCTTCTTTTTTTCTTTTTTTGAACATTTTATTTATTTGACAGAGAGAGAGAGAGAGAGAGAGAGATCACAAGTAGGCAGATAGGCAGGCAGAGAGAGGGAGGGAAGCAGGCTCCCTGCTGAGCAGAGAGACCTATGCGGGGCTCGATCCCAGGACCCTGAGATCATGTCCTGAGCTGAAGGCAGAGGCTCAACCCATTGAGCCACCCAGGCGCCCCGAAATCTACCTTTGGAGCAAGTTCCTGCCACGTGTTCTAATGTAGATGGTTCCAGAATGCACTTTGAGGCATTTTGTCATTGAGGTAGTTAGATACTAATAAATTAAGTGCTGGAGTGTTAAGACAAGTATGTAAAAATAAGCAGAAAATATGAGCTAAATACCATTTAAATTTCAAGATTTATTTGATTGCAAACTACCAAATAAAATAGACGTAATGCTCCTGGGAGGTTGGTGCTTCTAAGATTCTCTATCAGGAACAATGAGGATACAAAGATGTACATGCTTGTTTATGTAACTGATGGATCCAGATTATAACTAGCCTCATGAGAAGGGCTACAAATGGTGTAAGCATTTACTGACATACTTTGACCACGAGTTTTCTTATATGATATTGCTTATTCCCCCAAATTTGTGTTTTCTATGCAAATACATAATTAATGGGTCTAAAATAGAAATCAGATTTTTAGAAAATTTGTTTGCAAGTGCTGATATTTTCTAGGACAAAATTTATGTTGAAGCGAAAATTGATAGAACATGAGGGTGGAGCTCATTTCACCAGTTCATGAGTTCACTTTGTGATTATGAAATATTTTCTGATTTCATTTTTTTCATTTGATGTTATTAAAATTCCACACAGCCCATCCCCAGAGTATCTCAAATGTACCTCTTTCCTCATGATCTATGTGGGTTTAGCTAACATGTATTTCCAACTTAACCTAGGATCTTAATTTTTCACCAAGATGGTATTCATAAGAATCTCTTTTTTCATTTAACAACATACTGCCTTTTCTTTGAAAAATTATTTCAAGGGATGTTAAGAGAAATGTGGTAGAGCCAAACTTTTAATGTGTCAAATTAAATACACTGAATATTCTCCTTTTAAAAAGTTAAGCTCTTTAGTATTTTTCAAGGAGTATCTATATATCTATATATATAGTATATTTAATCATTGGTGGATATATAATTTAACCTATTTTCGTAACAGTCAGCTTAATTTTATTATTAGCATTTTAAGAACAATATGAACAGAGCTTTCTTATAATTTGTCTCTGGAAAGCGACTGTCAGCTGTCAATTCTATCACATACTCAGAACTCTTTATGGGTGAAATCCAACATTAGTAATTCCTCCTTCATTTCATGGACTGAGATGTTCTGACTGTAATATCTTGATTTACTCATTTAACAACTGTTCACTGAGAGTCCATCTCAGGCAGGGCATTGCTGTAGGTACTTCACGCAAATGAAGACATTTCTATCATTCAGTTCTAATAACTTTTTCTATTAAAAACATTTACAAGAGCGAATCTTTCAAACAATTAAAAAAATCATACAATGTGCTTTTGTAAATAAAGTCTTCTCATTTTACCTTGTATCCAGTCCTGCAGGATTAATAATTTTCTCAGGTATTAAAAGGTACACTTTTAGATAATTTTCTACACACATACAAGAATATACATACACATTTGTATACACTATTTATGACAAGATGGATTAACACCGAAAGTACTGTTTGACAATTTGCCTTTAAATTTGAGTAAACATAAACTGAGTATTTGTATATGCCAATTTTCTTGCTCTTACTAGTAGAGAGCCTCCTATTATTGGACATCAACTTACCTTTTTTTTCTATTCACAATGACAGTATAGTGGATGTACTTACACACACAATCTGACACTCTTTTGCTAATATGTATGTAGGATAAATCTTTGAATTGTTAGCCCTGAAACAGATACATACTATCAAATGATATTTATGCCACATTTTCTATTGCTGTCTCACAAATTACCACAAATTTACCATGATACACATTTATTTTCTCACAGTTTCCAAGGACCAAGAGTCCAACATGGTTTAGATAGGTCCTTTGCTCAAGGTCTCACGAGAATGTTATTAAGGTGTCAGATGGGTCTGGGGTCTCATCTGAGGCTTGTGGCCTCTTTCAAACTCACATAGTTTTTGGCAGAACTCATTTCCTTGCAACTACTGAACTCACACTGGGTTTGCTTCTTGAAGACCAGAGGAGAGATTCTCTATTTCTGACTCTGACCTCTAGACTTTCTATTAAAGGGCTCCTGTGATTAGAACAGACCAACCCAGGATATCCCTCTTAATTAATTTAAAGCTGGCTGATTAATTATACTTTCAAGTCCTTTCACTTTTGCCATCTAATGCAATATAATCACAAGAATGACATCCCATAATTTTTACCATATTATATTGGTTAGAGCAAGTTATAGGTCTCACCCACACTAAATGTGAGGGGACTATACAAGGGCATGGGCCATTGAAGTCATTTTAGAATTCCGCGTACCACAGTATTCTAAGAGTGTTATAATAATCTCTACTCTCCAAAAAGCAGAAAAAGACCCATAAATACAAAGAACAAACTGATGGTTGCCAGAGGGCAGGGGCATGGGGGCATGGGCAAAATGGGTGAAGAAGAGTGGGAGATACAGTCTTCCAGTTATGGAATAAATAAGTCATAGGGATAAAAGGTACAGCATAGGAAATACAGTCAAAGGTATTCTAATAGGGTTTCGGTTTTATGGTGACAAATGGTAGGTAGACTTGCGGTGAACACAGCATAATGTTTAGACTTATTGATTCACTATGCTGTACACTTGAAACTGATGTAACACTGTGTGTCAACTATAATTAAAAAAATCTATATTCTCACCAAGCTTCTTTAAAAGGACTTTAGAAGTCAAGATTTAGTCAGGCAAATAGAGGTCACTCTACAAATTCCATAAATCAGAAATTTTAGTACTTGGAATTAGAAGCTTCTATAACCATGGAAGGGTTAGGGAAACATCTAGATAGCTGCCAACAATGATTTCTGGCTGTAGCAACAGCGTGGGTGGTTCCTTACAACTCGCCAGCAAATTGCTAAAATCTCCAAGAATTTCTGGGGAGCTCTGACCAACTACTTCAGTCAGGAGCAGGGAAATGGGTGGGTCTCTAGAGCTAGTCAGAATCTCACATTTGCACATTTGTCTGGCTGCAGCACCCTCTAGAGAATCATGGTCCTTCCCCCTCTTCAGCTTCCTTAATTTGGCACAAATATATCTTATTGACATGGTACCTGGAACCATGCACCAAAAGGAATTTGGAGAAAGGTAATTTCTGGCTTCTCTCTTAATGAAAGGGACTTTAAAAGGGAGTTGGTGATGCTGAACTACCCAC